>NC_136496.1:26215150-26262650 GCF_053919585.1 Euprymna scolopes | reverse complement strand
ACAAAAGCAGATATTGAACATATGTTTTATTCTTAGGGGAGACGAATCTTTCATCTCTATGTATTATTTGTTTTATCTACCCCCGGACTGGTATTGTTCATGTTTTATCCCTAGCATAGGTAATTTACAGCATGTATATGAAATTGTTTTACCTTAGGGAGAAGAGAACAGGTAATATACAACATAATGTGTCTATATTACATCCCTGGCAACGCCTAGAAACCAGCTAGAACATGTATTTCAGTCAATCTTTATTACATCCTGGGCTATGCCGGGAAACCAGCTAATCTCTATTTAGTGACTTGACCACCAAAATACCTCCCTAAGTGTGTCCTTTCTTTTGAACTTATTAGATATAGGTATCTAGAAATGTGTATGAAATTTTGTTGAATGCATTGTTCACTATGATTTTCTTATTGTTCTACACAATATCAACTGTAGCGAAATAAAACAGTAAACTTAGTGTAGTGTTAGAATAAAGAGCAAAGGAAAAAATTAGAATCATATTCTGTAATTGCAAATCTAAATTTGCTAGCGTGTACCAGTATTTGCCAGGTTGTGGAAATTTGGAATTTATAACGTATGTAGTGGCCTTTTCCTAGATACCTATTGCTAAAAATTATACTTTCATTTTGTTAGAAAAATCTCTCTTCGGATGCCCTGCATCATCCAAAATAAAAACAAATATTTTTATAATTGTTTCAGTACATTGCTACACATTGTGAAATTTGTTGACGTTTGTAAAAAAAAATCATGAATGTGCTTATATTCCAAAAAAGAAAATATCAGTGCACAGTATTGAAAGTGTTTGAGATTCAAAAGTCTGTAACATTTCTACTAACTTCATAAGATGTCATGTGAGAAACTTAATTGAATATCAAGACATTATCTGAAGCGTTTTTATTTTGGTGTAACGTATGTGTTTACAGTGAACCGTAACTTTTAATAAACAGCTTGGTATGCAATGACATAGGCTAAGAATCTTAGACAAAATATATATAAATTGGAAAAATGTGTGAACAAATGAAAAAAAAATGATCCGCTCCACTTGATGACATCAAGCACAGTAATATTTTAGTGAAGAAAATATGAAATTGATGTTCAGTGATTAGTTTGGATGAATGAGAAAATGTAATTGTTTGATGCATAAAAAATAACTCATTTGCTGTATTTGATATTAAGCAGCAAAATATAGTGATTTGAATATTAAGGAAAACATCAAATCATATTATATAAAAAAAAAGATGAAATTAGAAAATATATATTTTCTGTTTATGAGTTTTGCCAATCAAAATTTTGTGGCAGAAATTGGGTGATTACCATGCAATTTTATTTTGATAAAATTCTTAAATTATTTCAATGTTTATTATAATTTCTTATTAGTGACTTGTTATCATCAAAATCCGCCCCAAAGAGTGTCCTTTCTTTTATTAGGTATCAGAATAGGTATCCAGATTTCTACTTCTATACAAATGTGATATTTCGGATCTGTAGATAAACAATTTGTTGCATATATAAGCTGAGAATTGTTCTCTCTCATTCTCTCTCTCACACACCCACACATTCTCACTTTTATAGATATAATAGATAAATTATGCTAGATATATTTCCATGTGTCTGAATAATCTATATACAAATTTTCAAATCTGTAGATAAAAAATTTGTTGAGTATATAGGTTGAGAATTGTTCTCTCTCTCTCTCTCTCCTCTCACGCATGCTCACTTTTATAGATATAATAGATAGATTATGCTAGATATATTTCCATATGTCTGAATACACTATATAAAAATTTTCTAATCTGTAGATAAAAATTTGTTGAATATAAAGGGTGAGAATTGTTCTTACTCTCTCTCTCTCACACACAGACATATTCTCACTTTTATAGACATAATAGATAGATTATGCTAGATATATTTCCATATGTCTGAATACCCTATATACAAATTATCTAATCTGTAGATAAAAAATTTGTTGATTATATAGGTTGAGAATTGCTCTCTCTCTCACAGACACACACATTTTCACTTTTGTAGATATAATAGATAGATTATGCTAGATATATTTCCATATGTATGAATACCCTTTATAACAAATTTAAAATCTGTAGATAAAAAATTTGTTGAATATATAGGTTAAGAATTGTTCTCTCTCTCTCTCTCTACCTCACACACACCCACACACACAAACATTCTGACTTTTATAGATATAATAGATAGATTATGCTAGATATATTCCATATGTCTGAATACCCTATATACAAATTTTCTAATCTGTAGATAAAAAATTTGTTGAATATTTTCAACCCTTATCCTCGAGTGGCGTCTGGGCCTTGATAAGTAGTAATGCGTATTTAGCAAAATATAAATATATATATATATAACAAATTTACTGAATTTCCATTACTAACGATTACTGTATTGTCCAATTGACTACTGCGCTTTTCAACCCTTATCCTCGAGTGGCCTCTGGGCCTTGAGAAGTAGTAATTACTAACGATTATTATATTGACCAATGGACTACTGCACTTTTTAACCCTTATCCTCGGGTGGCCTCTGGGCCTTATTGTCCAATTGACTACTGTGGACTTTTTAACTCTTATGCTCGAGTGGCCTCTGGGCCTTGATAAGTGGAAATGACCAAGTAACAAAAAATAGGTATATAACAAATTTACTGAATTTCCATTACTAACGATTACTATATTGTCCAATTGACTACTGTGCACTTTTCAATCCTTATCCTCGAGTGGCCTCTGGGCCTTGATAAATGGTAATGCGTATGTAACAAAATATACATATATATAACAAATTTACTGAATTTCCATTACTAACGATTACTATATTGTCCAATTGACTACTGCACTTTTAAACGCTTATCCTCGAGTGGCCTCTGGGCCTTGATAAGTGGTAATACCATCGAGTGGCCTCTGGGCCTTAATAAGTGGTTGTGCCTAAGTAACAAAAAATAGGTATATTACAAATATCCCGCATTTCCATTACAACCGACTACTACGGTGCACTTTTCAATCCTTATCCTCGAGTGGCCTGTGGGCTTTGATAAGTGGTAATGCGTATTTAACAAAATATTAATATATATATAACAAATTTACTGAATTTCCATTACTAACAATTACTATATTTTGTCCAATTGACTACTGCACTTTTCAACACTTATCCTCTAGTGGCCTCTGGGCCTTGATAAGTGGTAATGCCTATCTAAACAAAATATAAATATATATATAACAAATTTCCCGACTTTCCATTACTAACGATTACTATGTTGTCCAATTAACTACTGCCATTTTCAACCCTTATCCTCGGGTGGCCTCTGGGCCTTATTGTCCAATTGACTACTGTGCACATTTAACTCTTATCCTCGAGATGTATCTGGGCCTTGATAAGTGGAAATGCCTAAGTAACAAAAAAATAGATATATAACAAATTTCCCAAATTTGACTACTGTGCACTTTTCAACTCTTATCCTCGAGTGGCCTCTGGGCCTTGATAAGTGGTCATATATATTTTTTACAAAATAAAAAAAAAGGTTGGAGTCACTGAATAACTCATCCTCCCGTTAAAGCGGTTCCATCCTCTTTCCCCAATTTGACTACTGTGCACTTTTCAACTCTCGTCCTCGAGTGGACTATGGGCCTTGATAAGTGGTAATACATATTTTATGAAAAATATATATATATATATATATATATATATAACAAAATAGGTTGGAGTTGCTGAATAACTCATCCTCCTGTTAAAGCGGTTCCATCCTCTTTCCCAAATTTGACTACTGTGGACTTTTTAACTCTCATCCTCGAGTGGCCTATGGGCCTTGATAAGTGGTAATACATATTTTTTTATAAATATATATATATATATACCAAAACAGGTGTGAGTCGCTGAATAATTCATCCTTCTATTAAAGCGATTAAATCCTCTTTCCCAAATTTGACTACTGTGCACTTTTAAACTCTCATCCTCGTGTGGCCTATGGGCCTTGATAAGTGGTAATATATAGTTTGTACAAAATATATATATATATATATATATATATATATATAACAAAATAGGTTGGAGTCGCTGAATCACTCATCCTCCCGTTAAAGCGGTTCCATCCTCTTTCCCGAATTTGACTAATGTGCACTTTTCAACTCTTATCCTCGAGTAGCCTATGGGCCTTGATAAGTGGTAATATATTTTTGTTATAAATATATATATATATATATATATATATATAAAAAATAGGTTGGAGTCGCTGAATAACTCATCCTCCCGTTAAAGCGGTTCCATCCTCTTTCCCGAATTTTACTACTATGCACTTTTCAACTCTCATCCTCGAGTGGCCTATTGTCCTTGATAAGTGGTAATATATATTTTTTAATAAAAGTATATATATATATATATATAAAAAAATAGGTTGGAGTTGCTGAATAACTCATCCTCCCGTTAAAGCGGTTCCATCCTCTTTACCGTATTTTTTATACAGTGCACTATTCAACTCTCATCCTCGAGTGGCCTATTGTCCTTGATAAGTGGTAATATATATTTTTTAATAAATATAGATATAAATATATATATAAAAAAACAGGTTGGAGTCGCTGAATAACTCATCCTCCCGTGAAAGCGGTTCCATCCTCTTTCCCGAATTTGACTACTGTGCACTTTTCAACTCTAATCCTCGAGTGTCCTATGGGCCTTGATAAGTAGTAATATATATTTTTTACAAAAATATATACATACATATATATAACAAAATAGGTTGGAGTCACTGAATAATTCATCCTCCTCTTAAAGCGGTTCCATCATCTTTGCCGAATTTGACTACTGTGCACTTTTAAACTCTCATCCTCGTGTGGCCTATGGGCCTTGATAAGTGGTAATATATATTTAAAAATAAATATAGATATAAATATATATATACCAAAATAGGTTGGAGTCGCTGAATAACTCATCCTCCCGTTAAAGCGGTTCCATCCTCTTTCCCAGATTTGACTGCTGTGCACTTTTCAACTCTAATCCTCGAGTGTCCTATGGGCCTTGATAAGTAGTAATATATATTTTTTACAAAAATATATACATACATATATGTAACAAAATAGGTTGGAGTCACTGAATAATTCATCCTCCTCTTAAAGCGGTTCCGTCATCTTTGCCGAATTTGACTACTGTGCACTTTTAAACTTTCATCCTCGAGTGGCCTATAGGCCTTGATAAGTGGTAATAGTTTGTACAATAGTTTGTACAATATATATATCTATATATATATATTACAAAATAGGTAAGAGAGAGAGAAGAGGGTGAGAGAGAGAGAAGAGAAAGAGGTAGAGAGAGAAGAGGGTGAGAGAGAGCAGAGAAGAGGGTGAGAGAGAGCAGAGAAAGAGGGTGAGAGAGAAAGAGGGTGAGAGAAGTGAAAGAGGTAGAGAGAGAAGAGGGTAAGAGAGAAAGAGGGTGAGAGAGAGAAGAGGGTGAGAGAGAGAGAGGTAGTGAGAGAGAGAGATAAGAGAAAGAGGTAGAGAGAGAGAGAAGAGGGTAAGACAGAGAGAGAGAGGGGTAGTGAGAGAGAGAGATAAGAGAAAGAGGTAGAGAGAGAGAGAGAAGAGGGTGAGGGAGAAAGAAGAGGGTGAGAGAGAGCAGAGGGAGAGAGAGAGAAGAGAAATAGGTAGAGAGAGAGAGATGAAGGTGAGAGAGAGCAGGGAAAGAGGGTGATAGAGAAGAGAAAGAGGTAGAGAGAGAGAGAGAGAAGGGTGAGAGAGAGCAGAAAAAGAGGGTGAGAGAGAGAGAAAGAGGGTCAGAGAGAGAGAGAAGAGAAAAAGGTGTACACAGAGAGTGAGAGAGAGAAGAGGGTAAGAGAGAGAGAGAGAAGAGGTTGAGAGAGAGAGAGAGATAAGAGAAAGAGGTAGAGAGAGAGAAGCGGGTGAGAGAGAGAAGAGGGTGCGAGAGAGAAGAGAAAGAGGTAGAGAGAGAGAAGCGGGTGAGAGAGAGAGAAGAGGGTGCGAGAGAGAAGAGAAAAAGGTAGAGAGAGAGAAGAGGGTGAGAGAGAGAGAAAGAGGATGAGAGAGAGAAGAGAAAGAGAGAGAGAGAAGAGGGTGATAGAGAAAGAGAGTGAGAGAGAGAAGAGAAAGAGAGAGAGAGAGAGAGAAAGAGGGTGAGAGAAGAGGGTAAATGTGCATCTTTTTTTATAGTAGGTAATGCTTGGGAGACTGTGCACATTGCCTCCTCCCCCCTCCCCCCTATAAACGCGGTTCCATTCATAAGAAAACAAACTCGTATAAAAGTAATTTTCGTGTATTTAAGCGGCCTTATACTGATAGCCACCCCTCCCCCTTCCAGTTTAACAGAGTTAGGAGGTAAAAACAAAATGGCTAAAGCCTTGTTTACATGGTAAACTATAGCAAAGAGCATAGTCATCTTTCTTCGCCGGTAAAAAACTTCAAGCAAAAATAAAAACATTTTCCCTACGTCAATTTTTATGTAATTTTGGGATTCTTCTTTTTGAAGTGCGATAAATCCGTTGGTAATAACGGTTCGACTCTTAAACTAATATTTAACTGTGTTATAGTATCAATGATACTCCTCGCAGGCAGCTTTAATGTACGTCAGAGGCTCAGCGTAGCCGACATTTTACTGAGCTGACGTCACGTCACGTGACAGCTAATGAATAATGTTAAAATGACAGGTTTTTTGGGGGGCCCCCCTGGGAGAAAAATGATCAGTTAACCCCCTTCTAGTTGTCCGTTTGACGTGAAATTTCGATATTTGTCATCCGGGTGATCAAGGTGCAATATGCTACCTAATTTGTCAACTTTGGTTGTGTCTGTCAAAAGTTTTAGCGTTACAAACAAACATACATACATACATACATACACACCGATTTTTGCCTTTTATATATATAGACTAGCAGGGCTACCCGGCGTTGCTCGGGACCGTATAAACAATGAAAAAACAAAAGCAGATATTGAATATATGTTTTATTCTTAGGGGAGAGGAATCTTTCATCTCTATGTATTATTTGTTTTATCTACCCTAGGACTGGTATTGTTCATGTTTTATCCCTAGCGTAGGTAATTTACAGCATGTATATGAAATTGTTTTACCTTAGGGAGAAGAGAACAGGTAATATACAACATAATGTGTCTATATTACATCCCTGGCAACGCCTAGAAACCAGCTAGAACATGTATTTCAGTCAATCTTTATTACATCCTGGGCTATGCCGGGAAACCAGCTAATCTCTATTTAGTGACTTGACCACCAAAATACCTCCCTAAGTGTGTCCTTTCTTTTGAACTTATTAGATATAGGTATCTAGAAATGTGTATGAAATTTTGTTGAATGCATTGTTCACTATGATTTTCTTATTGTTCTACACAATATCAACTGTAGCGAAATAAAACAGTAAACTTAGTGTAGTGTTAGAATAAAGAGCAAAGGAAAAAATTAGAATCATATTCTGTAATTGCAAATCTAAATTTGCTAGCGTGTACCAGTATTTGCCAGGTTGTGGAAATTTGGAATTTATAACATATGTAGTGGCCTTTTCCTAGATACCTATTGCTAAAAATTATACTTTCATTTTGTTAGAAACATCTCTCTCCGGATGCCCTGCATCATCCAAAATAAAAACAAATATTTTTATAATTGTTTCAGTACATTGCTACACAATGTGAAATTTGTTGACGTTTGTAAAAAAAAAAATCATGAATGTGCTTATATTCCAAAAAAGAAAATATCAGTGCTCAGTATTGAAAATGTTTGAGATTCAAAAGTCTGTAACATTTCTACTAACTTCATAAGATGTCATGTGAGAAACTGAATTGAATATCAAGACATTATCTGAAGCGTTTTTATTTTGGTGTAACATATGTGTTTACAGTGAACCTTAACTTTTAATAAACAGCTTGGTATGCAATGACATAGGCTAAGAATCTTAGACAAAATATATATAAATTGGAAAAATGTGTGAACAAATGAAAAAAAAAATGATCTGCTCCACTTGATGACATCAAGCACAGTAATATTTTAGCGAAGAAACTATGAAATTGATGTTCAGTGATTAGTTTGGATGAATGAGAAAATGTAATTGTTTGATGCATAAAAAATAACTCATTTGCTGTATTTGATATTAAGCAGCAAAATATAGTGATTTGAATATTTAGGAAAACATCAAACCAGATTATGTAAAAAAAAAAAAAAAAAAAAAAAAGATGAAATTAGAAAATATATATTTTCTGTTTATGAGTTTTGCCAATCAAAATTTTGTGGCAGAAATTGGGTGATTACCATGTAATTTTATTTTTGTTAAAATTCTTAAATTATTTGAATGTTTATTATAATTTCTAATTAGTGACTTGTTATCATCAAAATCCGCCCCAAAGAGTGTCCTTTCTTTTATTAGGTATCAGAATAGATATTTCTATCTATATTAGCACTTATCAAGGCTAATAGGCAACTCGAGGATGAGAGTTCAAACGCGCACAGTAGTCAAATTTGGGAAAGAGGATGGAACAACTTTCTCTTCTGCCTCTCTCTCACCCTGTTTCTCTTCTCTCTATATTAGCACTTATCAAGTCCATTGAAAACAAATCGTTGGTCAAAGAAATATAATGAAAATTCTCAGAGTGAAAAAAAAAATGGGATTTTTACAAATCTGGTTTCCAAGTAATAGGAAACATGTACAGCTTCATTTTAACGACAAAATGTAAACTGTACTAATTGTAATGAGAATGTTGAAGGAAATTGGCAAAAAATTGTTAGTCAAATGTTGATCAAATATTATAAGTTTGTGTGATATGCATGAAACGTTTAGAATATGATCTGCTCTCATGCTGAAAGCAAGTAGAGAAACATTGTGAAAAAATGATGTAAAGCTAAGCTAAGCAAATGACCAGTGAATGGAAATGTTTATTATAATGTATCAAGATGAACATATTATCATGAAAAAGCAAATCGAAATAGTGATAGTTATTTGGTGCTTATACGAAACAGGTATCAAGTATTGTCACCAGTGATTTTATTGATGTTAACAGTGCATGTCACTAAAAAATAATGATGGTAGCGAAATTAAGTTTTGTTAATTCTACCCAATATAAAATATATACGCAAAACAAAGTAAACAAAGTTACGGGTTAGTTAATGATAAGTTTAGGTTCGAGAAATAAGCAAAGGAAAAGAAAAAAAAAAGGTACATGTGTTTATATTGTGTAAAATGTTAGTCTGTAAATATTTCAAACTATCAACACTGGTATGTGTAAATCCTAGATACCTATTGTCATAAAGTACCACTTCTTGTTTGATATATCACTCTACATGTTCCCTGCAGCATCCCAGAGAGGTAAATGAGTGTCCACAAAATGAAATAAAACATAGTACTGGAAATAAAATAAAATAAGAATATGTCTGAAAAGAAATAAATGCTGTTTACTATATAAAAAGTTGTTTTCAAGTGTCAAATGGAATTGAATCTTATACAATGTTGGTGGATTATGAAATTGCATGAATGAAATAACATTGGAGAAATAAGAAAAAAGTTTATATATACAATATTTACAAATGTAAGATAAAAGGTGAAGAAGGGCCAAATCCGAGATCTATAAATCGTAAATTTTCAAAGTGAAAACAGTTATTTTTTTTTTTTTTAGATCTGCTTTCCAAGTAATAGTAACCATGTACAGCTTCATTTTAAATGAAAACTGTACTAATGATAATGTTCATGGTGAAAGGAAATTGGAAAAAAATTAAAAATGTCAGAGGTAAAATGTTTGTGTGGTATGCATGAAACACGTGTAGAAAATGATCTCATGCTGAAAGTAAGAGAAACATAGCTAAAAAATTATGTAAACGCAATAGTAAAATCCTCATTTTTAGGAACATAGTGTGGGGTATGTTGTTTGTTTCAATTGAGAAAGGAAAGTTTAATTTTTAGAATTGGATGTTATAGATCACAAGTTTTATTACAATAAACATTGTGTTCTGTAATTATCAACCAAGTATATTTATTGATAAAAAAAGAAAAGTAATGGACATGTTTATTATAATTTATCAATATTAAATTGTTATCATGAAAAACCAATGGAAAGCGTGTTGGTTATTTCGTGTTCATAAGAAAAAACATCATGGGTTGTCACCAGTGATTTTATGTATGCTAACATTTCGCTGCAAATGTGGTAGCTAAATGTCTTTTTGGTTATTCTACACAAAATAAAATATATACACAAAACAAAGTAAAAGAAATGTCAGGGTTAGTTAATGATAAGCTTAGTACCAAGAAATAAGCACAGAATAAGGAAAAGAAAGATACATTTGTTGATATTGTGTCGATTGGTGAATTTGTTGGTTCATTTTGTTTTATGACATATCAACACTATATCAGGTTATTTCATGCCCAATCTAGTGACATTTTTTTTTCCTAGAATATATTTGTTTATTTAATGTTGGTTTCTATTTAACTCATAATTGGGACCCTAACAGGTACTACTACTCCAGATCAGAGTGGACCTGGTAGCAATAGCAATTAAATGGTGGCTTCACACTTCACAAAGCCCCACGTTTGGATACAGTTTATGGTCATATCTAGGACCTGGTGAATTTGTAAATAATTGAAACGATCAACACTGGCGAGTTAGAATTCTACATACCTATTGTTATATAGTACCAATTTATGTTTTACATATCACTCCACAACGTTGCTGCAGAATCCAGACAGGTGAAAGAGTCTCAAGAAACTGAAAAGCTATTTAGTACTCTTAAATAAAATAACATGCATAAAGAAATCCTAATATAAGACAATAGATGAAAAAGCAATAAAAATTTTGTGTGGAATCAAGTGAAAACAGTTTCTTTGTCAAAGAAATTGCATGAAGATTCTCAGAGACTTTTCCTTCCTCGTTCCCTTCCCTTTTGGTGGAAGGAAACTTTCACAGTGGCTCAGAAGGTGGGCTGAGCACACTTCCTACAAAGGTGGGATGGGTAAATTTCTTTTTCATTTGGTTGCCTGGAGGACAGGCTTAGCCCCCCCCCAAAGAAAAGGTTGGAGCCGGGGAACTTCTCCTCCCCGAAGGGGGAGGGGGCCCGGGAAGGCTTCTCTTCCCATATTTTTTGTTTTGTGTAAGGTTGATCTCTTTCCCAAGGGAGTAAGAGGATATCCCTCTCTTAGGAGGAGAGCAAAGGCTCCCTGGGCCTCCCATCCTCCTTCTGAGAGAAGTTCCCCGGCTTCCACATTCATTGCTCAGCCCGCCGTCCAGGCAATCAGAGTCTGATTGTCTGTCGTATATAAAAAGGCGATTTTAGCTTGTCAGGCGGTATGCTCTGCGTTGACTATTTTTCTTCCACCTGTTGACCTTCCCTCCCTGCTACGCAGATTAGGGAAGGGCTGAAGGGGTGATTTGCTTTTATTTTTTACCCCTCGGTATAGGGAGGTGACTGATCATCCAACCAACTAAGGGGATGGGGCAGGAAGTCTACCCTCTCCTGCCTTAGGGAGGGAGTATTTTTTTTTTTTAACTTTGCCCGGAGGGGAGATGGGCAACCAACTGGGGGGGGGGAGTCAGGACCTTATTCGCACGGAGGAAATGCAGGCCTGAAGTGAAATGCAATCTGAAGGAGGTGAGTGGTATACCCTGCGTTGTAAAGTTAATTTTAAGACTCCCTCGCACATGTATGTAACACAAAGGGTTTTTCCGTGGCGCATTTCGCATTGTTTTCCTTCTGGGAAACGTTTTGTAATCCTGTTGTTTATATACTTTTCCTTCTGGGAAAAGTTTATTCTTATAATCTGTGGAACAAAGAATCAATCAGACTGTCTGTGTGTGTCGGTGTATATAAGAAGGTGATTTTAGATCCCCAGGGGCTATACCATGTGTTGACCATGTATTTTTAAATATTTTTTCTTTCTACTTCCCTTCCCTTCTGGTGGAAGGAACCTTTTGTTTTATGGTGGCTCAGAAGGTGGGCTGAGCACTCTCCCCACAAAGGTGGGATGGGTAAATTTTTTATTTATTTGGTTGACTGGAGTGCAGGCTGCGCACTCCCCAAAAGGTGGGAGCCGGGGAACTTCTCCCAGAAGGGGGCTCTGGAAGGCTTCCCTCTACCCATATTTTTTTTTTTTGTTTTTGTGTAAGGTTGATCTCTTTCCGGAGGGAGTAAGCGGTACCAACAGGGGGGGGGAGACCAACCATACAAAAGGATATCCCTCTTTTAGGGGAAAAAGAAGGTTCCCTGGCCTCCTCTCCCGCTTCTGAGAGGAGAAGTTTCCCCGGCTCCCACTTTGGGGGTGAGGGAGTGCTTAGCCCGCCCCCAAGGCAAATAGTCTTACTGTCTGCCGTATATAAAAATACGATTTTAGCTTGTCAGGCGGTATGCCCTGCGTTGACTATTTTTCCTCCACCTGTTGACCTTCCCTCCCTGAAGGAGGGAGCCGTGCTACTCAGATTAGGGAAGGACTGAAGGGGTGATTTGCTTTTTTTTTTTATCCCTCGCTCTAGGGAGGTGACAGTCATCCGACCAACGAAGGAGATGGGGCAGGGAGCCTTCTCTCTCCTGCCTTAGGGAGGGGGTAGTTTTCTTTTTAAGTGTACCCAGAGGGGAGTTGGGCAACTTTCCTGCACTTGGGGGGGAATCAGGACCTTATTCGCATGGAGGAAATGCAGACCTGAAGTGAATTTCGGTGTAGTGTACACCTGTGTTTATGAGACCAGCTGGCTATAGCTATTGATCTCTTTATCTTTTTAAGTTTCGCTGTGTGTTGATGCGTATAAAAAGACTCTTCTAGCTCCCAAGGGTGTATACCCTTCGTTGATAATTTATGTTTAAGAGTTTTCCTTGCTCCTTCCCTGCCCCAGAATGGTAGGGGAGCTCCTGTCTCCTGTAGGGCGGGGGGGGGGCTTTCTTTTTTGGTTATGTGGGGGAGCCTTACCTCTACTCCACTTTAGGTGGTAGTTCTTTTTTGTAAGTTTGACATACTTTCAGATATTTCTTGAGTTTTTAACATTAAATTAATCTTGTCCAATGTATTCATTGCCATGGCATGATGGATACTGTACCAGATTTTTAAACTTTAGTTTGTGGGTTCGATTCATTTTTGTCCAATCCAATCTGAAGGAGGATGGTGGTATACCTTGCTTTGTACAGTTAGCTTTAAGACTCCCTCGCACATGTATGTAACGCAAAGGGTTTTTCCATGGCACATTTCGCATTCTTTTCCTTCTGGGCAAAGTTTCGTAATCATCTTTATATATTTTTCCTTCAGGGAAAAGTTTCGTAATCATGTTGTTTATATATTTTTTGCTTCAGGGAAAAGTTTCGTAATCATGTTTATATATTTATGCTTCATCTTAATGCTTCAGAATATACAATATTTTTGGTTTTTTTATCTGGTGCCAGAATGAAGAGTCCATCAGGGTGTCCAACTCTTGATAGGCCAACATATAGCTGTCCATGAGAAAATACTGGTTTTGACAGGTTGAGCCCAACAACTTTTAGTGACTGTCCTTGTGATTTGTTTATTGTCATTGCAAAACTTAGCTTGACAGGAAATTGCAGCCTTTCAAACTCAAATGGCAATTCTTGTGGTCTCATTGGGATTCTGGGAATGAAGCAGTGTACTCCTGCATACTTACCTGACATAATTGTTGCTTCCAGTACATGAGGCATCATATTCTTTATGGTGAGCCTTGTGCCATTGCAGAGTTTTGGTGGATCAAGATTGCGAAGTAACATTATTGGTGCTCCAAGTTTTAGAAACAGACTATGTGGAGGCGTTCCTGGTGGTTCAAGACTATTAAGAAACTCAGTCGGATAATTTGTTACTTCGTCCTGTGAACAGATTGTATCAACTGAATTGTATAATATGATTTCTCCAGGTAATCTATTCAACAACCTGCTAATTATTTCATTTACAGATTCATTCTTTGCTGCTAAAATTGCACGGCTACTTAGCCAATTGATATCCGTATGCAAATTATGAAGATCTGGAAAAACTCTCATTATAAATTCCTCTTCTGTTTGAATTGTTGTAAAAGGCAACTGAATCTGGTTATAGGAGTCCTTGTCCAGAAGTCCATTACCCACTTGCAAAAGTTTAATGGCAAAGTCACCAACAGCATCATCAGCATGTAAATGTACTCGCATGTTTAGTGTTAAACTCATTGTTTTAATATGATGCCATAAATAGGAGTTTTTGAGACATGCATTCATTTGATCAGCTCTGGTTCCTCGAGGAACAATTGGAAGGGTTTGTCTGAAATCACCAGCAAAAACCAAAGTCACTCCACCCATTATTTGTGTGTTATCTTTTAGGTCCTGTAGTGTAGAATCTACTGCTTCCATAGCTTTTTTGTGACTCATTGTTGCTTCATCCCAGATTATTAATTTACAGTTTTGCAGTAGTTTAGCCTTTGCTGAATCTTTTTTAATATTACACAATGGTTTTTCCTGTCTAGTAAGGTCCAATGGGAGAGAAAACATAGAGTGAGCAGTTCTACCACCATCCAAAAGTGTTGCTGCAATTCCACTGGATGCCACTGCAAGGGCAATATTGTTTGTGAGACGAACTTTTGCAAGGAGCAGATTTAACAGGAAAGTTTTGCCAGTTCCACCTGGGGCATCAATAAAGAATGTCGATCCGTGATCATGATGAACTTCTCCTCCCAGAAAGGCTTTCCTCTCCACATATTTTTTTTTTTTTGTGTAAGCTTGATCTCTTTCCGAAGGGAGTAAGCGGAACCGACAGAGACGGGGGGGGAGGAGATCAACCATACAAAAGGATATCCGTCTCTTAGTTGAAAGAGGGAAGGCTCCCTGGCCTCCCCTCCCGCTTCTGAGAGGAGAAGTTTCCCTGGCTCTCAACTTTGGGGGGGGGGGAAAGAGGGCTTAGCCCGCCCTCAAGGCAAATAGGACCTTAATCGCACGGAGGAAATAGGGGTCTGAATTTGATATTAAGCAGCAAAATATTTAAAAACATAAAAATGTGAAACAACATGAATACTCTCCATTGTCACTTGAAAACATTGGTCTTGGTAGGAAGTTTATTAGATGCTGAAATAGTGGGCTTGGTATTGTGTGCTTAATATTATTTTATGCAAAATGTAAAAACACAAAAGAGCGTACAATCAATATTGAAAAAGTAACATCTGTCACAGAAAATAGTAATTTGTAAAAATCAAAACATAATATTGTTCTGTACTTAAAATGTTAAACTTACTGTTAACAATACTGTAAAATGGTGATCAGGATGAGTCCAACAACTTAGTTCTTGAGCTTTCTTATTGGTCATAGTAAAAAGAAATTGTAATCTTTCAAGTTTGTTGGTCGCATTGGGATTCTTGGAATGAATCAACAGATTTCTGCATATGAATTTTTGTTAATTCCACACAATACAAAATATATATACAAAACAAAGTAAAGCAAATTATAGGGTTAGTTAAGTCCTCTGATTAGCAACCAACTATATGTATTGCTAAAAAGAGAAAAGCACTGGAAATGTTTCTTATAATGTATCAATATTGAATTGTTCTCATGAAACACAAATCGAAATAGTGATAGTTATTTGGCGCTTATAAGAAACAGGTATCAGGGATTTTGGTGTATCAGATGTTTTTACAGTGAACTTAACTTTCAAGAAACAAATTGGTATGCAATGATATAGGCTAAGAATCTTAGGCAAAATATATTCAAATGAAAAAAAAAATGTTGAACACTTATAACATTGTATGGACTCTCAAAAACATTTGTAAAAAATGTGTAAACAAATGAAAAAAAAAAAAGAAAAAAAAAAAGAAAGAAAATGATCCGCTCCACTTGATGACATCAAGCACAGTGATATTTTAATGAAGAAAATATGAAAATAATGATTTTCAGTTTGGATGAATATGAGAAAATGTAATTGTTTAATGCATAAAAAAGAACTCATCTGCTGCATTTGATATTAAGCAGCAAAATACAGTGATTTGAATCTTTAGGAAAACATCAAATCAGATTATGTAAAAAGTAAAAAAGATGAAATTAGAAAATATATATTTTATGTTTATGAGTTTTGCCAATCAGAATTTTGTGGCAGAAATTGGGTGATTACCACGTAATTTTATTTTGGTAAAATTCTTAAATTATTTGAATGTTTATTATAATGTCTAATTAGTGACTTGTTATCATCAAAATCCGCCCCAAAGAGTGTCCTTTCTTTTATTAGGTATCAGAATAGGTATCCAGATTTCTACTTCTTTACAAATGTGTTATTGTAGTACAGTAAATGTCAAATTGTTTTTCAAGTATTAGTTTGTAATGTTTCTACTGACTTCATCAGATGTCATGTAAGGAACTGAATTCTATTTAAGACTTTATCTGAAGTGTTTTTATTTTGGTAGATCATGTGTGATTACACTGTAGTAATTGCGCTGAAAGCATGTTAACTACAAATGACAAAAGTTCAATCAATTTCTGATTCAGCTACACAATATAAACTAAAGGAAATCAAATTTGCAAAATAAAAGAAAAATGTAGTTATGGGTTAGTTTGGAGTTATAATAAAAAGGCAACAAAACCGTTAGTTTGTATTGTGTAGATTGTTCATTTCTGATAGTATTGATAGTGGTCAAAGAAAATCTTAATTTATGACAAAATACTGAACGTTTCTTGGATACCCATTCGTAAAAAGTACCTTTTTAAAAAAAAAAAAAAAAAAAAAAAAAAAAAAAAAACACTCCCCGGATCACCTTCACCACCTTAAAAATAAAAACAAAAAATAACTTTATTCTTCAAAAAATGTGCACATTGTTAGTGTAAAAACAGATCTGCACCATTTGATGAAATCAAGCACAGTATTATTTTAGTAAAGAAAATATGTAATTGATTTTCAGTAATTAGCTTGAATGAATATCAGAAAATGTAATTGTTTGATGCATAAGAAAGAACTCATCTGCTGAATTTGATATTAAGCAGCAAAATATATCAAAACATAAAAATGTGAAACATAACATGAATACTCTCCATTGTCACTTGAAAACATTGATCTTGGTAGGCAGTTTATTAGATGCTGAAACAGTGGGCTTGGTATGGTGTGCTTAATATTATTTGTATTTATAAAAAGAGAAAAGCAACGGAAATGTTTCTTATAATGTATCAATATTGAATTGTTATCATGAAAAACAATTCGAAATTGTGATAGATATTTGGTGCTTATAAGAAACAGCTATCAATGATTGTAACCAGTGATTTTTGTGTATGCTAACATTGTAAATGTGGTAGTGAAATTGATTTTTGTGTATTCTTCAATATAAAATAGATATATAAAACTAAAACAAAGTTTATGGTTAGTTAATGATATGTTTAGGTTAGAGAAATAAGCAAAGGAAAAGAAAAAAAAAGATACATTTCTTTATATTATGAGATTGTAAGTGTATACATGTTTAAAACTATCCACATTGCTATCTGAAAATGCTAGATACCTATTGTTATAAAGTACCAATTCATGTTTGATATATCACTCTACATGTTCCTTGTAGCACCCCAGAGAGGTAAATGAGTGTCAACAAAATGAAATAAAACATAGTATTTGAAATAAAATAAAAAAATACTTGAAAAGTGAAATATGCTGATGTTTACTATATAAAACATTGTGTTCAATGGAATTGAAACTAATACTATATTGGCGGACTATGAATTAAAGAAATAAAATGTAAGAAATGAGAAAAAATTTGATATATAAAATCTTTGGCATGAAGAAAAAAAATATAAGACAAAAGGGGAAGAAGCAATAACAATCATGTGCTGAAGTCAATTGAAAAAAATAGTTTGTCAAAGAAATAAAAAGTAAATTCTCAGAGTGAAAAAAAAAAAAATGAAATTTTTACAAATCTGATTTTAGTCCTCTAATTATCAACCAAGCATATTTATTGATAAAAAGAGAAAATGAATGGACATGTTTATTATAAATTATAAATATTAAATTGTTATTATGAAAAACCAATGGAAAGCGTGAATGTTATTTGGTGTTTTTGGAAAAATATCAGAGGTAAAATGTTGGTCACATATACGTTTGTGTGTTATGCATGAAACACATGTAGAAAATTATATTTTCTCATGCTGAAAGTAAGAGAAACATAGCTAAAAAATTATGTAAACGCAATAGTAAAATCCTCATTTTTAGGAACATAGTGTGGGGTATGTTGTTTGTTTCAATTGAGAAAGGAAAGTTTAATTGTTAGAATTGGATGTTATAGATCACAAGTTTTATTACAATAAACATTGTGTCCTCTAATTATCAACCAAGTATATTTATTGATAAAAAGAGAAAAGTAATGGAAATGTTTATTATAATTTATCAATATTAAATTGTTATGAAAAACCAATGGAAAGCGTGTTGGTTAATTGGTGTTCATTAGAAAAAACATCATGGGTTGTCACCAGTGATTTTATTTATGCTAACATTTCGCTGCAAATGTGGTAGCGAAATGTAATTTTTTTTTTTTTTTTTTTAATTCTACACAAAATAAAATATATACACAAAACAAAGTAAAAGAAATGTCAGGGTTTGTTAATGATAAGCTTAGAACCAAGAAATAAGCATAGAAAAAGGAAAAGAAAGATACATTTGTTGATAATGTGTCGATTGGTGAATTTGTTGGTTCATTTTGTTTTATGACATATCAACACTATATCAGGTTATTTCATGCCAAATCCAGTGACATTTTTTTCCTTGAATATATTTGTTTATTTAATGTTGGTTTCTATTTAACTCATAATTGGGACCCTAACAGGTACTACCACTCTAGATCAGAGTGGACCTGGTAGCAATAGCAATTAAATGGTGGCTTCACACTTCACAAAGCCCCACGTTTGGATACAGTTTATGGTCATATCCAGGACCTGGTGAATTTGTAAATAATCGAAGCGATCAACACTGGCGAGTTAGAATTCTACATACCTATTGTTATAAAGTACCAATTTATGTTTTACATATCACTCCACAACGTTGCTGCAGAATCCAGACAGGTGAAAGAGTCTCAAGAAACTGAAAAGCTATTTAGTACTCTTAAATAAAATAACATGCATACAGAAATCCTTAGTACCAAGAAATAAGCAAAGAAAAGAAAGATACATATATATCCGTCTCTTAGTTGAAAGAGGGAAGGCTCCCTGGCCTCCCCTCCAGCTTCTGAGAGGAGAAGTTTCTCCGGCTCTCAAATTTGGGGGAGGGGCTTAGCCCGCCCTCAAGGCAAATAGAGTCTGACTGTCTGCCGTATATAAAAAGGCGATTTTAGCTTCTCAGGCGGTATGCCCTGCGTTGACTATTTTTCCTCCACCTATTGACCTTCCCTCCCTGAAGGAGGGAGCCGTGCTATGCAGGGAAGGGCTGAAGGGGTGATTTGCTTTTTTTTTTTTACCCCTCGCTATGGGGAGGTGGCAGTCATCCAACCAAAGAAGGAGATCAAGCAGTGAGCATTCTCTCTCCTGCATTAGGGAGGGGGTAGTTTTCTTGTTAAGTGTGCCCGGAGTGGAGTCGGGCAAACTCCCCGCACTTGGGGAGGGGTCAGGACCTTATTCGCACGGAGGAAATAGAGGCCTCAACTGAACTTGGATGGAGTGTAAACCTGTGTTCATGAGACCGGCTGGCTATAGCTATTGATCTCTTTATCTTTTTAAGTTTTGCCATCAGATGAGCTGTATAAAAAGGCTCTTTTAGCTTCCCAGGGTGTATACCCTTCGTTGACCATTTATGTTTAAGAGTTTTCCTTACTCCTTCCCTACCCTGGAATGGGAGGGGAGCTCTTTCCCCCTGTAGGGGGGGGGGGCGGCTTTCTTTTATGGTTATGTGGGGGAGCCTTACCTCTACTCCACTTAAGGTGGTAGTTCTTTTTTGTAAGGTTGACATATTTTCGGATATTTCTTGAGTTTTTAACAGTAATAATAATTAATAGCAATTAAATGGTGGCTTCACACTTCACAAAGCCCCATGTTTGGATACAGTTTATGGTCATATCTAGGACCTGGTGAATTTGTAAATAATTGAAACGATCAACACTGGCGAGTTAGAATTCTACATACCTATTGTTATATAGTACCAATTTATGTTTTACATGCATAAAGAAATCCTAATATAAGACAATAGATGAAAAAGCAATAAAAATTTTGTGTGGAATCAAGTGAAAACAGTTTCTTTGTCAAAGAAATTGCATGAAGATTCTCAGAGACTTTTCCTTCCTCGTTCCCTTCCCTTTTGGTGGAAGGAAACTTTCACAGTGGCTCAGAAGGTGGGCTGAGCACACTTCCTACAAAGGTGGGATGGGTAAATTTCTTTTTCATTTGGTTGCCTGGAGGACAGGCTTAGGCCCCCCCCCCAAAAAAAAAAAGGTTGGAGCCAGGGAACTTCTCCTCCCAGAAGGGGGAGGGGGGGCCCGGGAAGGCTTCTCTTCCCATATTTTTTGTTTTGTGTAAGGTTGATCTCTTTCCAAAGGGAGTAAGAGGATATCCCTCTCTTAGGAGGAGACCGAAGGCTCCCTGGGCCTCCCATCCTCCTTCTGAGAGAAGTTCCCCGGCTTCCACATTCATTGCTCAGCCCGCCGTCCAGGCAATCAGAGTCTGATTGTCTGCCGTATATAAAAAGGCGATTTTAGCTTGTCAGGCGGTATGCTCTGCCTAGACCATTTTTCTTCCACCTGTTGACCTTCCCTCCCTGTCATACAATACGCTTAAACAGGATATTTTAATTTATGCAGATTCCATATAGACTTTTAGTTTCCCAGGGTGTATACCCTCCGTTGACCATTTATGTTTAAGAGTTTTCCTTGCCCCTTCTCTGCCCCAGAATGGGAAGGGAGCTCTTTCCCACTGTATGGGGGGGCGGCTTTCTTTTATGGTTATGTGGGGAGCCTTACCTTTACCCCCCTTAAGGTGGTAGGTCTTTTTTGTAAAATTGTTAGTCAAATGTTGATCAAATATTATAAGTTTTTGTGATATGCATGAAACATGTGCAGAATATGATCTGCTCTCATGCTGAAAGCAAGTAGAGAAACATTGTGAAAAAATGATGTAAACCTAAGCTAAGCAAACGACCAGTCAATGGAAATGTTTATTATAATGTATCAACAATAACACATTATCATAGTTATTTGGTGCTTATACGAAACAGGTATCAGGGATTGTCACCATTGATTTTATTTATGTTAACAGTGCATGTCACTACAAATAATGATGGTAGCGAAATTAAGTTTTGTTTATTCTACCTAATATAAAGTATATACACAAAACAAAGTAAACATCTGCTGAATTTGATATTAAGCAGCAAAATATTTCCAAACATAAAAATGTGAAACATAACATGAATACTCTCCATTGTCACTTGAAAACATTGGTCTTGGTAGGCAGTTTATTAGATGCTCAAATAGTTGTCTTGGTATGGTGTGCTTAATATTATTGTATGCAAAATTTAAAAACACAAAAGAGGGTACAATCAATATTGAAAAAGTAACATCTGTCACAGAAAATAGTAATTTATAAATATCAAAAGGAATATTATTCTGTACTTAAAATGTTAAACTTACTGTTAACAATAATTTAAAATGGTGATCAGGATGAGTCCAACAACTTAGTCCTTGAGCTTTCTTATTGGTCATAGTAAAAAGAAATTGTAGTCTTTCAAGTTTGTTGGTCGCATTGGGATTCTTGGAATGTATCAACAGATTCCTGCATATGAATCTTTGTTAATTTCACACAATACAAAATATATATACAAAACAAAGTAAAGCATAGTATAGGGTTAGTTGTGTCCTCTAATTATCAACCAACTATTGCTAAAAAGAGAAAAGCACTGGAAATGTTTCTTATAATGTATCAATATTGAATTGTTCTCATGAAACACAAATCGAAATAGTGATAGTTATTTGGCGCTTATAAGAAACAGGTATCAGGGATTTTGGTGTATCAGATGTTTTTACAGTGAACTTAACTTTCAAGAAACAAATTGGTATGCAATGACATAGGCTAAGAATCTTAGACAAAATATATTCAAATGAAAAAAAATGTTGAACACTTATAACATTGTATGGACTCTCAAAAACATTTGTAAAAAATGTGTAAACAAATGTAAAAAAAAATGATCCGCTCTACTTGATGACATCAAGCATAGTAATATTTTAGTGAAGAAAATATGAAATTGATGTTCAGTGATTAGTTTGGATGAATGAGAAAATGTAATTGTTTGATGCATAAAAATAACTCATTTGCTGTATTTAATATTAAGCAGCAAAATATAGTGATTTGAATATTTAGGAAAACATCAAACCAGATTATGTAAAAAAAAAAAGATGAAATTAGAAAATATATATTTTATGCTTATGAGTTTTGCCAATTAAAATTTTGTGGCAGAAATTGGGTGATTACCAAGTAATTTTATTTTGGTGACAAAAGATAAATCAATTTCTGATTCAGCTACACAATATAAACTAAAGGAAATAAAATTTGCAAAATAAAAGAAAAATGTAGTTATGGGTTAGTTTGGAGTTAGAATAAAAAGCCAACAAAACAGTTAGTTTATATTGTGTAGACTGTTTAATTAACTTTGTTCATTTCTGATAGTATTGAGAGTGGTCAATGAAAACCTTAATTTCTGACAAAATACTGTAATTTTCTTGGATACCCATTCGTAAAAAGTACCTTTTTTGTGAAAAAAAAAAACACTCCCCAGATCACCTTCACCACCTAAAACACAAAAATATCTTTATTCTTCAAATATTGTTGTTGACTGGAGGGCGGGCTGAGCACTCCCAAAAAGGTAGGAGCCGGGGAACTTCTCCTCCCAGAAAGGGGGCCCGGGAAGGCTTCCCTGTCCCCATATTTTTTTTTTTTTTATGTAAGGTTGATCTCTTTCTGAATGGAGTAAGCGGAACCGACAGGGGGGGGGTCAATCAACCATACAAAAGGATATCTATCTCTTAGTTGAAAGAGGGAAGGTCTCCCTGTCCTCCCATACCCCTTCTGAGAGAAGTTTCCCCAGCTCTCAGCTTTGGGGGGGGGGTAGGAGGGCTTAGCCCGCCCTCAAGGCAAATAGTCTGACTGTCTGCCTTATATATAAAGGCGATTTTAGCTGGTCAGGTGGTATGACCTGCATTGACTATTTTTCCTCCACCTGTTGACC
Source organism: Euprymna scolopes (assembly GCF_053919585.1). Taxonomy (NCBI): domain Eukaryota; kingdom Metazoa; phylum Mollusca; class Cephalopoda; order Sepiida; family Sepiolidae; genus Euprymna; species Euprymna scolopes. The sequence continues at coordinate 26,239,534 of NC_136496.1, read as the reverse complement.
TTCCTTAATATTTATTTTTAATAATAAACACATTTTATTTTAATATTAATATTTATTAGTAATAATAAACACATTATATTATTTTAAATATTAATATTTATTTTTAATAATAAACACATATTATTTTAAATATTAATATTTACTTATAATAATAAACACATTTTATTCTACTTTAAATATTAATATTTATTTTTAATAATAAAAACAATTTTATTTGAATATTAATATGTATTTTTAATAATAAACTCATTTTTATTTTAATAATTATTTTTAATACTAACTCATTTTATTATTGTAAATGTTAATATTTATTTTTAATAATTATTGTTATTTAATAATAATATCTTCTATTTTTTTACTGTTTATGTCTAACTTTTATCGACTTTTTCTTTTTTAATAGCATATTCTTTAAATGAATAGAAAAATAATTTCCCAAATTTTAGACCCCGGTTATTTGGCTGATAGTCGATAAAAATGATTAAAAGAGAGATTCATGAACATTAACGTTGTCATATAAAAAGAAAATGCTAATAAGAAGTGTTTTTAATCAATGTAACATATTTATTCAACTCTGTCATATATTTGTTTGATGACAACTTTTTCGAATCTGTGTACGGTAAAAACGATATACTTACATAGGATTTTGAAAGCATTTAAACTGTCGAAGAGTTTTATTATAAATAAAAGAGTTTAGTTTGTTGAACTTAATGGACTTTTTTGTTGTATCTATTAACTGTTTATTCTTTTTATCAAACAAAAAGAGAATTTTTATATTGACATGTGATGGACTGTTTTTCTAACATCGAAATTTTAAAATTAGTTTTATTTAAAAAAAAAAACAAACTCGCCATTAATGGACGGTCAAAAGACAAATATATAACAAATAAATGTTAGGAAAGGCAAGATAAGTTACTTTTCTATCCAACTGGATATATTTTTTGTGTTTTTATTCAATGTAACATATTTATTCAGCTCGAAAAACATACAGTGTTTACCGATGTATTCGAAAAATGCCACCAGTTGTTTACATAGCCATTTGCCGGAAGTGACGGTTTTTTTTTATATAAGTTTTATTCAAACAGGCTTTAAGTTCAAATTAATGGACTTTTTTTTGTATTTATTAACTGTTTTATTCTTTATGGACTCTTTTTCGAACATCGAAATTTTAAAATTAGTTTTATTTAAAAAAAAAAAAAAAAGACGGTGTTGTTTTTTTAATTGAATTCTACACTTTTTCAACAAACTGTTACATACATTATGGACTGTTTGTCAAACATCGAAATTTTAAAAATAAAGTTTTTAGTTTTATTTTAAAAAAAAAAAAAAGACGGTGTTGTTTTTTTAATTGAATTCTACACTTTTTCAACAAACTGTTACAGACATAATGGACTGGACTACCCCCCAAAAAAAACTGCGAATAAAATATATAAAACTCGTAATTTCTGTTTTTAAAGTGGGTTGTTTATTTTCCTTATGAAATATACTTCCAAAATAAACTATTACAGTCGTTTAAAACATAATAGAAGTATTATTTTTTATTTTTTAAAAACAATGTTTACAAAATGTCTAAGCGCGTTTCTTCCGGCCGGCTGCGAATAGCATAAATAAATAACTGTTGCCAGAATTTATCGCATTTTTATTTTTTAATAGCATTTTCTTAAAACGAATAGAAAAATAATTTCCCATGAAAAAAAAAAAAGAAAATGCTATTAAATATAATAAAAATTACTGAGATAAAAATATAAAAAATACGTACGTAACATCAAAAACACACCGACTGGTTTTAAAGAGAAAGTGGGTGTAGAGAGAGAGAGAGAGAGAGAGAGAGAGAGAGAGAGAGAGAGAGAGAGGGAGGGAAGAGAAAGCGGTGTATAATGAATTTTGTTCCTTTTCGAAGCAGCACAAAAATTAAGTGTTTCCATAGTAACCAAACCGGTGCACACTGAAGTTATGAATTAGATTCGCCACTAGTGGACGTTGACGTCACGTCACGTGACATGACTAAGTGTTTTTAAACGAATAGAAAAATAGAAAGAGGGTGATAGAGAAAGTGAGAGAGAGAGATAGAGAGAGAGTAAGTGTGAGAGAGAGAGACGGTGTTGGTTTTACTCCCCCCCCTTCCAGCTTAAGAGGTATGAGGTCACGTGGTAATATACAAAATGGCTAATTATTTTACATTACATAAATATTACGATATTTTTATAATCGTCTAATATTTTGAAAGGTGAATTTTTTTATTCCCGTACATTTTTTCCTGACATTTTTCGTTAAAACTCTTGTATAAATAATATTTTTAACCAGGTAATAACGATGGAAACATTGGCATAAAGTAAAAAAAAAGATATAACTGAGCCGAAGAGAAAAATGCAAAAGTATCGGAGAAAGATTTTTTTATTAACAATTGTTCGCCATTAGTGGACGTTGACGTCACGTCACGTGACATGACTAAGCTTTTTTTTTTTTTACGTATGAATTACATTGGATCATTCAAGAATTACGTAATAAAAAGCATTACAATGACAGTTTTTTTTTGGGCCCCCCTTGGAGATAACTGATACGTTTACCCCTTTCTCCTCGTCCGTTTGACGTGAAATTTCGATATTTGTCATCCGGGATAGGGGGCTTCGATATGATACCAAATTTATCAAGTCTAGTTGTGTCTTTCAAAAGTTTTAGCGTTACAAACAAACATACAAACTCACAGACGTTTGCCTTTTATATATATAGAAGATAATATTGGATACAATACATAGTAACGATTTAAAAAGTTAAAAAAAAAATAACGTGCGCTAGCACCGAAAATCGAAACCAAAACATTTATCTCACGATTTACTTTTTCCTTTGATGCTAACGACTGTGTTATGAAGACATGCTTACCGCAAAAATTAAAACAGGAACCAATAGTTACTCTGTTACACATGCATATTCGTAATGCCGTCGTTCGACCTTCACATGTAAAATTGCATTTTTTTTGAAATTTTCACACTTTTGCACCGATATTTCTCCGGCTAAAACCACACATATAAAGTTTCACATGTGTTCAAGTACCCTATATATGAAGATTCATGAATGCAGACCAAAAACTGACAGAGGAGACAAGTAGGCAAATTTTCTTTAATATAAATATATACGCATATACAAATATATGTAAAAATAGTTGTGCGTTTACTATGAGCTTTTTACGCAAATATTACGGAAAACTAAATCATATAGAATATCTGCATGAATATAATTACGCGTAATAGTTTACTTAAAGATGATCGCCTAATAAGAAAACCGAAAAAAAAAAAACGAAACAAATAGGGAATTAATTAAAATGAATGTTTGAAAGAATATGCAAATTAGCTAGATGTCACATGTATAAAAAAGGTGTATTTTCTTTTTGAATTAATAGAAAAAAAACGGGTTTATAATATCAATATTGATACACAGAATAACCCAAATTTATAGGAGCATTATAGGTTCCGAAACGGCTGATTCTATCTTTTGCGAATTCCACACAAAGGTGACTTATACGTCTGGCAGTGTTCTTAGATATTTTTTACACATAAATTCGTCCGATAAGTATTGAAAATCAAAAAAAAAATAAAATAGAATAAAAAAATATGGCCCTGAAAATACTCTTTCTTTCTTATAGATCAAACATAATTTTCACAGAGGAATATTTTACGTCGCACCGGAAAAGGAGATAATAAAATCTCAACAAATAATTTATTTATATTATATTATTTAATTAGAATTCATTATTGAGATGAGTATTATTATTTTTTTTTACATAGGCATCACCACTTATCAAGGCCAAGAGACCACTCAAGGATAAAGGTTAAAGAGTGTACAGTAGAAATTGGACAACATAGTAATCATTAGTAATGAAAATTTGGTAAATTTGATAACTTATATAGAACGGCTCATCAAGAACTTATTTACGTTAGACTTGAACACAACCATATTGTAGTCAGCCGGAAAGCAGGAAAACGGAAGACAATTCCACAGGCGTGCAGTTCTAAGAAAGAAGCTTTGTTCATGGAATCTACGTTTAGGTTTAGGCACAGATAAAGAGTGGAGGGAATTATTGATAGTGTGTACAGCTAGACGAGTGTTTCTTGTGAAAGTTTGGCGAGGGGGGACCATAGATTGAAGCTCAGTTGAACACTTTCCATGAAAATAACGATAAATCAGAGACAAACTCGCAACATCTCTTCTGTGAGATAGAGGTTGCAAGGAAGAGAAAAGGACATCTCCTACGAGGCTACGAAGTCTATTTTGAACTCTATCAAGGCAGGACAAGTCCTTTCTAGCAGCTCCTGCCCAGATGTGGAAACAGTATTCCATCCTTGGACGTACCTGGCTCTTATATAGATAGAGAATAGCATCAGCAGTGAGATATTTAACGGATCGATAGAAAGATTCCCCCATTTTTCCAGCGGCTTTGGCAACAGATTTGATGTACGTGTTCCATTTAAGATCAGGAGTAATGGTCAAGCCCAGAAGCTTGTCAAAACTTGAGGCCTCCTGAAGACGAGAGCCATTCATTTCAATTGATGCCAGATGTGGATCAGAATGTTGATGATGTAAAGAGAGAAGCTTGGTTTTAGATGCATTAAAAGTAACCAGCCACTTCTTTCTCCATTGTACTACGTGCTCAAGCTCAGAGGAGAGAGAATTGGAGAGAACTTGGTCGTTTACTGTCTTCGATGTGCTACCATAAATAGTAGTGTCGTCAGCATAAATGTCTACAAATGATGTAAGGATGTGATTTGGAAGATCATTAATGTAGATCAGGAAAAGAGTTTGGCCCATTTATTTATTTATTCATTGCAGACTATTATCCGCATCTTTCTTAGTTGTTGTTTCACGACGTTTCGCCAACTATTTTTCTGGGCTTCGTCAGGTAGTAACTCCGAATCTCCTATCCCTTCGCGGTTACCACCTGACGAAGATCACAGAAATAGTTGGCCGAAACGTCGTGGACAACAACTAAAAAGATGAGGATAATAGTCCGCAATAAATAAATTAATGAATAATTTATTCTTAGAAAAAAAAAACACACACACATATTTGTTAACATCTGGAAATACAGCTCAGTTGTAGAACATCTGACTACAGTTCAAATGATTCCTGGTGGTCGTCACCATTTTATTTTAATTTTTTCTTATTAATGAATTCAATTAACGATAAAACAAGAGTACCTTTTAACATCTCCCCAAATCATTTCTTTGTTTGCAGATTTTAAACTAAACATTAATCAGAAGTGAATTTCCAGGGCATTTTTCGTCAAACCCACATATCAGCTGACGCGATATTGTAAACAAACACAAACGGAACTCGATGAACGACATTATCATTATTATTATTTTTATTTATTCTTATTATTTTTTAATTAGTCCACCGGGAAAAATTACTCTTCGTAATAAATAATATTCAATAGAGGATTGATTCTATAAAATACATACGCAATCGGCATGAATTAAACTATTATATCTATTGTTTGCAAAGTGTATTAAAATCTAATTTTGCTAATAAAACAAATTTGCAAAAAGGTGCGTACATATATGAACCGCATCGATCCACTAAACAGTTATTTTTAATATACAGGGTGCTTTCAGTAAGTTTCCAGACTTTTTTGTACAGCATTAAAATTTTTGTAGACTCTTAAAAATCCATTATGTTATCGCTATACATATTATGAGATGACTGACAAATTTTTATGATTTGAGGTTCAAATGAACAGCTACAGCAGAAATTGGAATACACTCTACTAAAGCTTGATTTTTTTTTACTGCTGGTGAATTCAAAAACTGCAATCTGGACGTGAGGACATTTTGGAAGAACGATATGCAATAAAATTCTGTTTTAAACTTGGAGAAAAAAATGCCACAAAAACGTATGGAATTCTTCAGATTGTTTTCGACCATCTTGCATGAATCGATCATCAGTTTTTTTTTTAATAGTATAAGAGATTTCATGAAGGCAGGGAATCTGTGAGGAATGATGGGAGGCGTGAGAGGAGTAAGGAAATCAGAATATCAGAGCTGAGTGGCCAAATAAAGAATTTCATTGATAAGAATTGCTGTGTTTTTATAAAGACAATAACTGCACACACAATTATCCGCAAAGAAACTTAATATTCGGAAGATCTACATGAAGTTTGTCCCAATAATGCACCATCCTTGTCATATTCTATTTGACCAAAATGGTTAGCAAGGCAGTTCCCCATCTTCCTTATTGTATTTATTTGCTTCCCTACCAAAGCAAATTAGGCACAAGGCCGTTTTTAATGTGGGGTAAAAACCAGCTCCCCTAAAAGTAGGCAAAAAGGGGGACACTCTGGTTACCAAAAATAATAATTGTCTTAGTATAGAGGGTTTCCCCTCCATTGACTGGTACAAATTATCTTAAATGCAGCATCTGCAGAACAGATACTACACTTTGATCCCGGCCTGAAAGCCAAGAATAACAGAAAAAAGGCAAGCCTCTTCCCCATCTTCCTTATAGTTCAGAACTTGCACCCTCTGATTTTTGGTTATTCTCTAAGCTAAAAAAAAAAAACCTTAGAGGCTGTCGTGATGAGACAATTGAGGAGAGGAAAGAGGTTGTGAAGCGGGTCATTGGTACGCTAACATAAGCGGACTTTCATGGAACCTTTCAGAAGTTGTTTGAGCGGTACAACAAGTGCATTGGACCGGGAGGAGATTACTTCGAAGGGGACAAGAGTTTCATGTCCATAATATCAACAAAAGTGGCCATACGAAAAAAAAAATGTCTGGAAACTTATTTAAGGAACCGCATCGTTAATGAGTGAACTTTTATTATGCTTGTGTGGAAACTTGTTTTTTTCCTAATTCTCCGAAACGGCGCGCGTAATATTTGTTGGCATATGTTAGACCTTACTAGAGGTTATGTCCACAAGATATCTTTATGCCATGTTGTCCTGACAAACACTTGTACAGAGAAACCTTAAACCTTCGACAATGATGGCCAGTAAGCACTCAAGTTCTCTCCAGTAGGAATTCAAATACTTTCCCATAGGCATACAAGGTCAATCCAATAGGGATTCAAATTCTTATTTATTTACATGTATGCTTGTGTATTAGTAGAATTATCAACAACTAAAAAAAGTTATAAAACGAAAATATATATGTAATCGATAATACATTGTTCAAATATTTATCCTCTGATATACAGTGCCTATCAGTTAAAAATCCGTAGGTCAAAGATTATTCCTTATTTTGATCCCTTCCTTAAATGTGTGATGGATTAATAAATACTGTAAGACATACAAATTTTGTATTCATAATAAATTTCCTTATTTGTGAATCTATCTAGTATACTGAGCTTTTATTATCTCGATGCTTTCTTGTATAAGGATTATATTTATCTTTGAATTATATATATATATATATATATATATATGTATATATATATGCATGTATATATTTATATATATATATACATATATATATGATTATTTTGCAACGTCTTGTCAGACGAGTGCCACTCCCTCAGACACTTAATGTCTATGAGCCCAAAAATGACTTCTTTTTTTTTTTTTTTAGTCCTACTGGTGAATTCACACGCTCAAGCAGGCATGATACTGAAGACGGTCATTGAGATCAATTATTACACACACATATATATATATATATATATATATATATATATATATATATATATATATATATATATATATATATATATATATACTAGGCATTTCAACCCGGCGTTGCCCGGGTGTTTGGAGGTGTACGCCAAGCAAAAAAAAAAAAAGCGGTCAATTTTTTAAAACTTTGACCCCTATTATGACTCACTAACATTTATTTTTTGGGCTCAAATCAAGTTATTAAGTTAGATCCATGTCCAAGACACCTATGTCTAAAATTTCAAGTGCTTATACTCAAAATTGCCGGAAGAGTTTTGTAGAGTTCTCAAAGACTAAATCGTTGAACTTTGACCCCTTAACAGCCAAATTTCTGGGCGAAAAAAAAAAGATTACAAGGATTATCCCAAATCTCAGTATCCTGTATATCAAATTTCGAATCTGTAGACTGAAAATTGACAGAATTATTGCGTGGGAAAATGTGCACAGACAGACACACAGACACAGACACGTTCACTTTTATAGATGTATAGATATGTGTATACAGTGGCTCCTCCAGTCTTTAACAGACTATGGATACCCACGAAGGGGTGCCTGCGCGTGAAATTATTGTGGCAGAAGGTGCGCAATCTCCGACCACACATCCCCTGAGTCGACATTGTTAAATACCAGTATCAAGTGAAGTGTATGTACAAGACGACTGGAAACAAATGCCGAGATCAGCGGAGAGCACATATAGAGCCTAGAATTCCCAAATGGTCACTCATTTGGTACTAACTAGGCTCAAGTTAACTTCAGTAATCTAACAAGAATCGATGTGTCAACGCGATTATGCCGCGTATATATATATATATATATATATATATATATATATATATATCACTTACATGAATGTATATGCAAGATGATTGCACGTAAATGATCTGATTTTCACAGCTTCATCTCTTAACATCAGTGTAACCGCTTCTCAGATAAGATGTTTAAAACCTTTTTAGTTAAAAAAAAATATGGTGGATCCAGTTCTTATTGTAGCTGTCGTGACTTTTCTTTTTCCCATTCCTTTCCATATCATTTCTAGTTTCCACCCCACCTTGCGTCTTTCCTCCTTCGTACTCCTTAAACTTCTTTTCTTGTGTTTTATTTTTTTCATATGTTTTTTTCTGTCTTTTATTTTAATTACCCTATCACCATTTCGTTAAAAAAAAAAACCCTTTGATGTTTTCGCAGATTATTCGTTTTTATTTCCTCATATCGTTTTAGGTTTTGTTTTTGTTTTTCTTTGTTATTTCGGTTTTAGACAACTTTTAATGTTTTCGTATTTTGTTACTTCCGTCTTTTTTTTTATTATTTTATCAATCTACCTGTTCTTTGTTTTTTTTCTCACTTTTCTCGTTCTTCCAAATCTTACGCTTTACCTATTATATAGATTTTTCCTCACTACTCTTCTTATATTGACCTTTTTCACGTTTATCTTCTTGGATTTGGGAAGTTGTTTGGCGAACAACTAAATGTTAAATAAACAAATTATCTTGGTCTTCAATTTATTTCGGTATTCAAGCCATCTAAACATTGCATTCAGGCTGCTAACGAAGCAAGGACCCCTCTTTCTCATACGGCGTTCTTTTCTTCAAATTAGAGCAGGCAATCAATCAAATTTGATTGATAAAATAGACTATTTCATCGACTTCGATGAATATAAAATTATGGGAAGGATAAACATTCCTTGAGCATCATTAAATTCCGGGCATCCTGCTAGTTTTAAACTAATTTCTTCTTTTGTTTTTCTTAAATTTTCTTAATTTTTTTTTTTTTATGAGTTCTATTGAATATTCCACTTGTAAATGCACCCATTAACGTGTTTTCTTTTTCTGTGTTTGTTTTCCGCGGTTAACGTTACCTTTTTCTTATTTTCTCCTGGTCATACTTTTTTTTTCATCTTTCCCCGTCCGTCTTTGTTTTTTTTTTAAACTCTTCTTTTCCGTCTCATTTCTTTATTTTCATTTAGTCTTACTTCCATTAGGCACATGTTCTCCTAATGTATGTATGTATGTATGTATGTATGTATGTATGTACATGCAGATATATATATATGTATATATATTTGTAAAGATATATATATATATAAATGTAGTATATTATATGTATGTACTACATATGTACCTCTATACATACATAGCCACAGGTTTTCCTCATATATGTATGTATATATATATGCATATATATATATATAAATATGTAGATATATATATGTGTGTATATATATATCTACATATATACGCAAATATATATATATATACTGATATATATATATATATATATAAATATATATAAATGTAGTATATTATATATATGTACCATATGTATAACTATATACACACACACACACACATATATATATGCATATATATATGTGTGTGTGTGTGTGTGTGTGTGTGTGTGTGTTTGTTTGTGTGTATAACAGCTCGGTCTTGCACTCAACCCGGTCTGCGGCACTTGTTACATAGGTCGTTACTTTAAGCGAACGCGGATCCATTTCCCAAAACTTCCCAGATCAAACAGATACAAGCGGTTAGAATTCGCCTCTGTAGACCGCCTGACCCTTTTTCCCAACGAGTGCACTGGTATTTCAGCCTGTAAAAGTATTTTCGTTTGCAAAACATTAACCGTGTGCTATTAATTCCCACTTCTGGTTTCACACACCTACGTATCCCTGGGTGGCATCTAGCATAGGACTAAATAATTACGAAACGGTCCGGAGAACTCGGTGTATGACAGTGATTCTAACCGTGCGCTGAACTGCCCCCAAAAATAACGCAAGCATTACAGGAGCGCTAAGAATAGGCACCGCGAAAACTGGGGGGGGGGGCAGGTCAGTACTTTTTGACGGACCGTCTTTTTAAAAATCTACCAAAAATCAGGTAATTATCCGATCAATACGAAATTTTCAGCGATTATTAGGAGAAGAATGAACTTTATAACAGTGTACTTATTTTTCATAAACGATATTTATATATATATATTTTTTGCTTACAACCCCCCCCTTGTTTTGAAGTGGGAACAAATATGCTTAAAATAATCATCTGAAATTGAACAAAACATATTGTGTTGTTGTAAGGGACAGAATTATAGATTAAAAAAAAAAAAAAAATTGTTTGCATACCTTATTTTGACGTCTGAATATCAGAACTTCGATTGTGTTTAATTATCCCGCTTTTGAGTTTTGAAGTGTGAAATTCGGTGAATATGTTAAGTAAAATAATTAATTTAAGTTAAGAAAAACAAAACAAAAAAAATTTAATATTTATACGAAAAAAGCCATTTTAAAATTTTTGATAAATAAATTAACAATTTTTTTTTAGCGAGCCGAATAATGCATGACCATTATTAAACAGGACATGCTTTGAATAATCGATACAAAAAAAAAATCGATAAATATTGTGCCCTTTGTGTTAAAAATAGCATCATTTTTTTCGATCTCGTTTGAAAACGCTTGCCGCCTTTCGACTACGGTGGACCAAACGCGCTGAAATAATTTTTTTTTATTCTGCTTTAAATTGCCCCCCCCCATTTTGGGGAGCCTGGCCCCCACACACATATACATTAAAAACCAAACTCATACAAATGTTCACCCATCTGGTACTGGCCAGCCTCAGCTTAATAATATATTGAAATTTTCGTCACTGAAAAATAAGTTTTTTTGGCCTGTTTGGTCTTCCATAGTTTTCTTCTTATCAAAAGAAAACGTAAACAGAGTCGATCTGAACTCTACGTCGACGCGAAATATTTGGTTACCTATATGAATAAGTGGAATTATTTGAAATTCAGGTACTTATATTATAATATTTTTGCATATTCTCTTAGAAAATCATCCTAAATCTTAGTTAGACAATAAATAAATAAATAAATTATTTCAAAAACCCTTTTTTATTAATATTTAAGTACGTTTTTTGTGCAAGACAAAAAATGTCAATTGTTAACTTTTTGGGAAAATTTAACATTTAAAATTGAATTAAAAATAGTAGAAAAAGTTTTACATTATTCTGTTTTCTATATGATAAAATTCAGGGTTTTATCTTTCTGGAAAAAAAAAAGTTACTCAGAAATAATGGATTTTAATAAATGTAATTTAGTTTTAAAAAACAACAACAACTTGATTTTGCGGCCATTTTTGGCGGTGCCTAGCTAAGAATATCTATCTATCTATCTATCTATCTATCTATCTAACTCTCTCGGTATATATGCATGTATATTTGTATATATACATACACATATATATAATCTGTTTATTATACAAACATTATTGGCTACATATGTGCATACATGTTTCAGTGGAGACCACCACATCAGACAATAAAATGAGGGGATGATATTGAAATATCACTCATATGTAACCAATAATGTTTGTATAATGAACAGAATATATATACACTCTTTAATAATCACGCGGGTTTCATTGGATTTACATCTAGAAAACTTATTTCTACAACCATTGTACATATATACATATGTATATATAAAGAAAAAGAGAGAGGAATAGCAAATATACATACATTATATATATGTATATATATATATATATATATTAATATTTGTTAACCAAATTTTAATGTATTAAAATTCCGATAATGATGATATATCAGTAAAATCAAAGTAAAAATTAATAGACTCAATTAATAAACTTCACGATTTTCAGTTTCTATAAACGAACATGCATATAATATTTTCGCAAGAATCAAAATATAAAATTAGAACATATTATTGTGCATTTTCGTATGGATTACAATTGTTTCATAACCATTTGGACTATTTTAAATATTATATTATTTAAATATACTTTAAATAGCTCCTCTTCAGACGGCAAAATAAACTAGTTATATATATATATATATATGAATACATTCATAATCTCTATTTTAAGATAAAGCAGTTTGACCTACCTCTGTATTACTCTTATATTTACTTTTGATTTTTGTTTTTTTATAATGTTCGAATTTAGTTATTGCCTCATTTTCGTATTTCTACTTTTTAAATAATTACCTATTTTTATATTAATTTGATCCTTTGTATGTTTTTTTTTATTTTAATAATTGTATTTTTTTCAATTTATTTATTTAATTGATTTATTTACCAAATAGTAATTTACACCTTCAAATTTTAGTTTAAATTTATCGAAATCACATGCATTGATTACTATACACGCAATAAACCTTATCCCCGAGTGGCCGCCGGGCCTTGATAAGTGGTGACTACCTTGTAATATATATATATATATATATATATATATATATATATATATATATATATATATGTTCCATTGTTTCTTTCTCAGTCTACCATAATTTCGTACAGACATTATTTACATATTACAATCTACTAATTAATTTTGCTTTACGTGTTATTTCCTAAGAAAGAAATGGGATCAAACAGTTAATTTAAACAGTGTTAATTAAAATTTATCTGCACGCCATACTAGTTATGTCAATAATTTGAATTTAACATTTCAATTCTTATCATTATCTTAGTATTATATTTAATTTTTATCTCCTCACAATTATCTTCTCTATTATCTTTACGTGTTAAGGGAGATAACTCTATTTTGCCAATTTTTATCAATTAAACAATTTATCGAAACCCCATGCATTCTAAAGTTATACTTCTAACATTATCTTCTAGTTCAATTTCTCACTTAGTTTTCTTCCGCTTTATATTTTGTTATTAAATTTATTTCAATCCATCTTTATTGGGTTGCGTTCATATCTTGCAGTTACTTGATAGTAGATTTTTTTTCATTCTTGTGCTATGGAAATTACTCGGGTGTTATTTTATTACTCATAGCGATTATTTAAATTATAATCACCTTTATTACTCCTAGTTAAGTAATAATTATTTTAGTTTTTATATATTAAGTTAGTGATCTAATAATTTATTTATTCATCGCACCATATAAAACCCTTTGTCTTAAATCTAACATTCTCTTTCCATACTTACATTTAACTCTCGATATATTCTGTGTATATATATATATATATATATATATATATATATATATATATATATATATATTTATATATATATATGTATGTGTGTATATATGTATATATATATACATACATAAATACGGCGAATGAACATATATGGGCGAATGAACTCTTTTTCTGGGTCAACGGCCAACTAGCACAGTGTATATTTTTGAGTGTGTATATGTGTATTGGGGTGGAGAGGGCTCCCGTAAGCTGTGGTGAAGGCAACCTTTCTAGGAGAAGCAAATCTCTGATTTAAAAAACCATAAAGCGGAAGACCAGAACCCGCATTAAGTTGGTATGCAGTTTAATTTGTTGCTGGCTATCTTGCTCTTGCTTGTTGCTGGATCTCAACATTTTGAACCGAGAGAAAGAGAGAGAGAGAGAGACTTAGCTGTCGTACAAAGCTAAGACTCTGTAACATCATCTTTGTATAGATACTCCCTAAAGTATTTGGGGTCATGGATTTTAAATGTCTGAGGGAGTGGCAGTCGTCTGACAAGACGTTGCAATCATCATAATCATATATATATATATATATGTATATATATGTATATATATATATATGTATATATATATTGTCTTGGACATTTTTAAACTTTTAAAACTATATAAAAAACTGTTTTAATTTTTATATTTTTTAACATTCGTTGGAAAACTATTTAGTCAGTAAGTCATTTGATCACTTGAAATCAATGCCTATATATATATATATATATATATATATATATATATAGAGAGAGAGAGAGAGAGTGTGTGTGTGTGTGTGTGTGTGTGTGTCACGCAAAAGTATTGGATACATTATATTTTTCTTAATAACTTTAATTAGGTTTCAAGATTTTACCTAAAATGTGGTCAGTATATTCCTATTACTACTCTAAATTATATTTTGAGTAGTAATTACAAAATCAAAGTTTAGAAAGTTTATATTTAAAGAAAATATGTTTCAACAAACGCAAAAGTATTGGATACACTAAAAAAATCTTTTTCTAAAATAAATTTTGATGACTTTGGTTAGCGTGTTGCAATAATGCAAACAAGTTATTACTGACCAATCAGAGAGCTTTATATTAAAATAATTTTATAAAATGCTTCCAGTTTTGGCTCACTCTTTCAAAGTCAACCAGTTCATTTATAAAAATGCCTAAAACTAAAGCGTTGTCGGTAAACATTCGTCAAAAAATCATTGATAAGCACAAAGAAGGAAAAGAGTATCGAATAGTATAAAGGAAACTTAATCTAACACTTAGTACAGTTGGAAACGTTATTAGAAAGCTTAAAAACCCTGGTGAAGCTGTTGCAAACTTTCCAAGATGTGGTCGGTCAAGGATATTAAACGAAAAAACATCAAGGTGATTAAGCAGAAAGGTACAAAAAAGACTTTTCTTACTCGTAGTGAAATTCAAACAGACCTCATAGAAACTGGGATTAATTTGAGCAAGAACACAATCAGTAGAGTTCTAGATTGTGCAGGTTTTGTATCAAGGTCCCCAAGAAAATTTCCATTATAGAAGCTTAAACATGTCAGATCACGTTTGAATCGTGTTAAAGCATATGAGGAACAACCCCAAGAATTTTTGAACAAGGTAATCTGGTAAGACGAATCGAAAATCGAAATCTTTGGAAGAAACTCAGCAAAACATGTATGGCGTAAAAATGACACCGTCTATAACAAAAAGTATACCATTCATACAGTAAAGTTTGGCGGTGTTTCGATTATAGTATGGCGGTGTTTTTCATCCTAAGGTACTGGTGAAATAGAAATCATCAATGGTAGAATGAATGGATGTATGTACAGGGGTATTTTGGAGAAAAAACTCCAGAAATCTGCTGATTTGTTGGGACATAATAGCAATTTAGTGTTTCAGCAGGACAATGATTCCAAGCACACTGCGAAACTAACCAAAGAACGGCTTGAAATAACGGAATTGACGTTCTTATTCTGACCAGTCAGTCTCCAGACAACAACCCAATTGAAAATTTATGGAAAATATTGAAGGTCAATGTTCACAAGAGGAATCCACAAAATATTCAACAACTAAGACAGTTCTGCAAAGAAGAATGGCGCAAAATACTTGCATATCTTTGCAAAAAACATGAGTGCAACTATAGAAAGCGATTGGAAGCTGTTGAACGCAATAAAGGCTATGCAACCAAATATTACATCAATGTATCCACTACTTTTGCGTTAGTTGATTATATTTTTCCTTTAATATAAACTTTATAAACTTTAATTTTGTAATTATTACCCCAAATATTAGTTAGAATAGTAATAGGAATATACTGACCAAATTTTAGGTAAAATCTTGAATCCTAATTAAAGTTATGAAGAAAAATGTAATGTATGCAATACTTTTGCATAGCACTGTATATATGGTATACGAGGAGCGTGCAATAAGTAATTGCCCTGCCCCACTTTCCACATCAATAGGGCAACGAACTTGCACACTTATTAGTCTTTCTCTACATAAGAACCACCCAGAGTTATGCATTTCTCTCATCATTCGATGCAGCTCTGGATACCGTTTTTGTAGAACACACCAGCTTGGTCCTCGAACCACGACGTGACTTCAGAAATCAAAACTACATCATCTGGGAAACGCTTACTTTCAAAAACAACTTACTGGCTGGAAAGAGGTGAAATTCAGAGGATGCAAGGTCAGGAGAGTAGGGAGGATGGGGGAGGATTTCATAACCACACGCCCGTACATCTGATCTAGCGACATGCGAGTTGTGGACCGGAGCATTGTCCTGCAGGAGTAGGATATCTTTGCTGATCTTGCCTCACCTCTTGATTTTGATAGCTTCCCTTAATTTCCTCAAAAGTGAAGCATAATAGGCTCCTGTAATTGTAGTACCCTTTGCCAGGAAATCTGTCATCACTACTCCGTCCTGGTCCCTGAAGACTGTGAGCATGACCTTGCCAGCGGAGGGATGCACCCTTGCCTTCTTTGGAGGTGGTGAGTCCAAGTGCTTCCACTGCATTGACTGGGCTTTGAAAATTTTTTACTCATATTCTTGGCACATCTCTAAATTCATCCTCGAGCACTCGACGTGTTTTCGCTTCTGGAATGGTGCGAGCAACCTGGCAATCCATCTGGCAGAAATATTATCCCATTGATTATTGTACACAAAATAACCCTTATTATCCCCGAGTGGCTTCCAGGCCTCGATAAGTGGTGATCCCCATGTAAAAAAAAGACACCTTATACATATGCAAATGGTCATGAATGATAGTTTCCACAGACCTTGTACCAATCTTGACATCTTGAGCTATTTGGCGAATAGTAATGCGCTGATCTTCCAAAATGGCAGCCTCAACTTGACGGACAGATGCCTCATCAATGGTAGAAGGGGGGCGACCTGGTCTGGGAGCTGTTTCCATAGATTTCCGGCCATGTTTGAATTCACGATGTCAGCGTTTTACAAAGTCATATTATGGGGCATTAACACCATAACTTTCTTTCATTTCATCAAAATTCTCCTGTGGTGTGCGTCCTTTCAAATACAAAAACCGGATCAGTGCTCGACATTCAACAGGCTCCATTTCGCACCTGAGTCAGTTCAAACACCTATAAAACAGAAACCACAATTAGTTCAGAGCTGTAATTTGCCACATAACCCGTAGAGGTATAAGTCATTGCACATTCAAAATTTCAGCTAGATCAGACAACTGGAAGTGGGTCAGAGGCATTACTTATTGCACGCCCCTCGTATATATGCGTTAGTAATCGGACGATCTCAATATTTTCCCGATTCCAATACAATGATTTATTCTGTACTGAATTCCCGAATCCGATACAATCATGTTAAAATGTGAAGATATTTTTTCAAAATACACTACAAATTGCAGTTTTATTTGTAGTTTAAAATCAATATGTATTTAATATGTTATCGTTACTACTAACAGTGGGTTTTTTCCTTTAAAAATATTAATTAAAAAGACAATTAAAAGAATCGTTCTTGGCAACAGAAAATAGGCAAACATTTTCCCGATTTCGAAACCGATTCTAATACCCCTTGATGGTCCGATTCCTCCGATTCCCAATTCCTTTTCTGACTAATCGTCCCAACACTAATACATCCACTCCCACACACACGCACACACACGCACACACAAACACGCATATATATATATAAAATTCCAGAATAAGAATATTCAAAGATGAAAAACAATTAATGTAACGAGATTCTTTATAATAGTGCTCAATAATAAATAGAGCAAGTATATTTTCATTTACATTCAATTAAACACTTTTTAGTGTCGCTACACGATCATGAAAATGTTTCAGCCAATTAGTGATAAATAACTAAAAGACATCGTCAGGTGACGTAAGTCCATTTTTATGATCTTTTTGCGAAATAAAAATGATTATTTTAATACAAATAATGAATATATATATATATGTGTGTATGTATATATATATATATATATATATATATATAAGTGAAAGTGTCTGTATGTGTGTGTGTGTACATTTCCCTACGCAATAACTTTTTAGTCTACAGACTCGACATTTTATATACAGTGTACTGACATTTGGGAAAATCGATGTGATCCATTTTCGGCCAGAAATTTGGCGATTAAGGGGTCAAAGTTCAACGATTTGACCTTTGAGAGCTCTACCAAACTCCTCCGACAATTTTGGATCTACACACTTGAAATTTAAGATATAGGCTCCTTGGACATGGATCTAACTTAATAACTTAATTTGAGCCCAAAACAATAAATGTTAAGGGGTCAGAGTAGGGGTCAAAGTTTAAAAAAATTGACCGTTTTATTGTTGTTTTTGTTTTTGTTTTTTTTGCTCAGCGTACACCTCCAAACACCCGGGCAACGCGGGGCATCTATGCTAGTATATATATATATATATATATATATATATATATATATGAGGAATTTATTTTTACTTCTCTAATTTGTAGAAAGATTCATGAATTCCTTGCTCGATTTTGCACCCTGAATTTGACCTCCAAATTCCAAACGCATGAATCCATCAAATAAAATAAAAATTGGAAAATGGGATTTAAAAAAAACTCGATATGGTTGGAACAACGTCTTTTTTTTCGCCTTCTGTGATCTAAAGTTTCTTACTGAACTCGCTCTAACATTTCTTCTCGCATTTTTTCCTTATCTTTTCCGTTGTGTCCAAACATGGATTGATTCCTGAAGTTTCTCCTATCGGCAATACTGTCTTGTTTATTCAGTGTGTCCGCATCGAATAGAAAACCATGTCCTTTACTAGAGTGTCGTGTTGTGCAACAAACCGAACACTGAATCAATCGGCCATCTTACCAATACATACAATGTGCTCTCTCTTCATTTTTTTTTTTATTTTTGGACTCATGGCGTGAGTAGAATCCCGGAAATGTTTTTCTTTGACTTTATTGATGATTACCCGCCCGTACAATTTTTTACATTTTTTTCTTTACTTGATGTTTTTCTTCTACCTTTCTTCAATTTCTTACTTAGGAGCAGAGTGTAATATCTGTTTTCATACTACAGTATTTTCACTTCTCTCAACGTAGACTAAGGAAACTCTCACTCTCCGCCCCCCCCATCTATCTCTCTTTCCTTCTCTCTCTCACTCTGCGCCTCTCTCGATATCTTCTTTTTGCCTTCCTTTCTCTATCTCACTCATACAAATGTACTATGCTTTTCAGCGACTTCTCTCACATACATGCATACACGCTCTGAAATTATTGCTATCAGAGGAGGCTGTCGGAAGAGACTGGTTTTCTGATCTAAAATACACCAAACGTTGGCGCGGTGGTTAGAGTGTTTGGGAAAATTCAATTGTAAAGTGATATGCTTCTGGACGTTGAAGGTTCAATTCCCGGCATGGGCGAGAGAAAGATGCAATAGAGGATTATTTAGGACTTCACTCCAGTAGTGACTGACAGAACAAGAACATGCTACCCCAATGAAGTAAATAAACTTTTCCATGCTACTTTTGGGAGAATTGGTTTTCACCAATTTAAAAACACTACCCTTGTCAGTATGTCAGTAAATGTCCCAATGTGAAATATACAAGACTTAGAAATGAGTTGAAACTAATAAAGTCGTATTCCTGTCTTTTTGTTGGTTCACAATTTCATTAACGAATACGAAAGTGCAATGTTTACCACGTTAAGTTTTATACTGAAATCTGACTTTTATACACTTTTTGTTTCACCATTGTATATATATATATATATATATATATATATATATATATATATATATATATATATATATATATATATATATATATATATATATTGTATAATATATACAGGAATTTACATTTATATCGGTAGTCGGTACCGACGGTTTCAAGCCCGGTAGTTGAGGACTGCTCTTAATGTCCGCCTCAGGCTCTCTTCAGCCGACTCTCATCATCTTTACTAGAGTGTCGTGTTGTGCAACAAACTGAACACTGAATCAATCGGCCATCTTACCAATACATACAATGATGAGAGATGAGAGTCGGCTGAAGAGAGCCTGAGGCGGACATTAAGAGCAGTCCTCAACTACCGGGCTTGAAACCGTCGGTACCGACTACCGATATAAATGTAAATTCCTGTATATATTATACAAAAAAATATATGAAAGTTATGAAAAGGAGGGGGGTTGTAAAGAGATAGGTTTTGATGCTAAAAATTTTTTACCCTAAGCAAAATATGATGAAAGTAAAGATAATTTTCGCGAAAATATATTTTTTTATATCGACTTTGTTTCCATTCGTAACCAAGAATTACCAACAAAATGATGTTTCCTTACAAAGAGAACATGTGATGGTGCAAGTCTATAAATGGTCCACAACTAATCCTTTTTACTATAAAAATCTGAAAAAAAAATCTTTATAATGTACGTACTTGTCACTGCATGAAAATGTCATATTCCAAAATCACGTAAATCGATCAAGTATTTTTTTTATTTAAGAAAATCAAATCTTTGTATTATTACAGGTCTTAATATTATTTCTCTGTCAGCTCATATTTCTCCTCACACCACAAGTCATTTTGCAACCTCCTCTTTGTAATACAGGTCTGAATAATGAGAAAATCTGAATTTTTTTAACAAAAACTTTTTGATCAAATTTTTTAAACTTCTTTCAGAAGAGAAACTCTTTAAAATTTAATAAGGAACATTTAATATAGGTTTCATTAACAAATATTCAGTACATAACGAGAAAAATAGAGATGAAAATTTAAAAAGTACTGTATATCTGGTTACGGTCAATAGTAGTCCTCGCCAGCGAAAGTCTTTGTTATTGTTATTATTATTATTATTATTTTAAAATTTTGTGTCTTGCTCTTTCGCGTGAGGACTAATATATTTTTCTTGATGTAATATATATATATATATGTGTATATATATATATATATATATTTACTTTATTTATATATATATTGCTTTATCATTACTATTATTATTATTATTATTATTATTATTATTACTATTTTTATTATTATTATTATTATCATTATTATTATTTTCTTCGATATGAGCGCGTCTTAACGAATATGTCAGAGGTAGTATTTGAATATTGAACGACATGCGCAAAGATGTTGCTCGTAACAGAAACCGCTTAACTATCAAACGTATTTTTATTATTGTATTAACAATTTATTTGAATGCAAATCAGATAAGTGGGTCTCAAATCAGTGAGGGGGGGCGATACGAAAACAAGCCGTAGATAGGAAGGCCCCGAAACGGTGCGTATCCTCTCCTGGTGACCCGATATTGTTGTAAGAGGACTACACCCCCGAAAACATGACATAACTGTTTCAGAGGTAATAAAAACATCA
Organism: Euprymna scolopes; assembly: GCF_053919585.1. NCBI lineage: Eukaryota > Metazoa > Mollusca > Cephalopoda > Sepiida > Sepiolidae > Euprymna > Euprymna scolopes. The sequence goes on along the minus strand of NC_136496.1, from coordinate 26,218,123 downwards.
CATAAAAGTTTCCGAGTGAATAAACTAAGAAATGGAATGAAATACCAAGAAAACAAACGATAAAAACAATTGTATACAAGTGAAAAAAAACTGGAATTAGGAAGGCTCTAGAAATGCGCGTTTTCTCTCCTGACAACCGATATTAACTTTATCCGAAATAGATTACTTCACAAGTGAAAACAGCTGATAAACATCACTATATACAAGCCTATGAGGTAAGCTGTTTCTTTCAAAACCCAACATCTGTTGATCGCTTGCTTCATGGCGAGTTTCTGCTACTCTTCTGGTAGTAATTTTTATCCGCCATTGATTTGCCATTGAGTTCTTCGCTACCCTGCATAGTTAAAAATAGCTTCGGACTCGATGGAAACGAGAGAAAGTAACCCTGTTAATTAAATAAAAGTTTTAATTAAAAATTCTCTAATGATTTCCGACTTATACGTATAGATTAATGTTTGGACGAGTAATCGGACTCGGAATCGGGAATCACTAAAACTTAAATCGGAGCTTTTGGGGTTACGAAATCAGTACGGCATCGGAAAAAAATTGTATTATTTTTACGATGTTTAAAGCGATTCCTTTGATTACTATTTTTTTTTTATTTGGTTTTGTTTCAAGCAAAACTTAGCACCGCTAGCAGTAATGATAAAATAATAAATATTTATTGATTTTTAAACTACCAGTATAACTAAAATTTGTAAATCATTCCCCCGTGAGTATGTTTTTCCATTTGGAAAAATATCTGCAGAGTTATCATGTGTTTTTACGGTAATAAAAAAAAAAACACTTTATTGTTAAATATCTAGAGATTCATAAAGAATCGGAATCGATAATCGTATAAGAATCAGGAAATTTATCGGAATCAGGAAAATACTGGAATCGTCCCATCACTTTTTTCCGATGCCTTAAACAATTCCTTTAATTAACGTTTTTATTTGATTTTGTTTAATGCAAAACTTTCAGCTGCCGGTAGTAACCGATATTAGTGATGCCTGATAATTTTAATGATAAGATAACATAAGAAGGGAAGAGAAATATAGATGTAGTGATATCGAAAATGAGAATAGTAGTTCGAAGAATCCGAATAATACGGATTATCGATCTTCATTTCCAAAATTTCGAAATTTTATCCGTTTCATTGATGTCGCCACCAAACTAATGTATATAATATAGCTTACACGTGGATGTATCAAATGGTTAAATCAAGGACTCAATAGGTAAGCATGGAAACAAATTATATAATGCTATAACACAAACATATATAAAGCAAGCCGATATTTCGGGCGTTTTTTTTTCTTCTACAACAGATTAAGAACAATTCCACGTTTCCAAGAGATGTTAAGGAATAAAGAATGACCCTTCCAGCAGGATGGAACACTCACCCACTATCATTCCCCCCCCCAGGGAATCACCACTAATCAAGGCCCAAAGGCCACTTGAGGAAAAGGGTTAAAGAGCGTACAGTGGTCTAAATGACAATATCATACTAACCATTAGAAGTGCAAATTTGGTAAATTGGATTACTTAAAGGGGAGCGGCTACGAGCATATCTTAATCGTCACCTGCGAAACAGATAGGTAAGACATAGAGGAAGTATCAAATACTGTCCACGCTCACCAGATTTTACCCCCGCCTGGATTTTTCTCTTTTTTGGGTGTGGGTGAGGGCATGTTACCTACAGTGTTTACACCACAAAATTAGCTACAATGAATGAGTTGAAAGCAACCATTGAAAGAAGATGTGTTAATATACAAATAGAACTGATTATGAACGTTTTCGATTCAATTAGTGAACGTTGTCAGCTGTTCATGAACTAAAATGGCCAATAATTTAAACACTTTCAATAGTTAGTTTGTTTCTATATTTGTTCACAGTATTTTGATGTATGAAACTTTTCTTTCTTATAATAAATGTTGGTTTTATGGTCATTTAAAGAGTGTATACATTTTATTGGGACGCCCTGTATGTCTATATTATTATTTTAACTAGCATGTTCACATGCTAATCACCTAAATAGTCATTCATTTTTTTCTAAAATTTTATTTGATATTTCTACCTTCACATACATACACAAATCTAATATATAAACGGCTACATGTCTGTCTGTCTGTCTGTCGGATTCCATATTTTCCAACTCTATCACCTCAGAAACTAAAAGTGGGAGAGCGGCGCTATGGACCTCAAATGATTGGATTTTTTATGGGTCGTTCTTTTATGGGTTTTAAGCCGGTTAAAATTGTTTTTTTTAAATCTCGACCATGAAATAATATGCACAAAATCTGAACTAATTAAATTATCATATATAAGCGTATTTTACGCCTAGGCAAAGCCTCCATCCTTAGTAAAACATATTTTTATTAGAAGGCAATAGCATGTGTTGTCACACGCGACTTTGAAAAATGAATAGACGTACGGTATTTCAAAATTCTGCACCTTTCTTGTATTTACCAGCAATGATTCAAGCAAACTACCTTTCCCTATTATATACATATACGTTTAAAATGTTTAGCGTCCTATTTTTTAACTACAAAACTAAAACGTTGAAGTCTTACGAGAACAAGAGATCTACCATTTTGCGAATTTATTGAAAAGTCGATTAAAATTGTTTAAAATCGTGGAAAGCACTTAAACGTGCCTTCCTACTCCTACTGAGCCTGGCTGCTGGTCGATTTGATTATGCGAATGAGTACCGTCTCTATGATTCGGAGGTACAGGTTACAATGGCGGTGTTTTTTTTTATTATTAAGATTCGTCTGTGGGGGTGTCATGTGCTACACGGTGCTGGTAGATCACTGTTGCTTATTCCCTAAGCTCAAGGGAAACCTTAGAGGCTATAAGTATAAGACAATTCACAAGAGGACTTCCATGGGGCTGTTCAGAAGTTGTTGGAACGGTACAGCAAGTGCATTGCTCCCAGATGAGATTATTTCGAGTTTCATGTGTGCACAATCAGTAAAAGTGTCTATACGAAAA
>NC_136496.1:26105150-26210150 GCF_053919585.1 Euprymna scolopes | reverse complement strand
CCATGCTTGGATTTAGGCACAGATAAAGAGTGGGGGAAATTTTTCATAGTGGATTCGGCTAGACTGGTGTTTTTTTGTGAAAGATTGGCGAGGGGTGACCAAAGATTGGAGTTCAGACGAGCACCTGCCATGGAAATAACGATAAAACAAGGATAAGTTCGCAACGTCTCTTCTGTGGGAGAGAGGTTGCAGGGTAGAGAAATGTGCATCCCCCACTAAGCACCGAGGTCTATTTTGTACTCTGTCAAGGCAGGATAGGCTGTTTTTAGCAGCTCCTGCCCAGATATGGCAGCAGTATTCCAACCTATATATTGAACGAATTTTTTATCTACAGACTTGAAACTTGGTCTATAGAGTATTCAAACGCGTGAAAATATTTTAATCTGTTTTCATGCCGATAAAATGGTTGCTATCGGGTCAAAATATAAAAATTGGTACTTGGGTGCGTGTCATCGGACTTTTATCTGTTTGTCAACTGTTTCAGGAATGTGCGTGCGTGGTCGTTCACATAACAGCTTCCTTACGTCAATGATAAGTAAGTTAGAAAACACTTTTAAAAACTGTGTCAAGATGGTTTAATGGTTATCGCACTTAACTCACAGTCTTTAGGCTTTGGTTTCGTTCTCAACTCGAGTATTTCCTTTACTCACAAAAAGTGAACTATTTCGAAAAAAACATAAAACTCGCACATGCCTCAGTTTCAATATAGATTAAAATATAATATTCATGCGTATTTTAAGACCGGGTAACATCAAGTGGCTCTCTAGTACACACACACACACACACACACACACACACACACACACACACACACACACATATATATATATATATATATATATATATTCTGGAAGCGCTGAAGTCATTGAAGGACGATTCGGCATCATCTCGGCCTTTGAAGCCTTTCTCGCGCAGAATGTTGTCGAGATGCTTGAAAAAGTGATAATCGATAGACGAGACGTCCGGTGAATATGGCAGATGATGCAGAGATTCGTTGCCAAATTCGTTCAGCTTCTGCAGAATCGATGAGTAACATGCGGGTAAGCGTTATTATGGGGGAGAATCGTTCCCTTCATATTTACCAATCTCGAGTACATACGTTGGAGTTTCTGGTGTATTTCGTCAGTTTGTCGACAGTATTTTTCCGCCGTAATCGTTTCGCCTTGTTCAAGAAGCTGCGATGGATGAGTCCGGCCGCAGACAACCAAACAGTCACTATAACTTTTTTTGGCGCAATTTCAGCGTCAGGAATTATCGTGGAGCTTCTCCGGCATCCAAGCATTGTGTCGAACGTCGCCGGTTGTCGTAGAGGATCCACTTCTCATTACATGTCACAATCCGCTCGAGAAATGGGTCGTTTTGTTGCGGAATAAGACCGTAGAAGACACGTCAATACGACGATTTTTTTTATTATCGTTCAATTCATGCGGCACCCATTCATCAAACTTTTTTGACTTCCCTATTTGCTTTAAATGGCAAACGACTGTTGCGTAGTCGAGTTTAACAACAGCTCGTGTCGTTTTGCGATGATCGACTTCAATTAAGGATTTCAAATGTTCGTCATCAACCGCAGTCGGCTGGCTGCGACCGTCTTCATGTTCGACTCTCCTGTCACCATTGCGAAATTTCTTGAACCACCGTTGTGCCACACGTTCGTTAGTGGTTCCTTGAGCAAACATAGCATTAATATCACGAGCTGTCTCGGCAACTATTCGGCCAAGTTTAAACTGGAACAAGAAAATCGTGCGGATTTGAATTTTGTCCATGCTGTCGCAAAGACTGCAAAAAATGAAGATTGAAACATTGAAAACAATAACGAATAACACGATTCGATAGAGCGAAAAATGCGTTTCAATATGATATATAACATAGCTCTCTCTCTCTCTCTCTATCTATATATATAAATTTTTAAATAGTCTAAAACAGTCAAAGAAACATATATATATATATATATTTATATATATATATATATATATACAATCATTAATTTAAAGATAATGATTCATGTTTCTTTGACTGTTTTAGATTATATATATACATTGATGAATTAATTCAGAAATCACATATATAAGTAAAATAAGTGAGAAAACGCTATTGTTCTGCACTAACCTAATATTATTAAGACAATCCCATTTAGATAAAGAAGTTCGATATACGGGGTAGAGCAATATTGATAATTTTGTTTATAACATTTATTTAGCAGGCCGCCTGGCATGAATATTATATTTTAATTCGTGCACGTTCAGTAATTATCATTTTAAAACTAATTATCTATTGATTATTATCCAATATATAGTAATGGTTTCAATAGCTTTAAAAGAAGAATATGACGTGCATCGAACCCAAAACGTTTAGCTTACTAGCTTTAGTATTTATTCGTCTTCAGCGTCGCTATCGTATGAGCTATCGGCAGATGGACATGAAAATGGTCAGATATTATGCGACATTGAGGTATGAATGCTTCATTTTGCGCATGTGCAAGAGTAAAAGCTAGTGTAATGTTTAAATCGCATTATCCTGTCAATGTCAATTGTTTCCTTTTGGATTTTGACCGCTTAACAACATTTTATGCCAGCTAAATATTTAAATACACTTTATATCAAATTACAGCTTTGTAGACTAGATATTCAGAAAGGACTTTGGTAGAGATTTTTCGCACACACACACCAACAAGGACACTCACAGTACACACACACACACACACACACACACACACACATATATATATATATATATATATATATATATTAGCAAAAGTACTCGTCGTTTACTGGGTTCAAAAAGAGCCTACAGAAAATGGACTCTGATTTATTAAAGTATGATACGTTATGAAAAGAAAGGGTTGTAAAGAGATAGCTTCGAATTTTGGGGTATCAAAACCAAAGATAAATATGATGAAAGTAAAAATAAAATAGATAAACCCCATAATTTATTATACCATACCTGTTCATACTGAAACATTTATCACAATATTCTGTGGATCTATATTAAAAAATCTTGTTAAACTTTGTGACATATTTCCATTCTATGGAGGTCAGGCGCGAACGAACACCTCATAATTATATCATACCATATTTCTTCAAACTGAAACATAATTATCAAAGTATACTTACGCAGATAGATGTGAAAAGTCTTTATTAAAGTTTGTGCCTATTTCCATTCTATGGAGGCCAGGCACGAACGCAGACCCCACAATTTAATTATACCATCCCGATTTAAGTTAAAACATACTTATCAAAGTATTATTATGTACATCTATATAAAAAAACACTTGTAAACGTTTTTTTTTTAATTTTTATTTCCATACTTTGTGGACCAGGCGCGAACGCCGACCCCACAATTTTTATGAACCACCGTTCTGCAGGATCAAACATACCCATCCCTGTCTCGATACATCTTCTATCATTATATGTAATAAGTTTTTTTTTTAAATAGTCAACCATATAGGAGCCTATTCGTGACCACACACACACACACACACACACACACACACACACACACAGACATTCGGCTTTATATATATATATATAATTATAAATGCAATTTTCTCTCAGTTTGTGTGAATTCGTTCTTCATGGACTCCGACTTGATTTACAAAACTTTAGTGCATAAGTCTGAGTGTGATTTATTTAATTTTGTCTTAGAATACCCCCGATAATTACCTATAATCGATAACCGAATCCGTTATTTTAATTTATCTATCAGCGGATTAGCCATTTTTCTATGTCGTCGCTTAGCAACAATGATAGAACAACGGGCCGTGAAAATTCTACTGTGGGTAAGTTGATAACATTTTTTTTTGCATGAGGTGGTCTGTAGGTTACAACTTTCGCGTTTAAATTTCTTACTTTTTTTTCATTAATTGCAAACATTTTTTAAAAACTTGAAACTTTACGTTTTTTTTTTCTTGCCTGATATGGTCTATGGGTTCAAACACCGCAAGTAAAGTTTTTAATGTTTCTTTTTTCGTTAACTGGAAAGAAGTTTATATGAAATATTTTTTATCAGAAAACAGTAGGTTCTCTAAAGTGCAATGTAGAATAACACATATTTTGGACTAATTTACTGCAGGACGCATGTGAAGCTTCCTCCCGGGCGATTTCACAGATTTCGATGACAATAAAAATATATGGCTCCTTGCTAGTATATATATATATATATATATATATATATATATATATATATATATATATATATATATATATATATACATATGCTAGAGCGTTTCTATCCACAATGTTTACAATGGTGCACAATATAGAAACTATGCAACTAGAAACTATGCAAAGGTCAAATCGTAATCACCGTAATAGTAAAATGAAATCTCTCATCTACAGGGTGGGCAAAAAGTCAGGTAACATGTTAAAGGTAGAAAAAACAATATGATCCATTATAATCTCTATTCGTTTAACATTATTTGTTTAAATATTTGAGTGTAATATATAAACTACCCCTCCTGATTTCTGGCTTTTGGGCTATGTAAAGGATAGCGTTTATGGCAAGAAGCCTGATACAATAGCGTCTTTAAAGTTATTTATTGAAGAGGAGATTGCGCGGATATCAGCTGACATGATTACACGTGTTACACAATCAGTGGTTAATCGCTTCCAGCGATTGATAGAGAGAAATGGACGACAATTAACAAAATAAACATATTTCATGTTTGTTTCACTTTATATTTCAATGCATGGTACTTAAATATATGTGTATTGCTAATATCGGTTTTCTTTAAAATGTTACCTGACTTTTTGACCACCCTGTAGTAAGAAACCAGAAAATGGATAAATAATTCATTAATGCTCGTTTTTCAAAGGAATATACAAATTAGTTAGCATTCATCGAGTCGCTCGCATATCCTTGACTGAGTATATTAAAAAATTCGTTTTAATAAATTTTAAATAGCAAAATGTAAGTTTTTAAGATAAATGACAGAAGTCTTCCTTTGCAAGAAATAAACAATTATTTTTTTCTTTTTGGTAATTTAGGGAAAAATAACAAAATAACATGAGTTTTAAGAACATTAGATTATTCCTGTAGTTAATTCTCCGTAGTCAAAGGCGAGAATTGGATGAAAACAAAAATGGGAATGTGCTGTATAATGAAATGAATAAAACAAAATATGGAAAGTCGATCGATCCAATAAAATTCTTAGCTTACCGAGTAATTTTAGATGTTTAGTTTCGGCTTTTCGACTATACTTTTGGAACCAGTCAAAATACTTCATGAAATATTTTCAAAAAATTGTTATAATTTAATTATACGCGAGGAGAGAAAGCCAAAGTAACAGTTGTGACATCAACCTCATACTCCTCATACTCCTCCTCATACTCCTCATACGCCTCCTCCTCCTCCTCCTCCTCCTCCTCCTCCTCATCATCATCATCACTAATATCAATGTCAGTAACAAAGGAAACAAAGGATGAGGGCACAGACATTTTAGCGAACAGATGCAAAACGATTACAAAGGCAATAGGCAAGTTATCTATATATATAAAAGCGAAAATGCGTGTATGTATGTATGTATGTATGTATGTGTGTTTGTGTGTCCGCTAAAACTTTCCCCAGACAGAACAACAATTCACAAACTCGGTATCATATGGAAGCTCCATCCTTCGCCCCCCCCCAAAAAAAAATATCGAAAGATTGGCCAATAACGTTAATTGTTTCACCCCGAAATCGACAATTTTCTACAGGGGTGGTCAACAAAAACCGTCCTCTCATGACGACGACCGGTTCTACGCATTCGTCAGATGACGCCATGACCTGATTTAGTTTAAATAGTTGAAGAACTGACTAAATTTTATGTACGTCGTGTTAGCTCAGTTGGTTAGCACGTTGGTTCATTATCTTAACGTTTTGGGTTCGAATCGTGGTGTGAGATGTCTTTCAAAAACACCCGGGTACCCACCGATTTTTAAAATTCTAATATCGAAATTTAAGCCATTTTTCACGTGTTTTTTTTTTAACGTTCATTTTTCTGTTTTCTTTTGTTTTTTCGATTTTTACATTTAACATCGTTCGTTTGCCTTACGTTAGTTATTTTTCGCTTATTCTTAGGTTTTCATTAACAACTACACACACCTCCAAACACTCGGGCAACGCCGGGTACCTCACCGCTACGTTAGTTTTTTTTTTTCGATTTTTTACCCTCCCCCCCCATTTGCCTGACATTAGTTTTTTGTGTGTTTTTTTCGAATTTTTAAGTTTTTACTTCGCTTATTCTTATGTTTTGATTACCCCCCCACACCGCCCGAGCAGTCACACCTCTAAACACTCGGGCAATGCTGGGTACCCCCACTAGTTAAAAATTAAAAAAAAATTGCACTTATTTCATTTTGTATTTAAAATTTTTTAAAGAATCGGTTTTGAATCGGAAATTAGACTACAATTTTTCCGATTCCGATACCGATACCCTCAAATGTTCCGATTTTTCCGTCTCCCGATTCTGATAATCGTCCCAACACTAATATCTCTCTCCCTCTCTCTCTATCTCTCTCTCTCTCTCTCTCTCTATAAATATATAAATATATATATATATATATATATAGAGAGAGAGAGAGAGAGAGAGAGATTAGTGTTGGGACGATTATCTGAATCGGGAGTCGGAAAAATCGGAACATGTATATATATATATATATATATATATATAAGTCTCTTACCCATTATGCTAATCGGTGGCTGCTGTGCGAGTCGTGAATTAACGATGTTTTGACATTGTCCGAAATACCTCCGCTCGATTTGTTTACACAAAGAGCATCGCTTTATACGCTAATGGTAATTCATATATCATTTCTCAATATGCTCAACTCAAGACGAGGAGCATTATAGTCATCCCCTACAGTACTCAAGATGAGGATCATATATATATATATATATATATATATATATATACTAGCATGGGTGCCCGGCGTTGCCCGGGTGTTCAGAGGTGTATGCTGAGCAAAAAAAAACGGTCAATATTTTTTAACTTTGACACCTATTATGCCCACTTAGCATTTATTGTTTGGGCTCTAATTAAGTTATTAAGTTAGATCCATGCCAAAGAAACCTATATCTACAAATTTCAAGTGTTTAGACCCAAAATTCTCGGAGGAGTTTGGTAGAGTTCTCAAAGGTCAAATCGTTGAACGTCGACCCTTTAACAGCCAAATTTCTGCCCGAAAACAGATCACATTGATTTTCCCAAATCTCAGTGCCTGTATATCTAATTTCGAGTCTTTAGACTAAAAATTGAGTTATTGTGTAGGGAAATGTACACAGACAAACAGACAGACACACACACAGACATGTTCACTTATACATATATATATATATATATATATATATATATATATATATATATATATATACGATGTTTAAAAAATAAATTATAGGTGTATACATATCAGCCATCCCTTTGTTTTTAGATCATAGGAAACTACAACAAATGATAGAGTGGTATTTCAAAGGTACCTCAACGCTAAGAGGATTCTCTCCATATTTATATATGGAGAGAATCCTCTTAGCGTCGAGGTACCTAAAAGCGAGGTACATAAAAGCGATGTTATGCCATCGATTTTTAAAACACTCTGTACACATTAATGTTCTTTAAGGCGACGTGTCACCCTGGCCCTAAATAAAAGAAACAAATGTCGTAATGCTTTCTTACGGAATGAGCAACGGCTTTTTCAGTCTGGAACGAGTTTCGCATCGGAATGTGGTGAAACGCAAACAAATAACAAGACGATTGGCTTTAAATAAATAAATGGAGTCAAAATTGGAATGATAAATAAGAAATTGGAGACGAGAAGACCTTTTCCCCGCCTGACCAACCGCGAAATGACGTCACACGTTTTTATTTTTATTTTTTTTATTTTTTTTTATTTTTTTTATTTTTATTTTTTTTTTTTTAGTTTTAGGGCATTTTGAGTTGAACGAGGGTAAATGTTGATCGTGGAAATCTATACTCCTCTCCCTCTTACACACGTTCATTTACAATTTTTCTGTAGTACACACTGACACACATTTTACTTTCTACACACAAACACACACAGTTCGACTGAAGTAAAATAAATGTATAAAATAAAGAGAGAATCTAAATGCCTACTGGGGAGAACCTGAATTCCTACTAGACAATATCCTCGAGCGTCTAACGTCTCTCTGTAAAGGGGTTTGTCAGAACAACCTGGCATGAGGATACTTTTCCTGAGAAGTAAACCCTGACCAAATATTCAAAATCACAAAATATTCGCTGCCCAAATAAGATCTCTTCACTATGGCTAACCCACATTAGCTTTTACGTGAAATGGTGCAACTTCTCCAAGTGATGTTGGATCAAGTAGCTGGATACTCCACCAGACTAGATAAATTCTTGTCCTAGAATCCAGTAAGACCAAGGAACTAAAATAAAACATATACTACAACATATGGTGCAACTTATCCAAGTTATGTTGGATCAAGTAGCTGGATACTCCACCAGACTAGATAAATTCTTGTCCTAGAATCCAGTAAGACCAAGGAACTAAAATAAAACATATACTACACAACATATGGAAATGGTTAAATGGGGAGAGGAAAATTATGTTCTCAATTTCTGTACTAACTCAGTTTCTGAGAGATAAAGAACTTAAATGGAACATTCGAATATCTATGTATCTCATATACACTTCAAGGTTGTGGACCCCTTGATTTCTGAGAACTTCAACTGAAGTAAAATAAAAAAAAAAAAGAGAGAGAGAATCTGAATGTCTAATAGACAATATCCTCGAAAATCTAAGGTTTATCTGTAAAGGAGTTTGACAGAACAACCTAGCATGCGAATATTTTTCCCTAGAAGTAAAGCCTGACAAAATAATCAAAATCACAAAGTATTCGCGGTCCAAAATAAGATCTCTTCACTATGGCCAACTCACATTAGTTGTTACCAACTATGGTGCGCTTTTTTCAAGTGATGTTACCTCAAGTAATAACAGGAAGCTGGATACTCCACCAGACTAGATAAATTCTTGTTCTGGAATCCTGTAAGACCAAGAGACGAAAACGAAAGATATACAACAACATAGGAAAATGATTAATTAGGATGAGGAAAATTATGTTCTCAATTTCTTTACTAAGTCTATGTTTGAGAGATAGAGAAATTTAATAGAACTTTCTAATATTTATGTATCTCATATAGAATTCAAGTGTTAGCGCCTGATAGTTGGCCCCTTGATTAATTATTATTATTAATCATTATTTTATGTTTTAAATGTAATTTCCGCCCCGCCCAAATAAACAAAAGAACAAATTGTATTAGCCATGTTTTGTCCCCGCCCTCGATCGCCAAACTTGAAAAAATGCTTGAGGTGACATATCTCGTTTAACGCTTGGTGGCCAAAATATGGGTGTCCATTTTACAATAAATTAATATGGAAAGTGGTAATTTTTTTTTCTTTTCAAAATTTCTTTCATATTATTTATAAAGGCTATTTAAACGTCTTAGGCCCCCAAAAGTAGATCTTTATTTTTTTAGGTGGGTCACTCACATCGTAAAAAAATTACCGATTTCTGTATAGCCGTTTATAGAATCATGAAGACAAACACATGAAATCTTTTCTTCAGTTTTCGCAAGTGTTTTTTTAATATTAAAAAAAACAGTAAAAGTCAAGCGTTTTTCTATCTACTCGGGATTATTTTTTTCAAGCTAGAAATTATTGAGATTACCAAATTATTTTATTAGGTGATAGTTTTTATTTTTTGTTTATGTTCCAAAGGGGCAAATAACTCTAAAACAAATATTTAAAAAATCGATGTTGGAATAATAATTCAAAATAAATGTAATTAAATATGTTATCAATATAATTATTCTTTAAAATTTATTAAATAACGATTTTAAATAGAATACTTATAACAATTCTCTCGCAAGAATCATTAACTAAGATGCCGATCGATTTATTTAATGTAATATTCAAATGAGATGATTTCCTATTGTATCTAGTTTGTAAAAATAATACTATGTATAGAAATAAATGAGAGAGTAAATTAAGGAATCTTTTGCATATATTAATCAAATTGTGAACAAACAAACAAACAGACAGGAATACGAATTTATATATATATACTTTCATGGGTATCCAGCATTGCCTAGGTTGACATGAAGTTCTGTTTGAAACACACCTGTATCCTAATCATTTTCATCATGGGCAACGCGGATACCCCCACAACAAAAATAAAAGAACGGATGAAAACATGTAAATGTAATCGCCCCCAAAAAGAAGTACGTGATACCGTCTCCACCAGATATTTCGGTAGAAGGGCTACAAAGAGAAAAAGCTATTTTCCGGATATTGAGTACTGAAAAGACCCCCCCCAAGGAAAGATAATTAAAAATAAATCATTACAACTTTTGTTTCAATGGAAAATAGCAACGAATGCCCGTGCAATCGCAAAAAAAAAGAAAAAAAAAGATCTACCAAAAATTAATTCCAAAAACAATTAAATGACATTTTTCGTCATTTTATATTTCTAATTTAACCCCCTCCCCCCAAAAAAAATTTGAATTTGTAATATTTTGGGGTTCGTTCTGTTTATAAAATTGTTAGGTGAAAGTACAGAATGGTTTCATAAAATTAATTAAATTTATCGTTATTTTATGTTTCAAATGTAATTCCCGCCTCTCCCCCACAAAAAAACTAAAAGTTTTTGTATTTGTCATGTTTTGTCATCCCCACCCCCCTCGATCGCCAAACTTGAAAAAATGCTAGAGATGACATGTCTGGTTGACCGCTTTGTGGCCAAAAAGAGTGTGCTGATTTTACGTTAAATTTATATAGAAAAGTTATCCCCCACGCTAAAATGTTAATTTTTTTTTCAAAATTTCTTCTTTCATATTATTTATAAAGACTGCTTAAACGTATTAGGCCACAAAAAAACAGGTCTTAATATTTTTGGTCGATGTCAAGTTTCTTTCCCCCCCCCCAAAAAAAAACTTTAAAATGACGACTTTTAATGGTTTTCCGTGGTGCTGAAAAGGAATATTAAATTTAAATTTGGGGCAGATAAGTAGTTTTCATGATATGAAAAATTACTTTTTCAAAAAGTGGGGGATCACTTTCCTATATAAATTTTACGTAAAATGAGCACCCACTTTCTGATCACCTAGTAATTTCTTCATATCATAAAACAAATTTAACTGTGATATTCGTTTTCAGCACCCCCGAAAATTGGCGCTGTTTTTTTTTTACTAAGAGATGCGTTCATTTTTTCATCTCATAATTTAGGACCCTAATTATTCTGTTAGTAAGTTTACAAAAGCATACTTTTGTTTTTCGTTCTTTTTTCATTATACAACTTGTATAGTTGTTAACAGCTGCTTCTGCACTTTAACATTTCACAAACATTTTGTTTACATTAGGAGGCGGTTAAGTAAACTGCAGAAGCACCTGGTAAAAACTATACAAATTCTATAATAACCCACCTAAAAAAACAAATGAAAAACAAAAATATATGTGTATAAACCGCTCGTGTAAGCTTACTGCTAGAATTATTTACGTCCTAAATTATGAAAAAATAAAAGAATCTCTTAGTAAAAACAGCGCCTGTTTTCGGCGGTGCTGAAGACAAATATCACAGTTAAATTTGTTTTATAATATGAAGAAATTATTAGGTGGTTAGAAAGTGGGTGCCCATTTTACGTTAAATTTATATAGAAAAGTCACCTCCAACTTTTTGAAAAAGTAATTTTTCATATCATGAAAACTACTTATCTGCCCCAAATTTAAATGTGATATTCGTTTTCAGCACTATCGAAAACCGTTAAAAGTTGTCATTTTCAAGATTTTGAGGAGTTGGAAAGAAACTTGACATTGACTATTTTTTTTTCTAGGGGTAAACGACGCTGGGTAACGTAGTAAAAATTGACCCTTTTTAATTTAAGATATTAAATCAATTATAAAGAAAATCTGTTTGACAGGCAATTAAACACAGTTCCTGTGGTATAATTATTATAATAAATCCTGGGCAACACCGATTAAATTTTATAAACAAAAAAAGCAGAGGATGATGGATTTTGTTCACATGTGTCTCTGACTAACTCTGCCCTCGTGAGGATGCAAGTAAATGAGGACATCTGTTTTAATTATTTTTCTCTAACAAATAAAAAATGTTACTTAAAAATTAAGAATAAGCGAAAAAAAAATTTCCTCCGAATTAAAAATGAAAATAATAATTCAGCTTAGAATAATATGCCCCGTTTAAAACAATTTTCAATGAAACTATCACAGTTATTTCCCCTTTTGGATTTCTGGTTTTTACTTTCAAAATAAAACGGTTTCAGATTCCAAATAAACTCAGTTAAATCAAATATAACTTGAAATTTAAATAAACTAAATAATTAAAAAAAAAATTAATCAGTACAATTGAAACAAAGCTATTATGTCGAATAAGTAATGTCATCGAGGTAATTATTGAAATAGATTTAATTTAATGTGATATGTTAATGACCGTGACTCAATAATGTAAATGTGGTTTGAAGAATGCTATATAATTAAATTACATATCTACTATAATGTCTCCTTGACAGAAGTATCCTAACATGGGTTTTAACATTTCTTAACCAGGAGGGGTGTACACACATATTGCCTTTATATTTCTTTGGTCATTGTACAGACAGACACACGCACGCTACTACTTTATTTATATAGATATGTAATATATATATATATATATATATATATATATATATATATATATATATATTAGTGATGGAACGATTCCGATATTTTTCCCGATCCCGATTCTTTATAAATCTCTAAATACTTAACTATAAAAGTGTTATTTTGTCCCGATTACTGTAAAAAAAAACACACACACACACACACATCTTAAATGTGCATATATTTATTCAGACGTAATAACACACATGTGAAGGGATGATCTAGAGATTTTAGTTTTACTGAATGTTTAAAATCAGTAAATATTTATTATCTTATTATTACTACCAGCAGTGGAAGATGTTTATTTAACGAAAATCAAATAAAAAAGACAAATGAAATCGGTTTTGGCATCGGAATATTGGCGCATTTTTTTCCGATTTCAATACCCCAAAATCTCTGATTTTTCCGATTACCGATTCCGAATAATCGTCCCAACACTAATATATATATATATATATATATATATATATATATATATATATATATACTTGTTTATTGTTATATAAACATGCTCACATCCCGCTGCTACAAATAGCCACTTGTTTCAATCAAACAACAGATATCATCAGGCAGCGACTTGACAATTCAAAAGTTCAATGAATAATCTTATATTATTCATTGAACTTTTGAATAGTCAAGTCGCTGCCTGATGATATCTGTTGTTTGATTGAAACAAGTGGCTATTTGTAGCAGCGGGATGTGAGCATGTTTATATAACAATAAACAAGTATTATCAGCTCTTTTTATTGAGCACTATCTAACAACCTCGTTGAATTCCTTAGTCCATTATTTTTGAATATAAAAAAACCCGAATATATATATATATATATATATATATATATATATATATATATATATATAAAGTCATCGACAAACAGTCCTGTTTCGTTGTATCACAACTCATCAGTGCCGCTAGACTAGCATCTCTTCCAAGCCAAGGATTGAGCCTAGAACCGTCGTGCCGACAGTCAGCAGTTCTCCCACTCGACCATGGAAGGGACGCCCGTAAATAACTCGTCGGAATGTCTATTTGAATAGACACCCGCCACCACTTTTATAGTGCTGAAATCGCCTGTTCGTAAACAAACAAACAACGAGCTTGGCATTTTTCAGCCAATTAAGTAGCTGGTGAGATTATTTACGGCAGTGCTCTACCCAAAAAGGGGGCTTAAATATATTTGTAGTCATCGACATACAGTCCTGTTTCGTTGCGTCACAACTCATAAGTGCCGCAAGACTAGCATCTCTCCCAAGCCAAAGATTGAACGTAGAACCGTCGAGTTGACAGTCGGCAGTTCTCCCACTCGACCATGGACGCGATTTATATATATATATATATATATATATATATATATATATATATATATATATATATATATATATATATATATATATATATATATATATATGTGTGTGTGTGTGTGTGTGTGTGTGTGTGTGTGTGTGTGTGTGTGTGTGTGTGTGTGTGATAAAAATGATAGATGAGGAATAAGTCATATATAACTTTATTATATCATCAAAACAATAAGAAAAATGTAAGTGGAAAATTAAGACAAACAAACTATTTAGGTCATGTCATTTCGAAGCTGAATGGTTCTCATCAGATGAGAAATGTCAAAGTAATACAAAATTCAAATATAGAAATGACAGGCTTAATGCAATTTAGATATGAAATGAGAATGAACGAATAGGATAATATAGTAGACAAATGTAGTTACCACATATAGGAGTAAATAGGAATGGCAGTAGATATGCAGATAGTAGTATAAAATGCCATAACCGTGGCCGGAACCTTTGTTTTAATCACCCTGAGCACGCCCCTGTTATTTGTGGCAATCCAGCGATGCATTTTGAGGGTACGGACAATGGTCTTGTTGTTATAACGTGTACAGGTAGAGAGCATTAGTTGTACAGCGGCGCATCTCCGATCTCGCTCGTCTACAAAAGTCTACCGGACAAAACCCAACTGGACGAAAGCCGCGAGCATAAAATAAATAGTTTAAAAGATTTAAAAAATGTTGTTTATATTCTGCTTTTGATTTAATTATCAATAATATCTGATAGTATTTTGCTTGACAAAAATATTTTATTGGACTTTTAAAATAGTTTTGCGAACATTGTAAATAAACTGCATTCTTCTAAAGTTTACCTAGCGAAATTATGTCAAGTTTCAATTTTATTTCGTTTCTTTTAGTAAAGAAAATACATTTACGCCATATTTTTATGTTATTATGATGTATAGGTTTTAGTCTTTCTAATTGTTTAAAAAGAGTAAGTATTTTCAGTAATAACAGCAATGGAAACATAAGTTTTCAAAAAATGCAAAGAATCGTTTTTGGAATCGGAAATTAGGTTTATTTTTTTCCGATTTCGATACCGATACTCCCAAATATTCCAATTTTTCCGATTCCCGATTCCGATTAATCTTCCTAACACTAATATATATATATATATATATATATATATATATATATATATTAATCTTCCTAACACTAATATATATATATATGTATATATATATATATATATATATATATATATATATATATTTTGTTATTGTTTTTCAAGCGATACATACGGTTAATATTGGCCCCGCCTCGGAGCTCATTTTTTATTTACTTAGAAAGTCGACCTTTTTAATTTTGGACGTATATAACACTTTTATTTATTTTTTTATTATTATTATTATTTTTTTTTAAACAGTAATCTACGTACACGCGTGTTTCAAGGTCATTACCTCTCATCAGCGTAGTTTATCGAACCTCAGACCATGTTTACCACAGTCCGGTGCCTTAACCGTTAGGCCATAATCCCTAGATTAATTATACTGTTTATTTTTATCGCTTATAAATTTAGATTTTGTTATTGTTTTTCAAGCGATACATACGGTTAATATATATATATATATATATATATATATATATATATATATATATATATATATATATATATGTCGTAAATAATCTCACCCGCTACTTACTTGGCTGAAAATGCGAAGCTCGTTGTTTGCTTGTTTACGAACAGGCGATTTGAGCACTATAAAAGTGGTGGCGGGTGTCTATCTAAATAGACATTCCGACGAGTTATTTACGGGTGTCGATCCCATGGTCGAACCGCCGACTGTCAACACGACGGTTCTAGGCTCAATCCTTGGGTTGAGAGAGATGCTAGTCTAGCGGCACTGATTAGTTGTGATACAACGAAACAGGACTGCATGCCGATGACTACAAATATATATATATATATATATATATATATATATATATATATGTGTGTGTGTGTGTGTGTGTGTGTGTGTGTGTGTGTGTACATTTTATGTATGAGAGAGACGCGATATTATGATTGATATTTTATGGTTTATTTTAAATAAGAACAAGCGAAGCATCCATACCCCCCCCATATGCACAGTGAACGAAGCATAAAAAATGACTAAGTTCACTACTTGCTCCCAACCCCCAATGTAGCCACAAAAGTCCCCAGATGACGTCAATTCCCGGTGAAAATGCACAAAAGGTGCGGTTTTAGGCCTTAACATTTGTAAATTTAAGTTCTGCCCCATACAAACAAAGAAATGACTAAGTCTATAATTACCCCCTCTCCATTTAGTCTCAAAAGTCCTCAAGGCCTTAAAATATTTAAATTTGAGTTCAGCACCATGCAAAAACTGCTGAAGTAAATTTTGGACAAATATGGTAAAATAGTCTAAAAAATGGAGTGTTTTTATTCGCGCCAAAAGAGCCCCTAAGGCATACCCACGAGTCATCACGATATATAGACAAACAAAATTATATAGAAATCAGTTAGTTACAACTTTTCAGAAAGTTTCACAAAAATCCAAGGCATCAATCTGTTTTCAATAAGCACAAAAGTACAAACCTTAGCCATATTAACCCAAAAGGCACCCCTAGGGAGTAACCGAAGTTTTTTTTTTCTCTCATATCAGGTTTAATGTTTGTGCAAATTTTTTTTTAAATTCCAAAGTGTAGTAATTTGGAAAAATGCGGACAGACGAACGGACGAACGGACGAATGGAAAAGGGTGAATTTTCAGGTTCACCTTCCTCTTGTTGGGGGACCAAAAAGATTTATTTTGAATGAGAAATAAAAAGTAGATGGAAAGAGGAAAAAAGAATGAGTTTGAGAGAGTGTAGTCGCCATGTCTATATGAATGACGTCACGACGTTTAATACACATTTGTCAACCAATGTAGGTTTTTTATTCGTGCATTTATTTCACGCCTAGGCGGTCTGGTAGGTAGTCGCAGAACAAATAAATACAAACACAATGGGAAACAAATACACAAAGACGCGCATTAGAATGACACACACGAACTCGAAGGTGTAGCAATGGCCATTAAAGGCTTAAACAAATAAATTGAAATAGAGAAAGTGCCAACCGATTTCTATGAGTTGGTAGAAGAATTATCACCCAAATTTGCTAGGGTAGCGCGTGCCAATTAACGATATAGGTGCCTCTTTAGCGAATAGTGCTCACCCTTTCTTTTTTATAAAAAAAGCCAATGTTTTTTGTCATCTATTTTCGATATATCACCTCTCCCATACGCAAAAATCTGGTTATTATATGCATCATCAATAATCTAATTTTTCTTTTAATTATCAACTTATTACATTATTAAACGGGATGTGTAACTACTATATAAAAAAACGCGGTCAATTTTTTTTTAACTTTGACCCCTACTATGACCCCTTAACATTCATTGTTTTGGGTTTAAATCAAGTTATTAAGTTAGATCCATGTCCAAGGAATCTATATCTAAAATTCCAAGTGCTTAGACCCAAAATTGTCGGAGGAGTTTGGTAGAGTTCTCAAAGGTCAAATCGTTGAACTTTGACCCCTTAATCGCCAAATTTTTAGCCGAAAACCGATCACGTCGACTTTCACAAATCTCAGTACTCTGTATATCAAATTTCGAGTATGTAGACTAAAAATTGACAGAGTTATTGCGTATGGAAATGTACACACACAGACACACAGACAGACAGACACTTTCACTTTTATAGATATACTAGCATGGGTGCCCGGCGTTGCCCAGGTATTTGGAGATGTATGTTGAGCAAAAAAAAAGTGGTCAATTTTTTTAAATTTGACCCCTATTATAACCTCTTAAAATTTATTGTTTTGGGCTCAAATTAAGTTATTCAGTTAGATCCATGTCCAATGAACCTATATCTAAAATTTCAAGTGTTTAGAGCAAAAATTGTAGGAGGAGCTTGGTAGAGTTCTCAAAGGTCAAATCGTTGAACTTTGACCCCTTAATCGCCAAATTTCTGGCCGAAAATCGATCACATCGATTTTCCCAAATCTCAGTATGCTGGATATCAAATTTCGAGTCTGTAGACTTAAAATTGACATAGTTATAGCGTAGGGAAATGTACACACACACTGATACACAGACGTACTCTCGCTTTTATAGATATACTAGCAAAGGTACCCGTCGTTTACTGGGTTACAAAACAGCTTACAGAAAATGGACTCTGATTTATGAATGTATGATAGGTTATGAAATAGAAAGGTTGTAAAGAGATAGCTTCGAATTTGGGGATATCAAAACCAAAGCAAAATATGATGAAAGTAAAAATAAAATAGATAAACTCCATAATTTATTATACCATACCTGTTCACACTGAAACACTTATCACAATATTCTGTTAAACTTTGTGATATATTTCCATTCTATGGAGGTCAGGCGCGAACGAACACCCCATAATTTTATTATACGATATTTGTTCAAACTGAAACATAATTATCAAAGTATATTACGCAGATAGATATGAAAAGTCTTTATTAAATGTTGTGCCTATTTCCATTCTATGGAGGCCAGGCGCGAACACAGACCTCACAATTTTATTATACCATCCCTATTTAGGTTAAAACATACTTATCAAAGTATTCTTATGAACATCTATATCAAAACCACTTGTAAACTTTTTTTTTTAATTTTTAATTTTTTTATTTCCGTACGTTGTAGACCATGCGCGTACGCAGACCCCACAATTTTTATGAATCATCATTATGCCAGATCAGACAAACCCATTCCTGTATCTCGATACATCTTCTATCATTATATGTGTTCAGTTTTCTATAATAGTCAACCATATAGGAGCCTATTCGTGACCAGACACACACACAGGCATTCAGCTTTATATATATATATATATATATATATATATATATATATATATACTTGTTGACCTGATTCCTTTAGATACGAATGTCGTACTTATAAATCAACTTCGTTGGTTTGCGATGTTAGCCATTCTTAGGTCAATTTATTGATCTCAGTATCTTGTGTTACATGATATACTGTTTAAATCAATACGATGGCATATCAATCCGAGATCGCAACATAAAATTTCTATTTTCCAAAAGTGATCAATCTAATGTCACTTTACAGTGTTTAACCAATACGCCATCCATGTTCCTACCTGGAATCGAAGCTGACAACTTCTGCTAAAAGAATTAGTAAGAACTCTCCATCGAATGTGTTGATGGTTCGTGATGATATTTGCATTTAGAATAAGTTCGCCGACACGTTTTGTCAAATGGTTAAATTGGCAAGACGTTCAGACAGAAATCCAAATAAACTTTTCGTGCATAGATATCTCTTTTGCCTCATTACCGATTTTGACATGATCCATTTGATTATAGAGGAACACAGATTGTGGAGAACTTTCTCAAATAGGTAAGTGATTGCTCTAAACTTGCATGGTTTGTTACATCCCAGTAAGTCACAATTATTTCAGCATACATTCTCGTAGACTCGTTGACTTTACCGAAACTTTAGAGTCCGATTTACTCCACTATTATAGGCATAGCTGAGGAAAGGGGAAATGGATTCTGTAATTATTTGTAACAGCTCTCATCCTGATCGGATTAAGCCAACTTCCTCCTGGGCACATTACTGCATCTCTAATAATCACGGTTCAGTTTCGACGATCATGGACTAGGTCACAGCAAACGAATAACCACTAACTATTTCAAAGCTTGAGACCAGCTACTTTTACCATAGTGCTATCAAGTCTCCTTAATTTTGGTGTGGCTCAGGTCTTCAGCTGTCCACCTGCACGTTTATTCCAGCCATAAATTCATAATTTTCTTCATCGTAACCATGGCCTTTTGGCAAGGATCAAAATGTACTACCTGTTAAGATGTTGCAATTGGACTTTTTATTTTTGTATTTTCACCTAAAACAAGAAACCGGCCCACTTTGATGTAGAGGGCTACTATCTGGCCATAAGTTGCAGATATACTATCTAGGTAGTGTAGCAGCAAGATATCTGTTTACATTGCAATTGAACTTCTGCATGTCAGTGCAGTTGGGGAAACAGTAACCCGGAAGGGAATTCCAAAGTCTAGCCGTCCTAGGAAAGAATCGTTTGGAGTAGAAGTCTTTCTGCCATCTGGGAATCTCTACTGTGTAGGGGTGGTATTTTGCTGCTTGTCGCGTTGCCTAAGGGTGTTTGCATACACGTACTTCTATTTCGTCGGAGCGCCTACCATTAAAACACTTTAAAAACAGACAGAGGTATGCAAGATTTCGTCGATGGGCCAGAGATTTAAGCCTAACTGACAATGTGGGACCTATTAAGTTAGCGAGTCTCTTTTGAACTCTCGCCAAGAGTGAGAGACTATTCTGTACTGGATTCGTGAATGAGACATCCTTCTAGAAAGAGGTACTTTTTTCAAACATAGTGCTTTTTTTTCGAGAGTTGAATTCCCCCACTTATCTATTTTTGTCTTCGTGGAGAGACAAGTAAACTTATTTATACTTTATTATTTTTTGCACAATATATATATATATATATATATATATATATATATATATATATATATATATATATATATATATATATACACATGTATATTAAGAACGTGGGAAATTATATTATTATTTCCACAGCCAAACAATGTCGCAGCTCACAAGAGCCATAAGAGCCAATAAACAGGAAATCCAGTTAAACATATCCGAACTAGAGATTCGAAACTCAAACGTCTTGCATGCGAGCCGAGTACTCTGCCACATTAGAAAACGAACCACACACAAGAAAGCCTATTAACTAACACAGATTAAGGAAACCGCGGCGAAATTTGACTATGGAATGCACCTTCTTCATCTTAAACAAGGGATGTGGTCATCCAGTAATATATATATATATATATATATATATATATATATATATATATATATATATATATATAGGAAATTTATTACTGTGAGTCCAGAATGAGTTTACAAATTGTTTCAGCTAGAGGAAAATCCTGAAAGATGCTAGTTGGATTTTTCCTCTTTGCTGGGGGATGGCTTGCAAAAGTTTGGCTCCACTGCTCTATCACACTTTTACAATTTTCTGTCTTGCAGTATTGTTTTAAAATCTATTTATGTTAACGTCCATAAAATTACCAGCCATGATTAAAGTGGTCAATATAACTGAAACGACTAAACTAATAGATTAATAACTAAAAATACATAGGTTTTTTATTTTTATATCGTTTCACCACATCTTGTCAGTAATCTTACTGATGTAGCACTACTGTATACCTACTTTTGCACCCCTATATATATATATATATATATATATATATATATATATATATATATATATATATATATATATATATATATATATATATGCCGCTCGCCATTTAGAGGGGGAACCGACTTGGTTAAAGGGAAAATTATTCCCAACTCGCATTTAGGTAAAAATGCATTTTCGCATAAATAATTGAATTCATTCAAAAAGTATCGCTAACAAAAACAAATATAAACACACACACGCACACACACACACACACACACACACACACACATATATATATATATAAACCGCCTCTGTGGTACCAGTCTTCAAGAATTCTGGTGAAAGAACTGACCCACTAAATTATCGCCCCATTAGCCTCCTCCCGCTTTTCGCCAAAATATTTGAGTCCTTAGTTAATAAAGCCCTAGTCCAGCACCTAACAGCTGCTAAACTCTTGACTGACAAACAATATGGATTCAGGCAAGCCCGTTCAACAGCAGATATCTTAACTGTAGTTTCTGAACGTATATACCGTTCATTGGATAAAACAGGGGAGGGTAGAGCGGTGGCCCTTGATATATCTAAGGCTTTTGACAGGGTATGGCACGATGGTCTTCTAAGGAAAATTAGATCATATGGAATCACTGGAAGAATTCATAACGTAATTAAATCCTTCTTAAGTAATAGAAAAATCAAAGTTGTCCTCGACGGACGTACATCCAAACAATATGACATAAATGCGGGAGTGCCTCAGGGGTCTATCCTTGGACCTCTATTGTTCCTGATATTCATAAACGACCTCCCTGATAATATTGTTTCGGAGATGGGTATATTTGCCGATGACACCACTCTCTATAACAGATATGAGGGGAAAACAAATGAACACATATCCAAGAAAATGGCAGAAACACTAGAGGATGACCTCCAATCCGTAGTGGAATGGGGACAAAAATGGTTGGTCTCATTCAATGCTGATAAGACTAAGCTTGTTTCCTTCAATAACTACAAGAAACCTTCTCTACCACCAATAGCAATGGCCAAGAACACATTGCCTGAAAGTACTTCTTTTAAACTCCTCGGCCTAACGTTTACAGGGAATATGAACTGGAATAGATACATTGAGAGCATTGCCAAGGCTGCTGCAAGGAAGGTTGGCTCCCTCTACCGTGCTAGAAAACTACTTACGCCTGCCAGTATCCTATACCTCTATAAGGCAACCATTCGCCCATGTATGGAGTACTGTTGTCACATCTGGGCTGGTGCATCTGCTGCTTGTCTCTCGCTCCTGGACAGGGTTCAAAAAAGAGTCGCAAACCTGATAGGTCCTGAACTGTCATCTGGGCTTCAACCTCTGTCCCATCGACGAGATGTTGCATCCCTCTGCCTGTTCTACAAATACTTTAATGGTGAATGCTCTGACGAACTGCAAACACTTGTACCTCCCCGACGTAACTACCCCCGACAAACCCGACAAGCTACTAAGTCTCATCCCTTTACAGTGGAGATCCCTAGGTGCAAGAAAGCCTTTTACTCCAATAGTTTCTTCCCCAGAACTGCGGGTCTTTGGAACTCCCTTCCGGGATTCTGCTTTCCCAACTGCAATGATATGCAGAAGTTCAAGTGTAATGTTAACAAACATCTTTCTACTCTTCTCCCTTCATAATGACCCCGCTAATTAATTCCCTAATAGTAGCCCCCTGCTTCAAAGTGGCACTGTGCCTTGTTTGGGGTGAAAATTGAATAAAAAAAAAAAAAAAAAAAAAAAAAAAAAAAAATATATATATATATATATATATATATATATATATATATTAAAATAATGCCAATTCATTTGCAAAACTTATCAAAAGAGGTGGAGAGTACTGAACATCTGGGGAGAATTGTTGTCACTCAGACTCCAGGGAACGCCTGCGGCTATTGTCAATGGGTAATCTCTTATGGTAAAATGCTATTTAATGATGATATATGCTATTCTGGTCTGACGATTCTTTATTGGGATGAAACGCGGATAATTCTGAATAGCTTGATTCCTTTCTACTCATTATAGGGCTTTAGTCGCGTATTGAACACTCTTGAAATATATACTGAAACCTGATACGGAAAACATTATAGGTACATGAAATAAATACAAACACACACACACACACATACACACATACACATATATATATATATATATGAAAATATATTCATATCAGTTAAGCTACGCACAATCTTCGTGCGTAATTGTCAGACTCAGATATAAATAAACTACTCTTCATTTTATTTTCGATTTTATCATAAGTTTAATATATACTAGCTGGCCACTCAGCGTTGCCCGGTCGTAAGGTATGCTTAAATATGATATTTTCATTCATGCAGATGCGTATTTATTATTATAGAGACAATTCATTATCCATTATTATAACCTAAATATATATATATATATATATATATATATATATATATATATATATATATATATATATATATATATATATATATATATATATATACATGGATTTAGGAATATAGTTTTTTGTCATATATTCACTATCTTGCTCTGTAATCACATTGAGCTTCTTAAATAAGAATTGGTATATATTATAAGAAAATATATTTCTACAGATATATATATATATATATATATATATATACATATATATATATATATATAACTGAAAACTGAACTCCGAAGATGTAAGTACACTCTTTCCTCTCTAAAAATGTAGTGACCTCATCGGCTCGCACCACACCAAAACGTCGAGAAGGATCAAAGCGGATTCAAAGAGAAAAAAAAATACAAATCAGACCCCAACTGAATGATGCTTACTTCCACTCAAATTCCCGTGATGACCAAGTGTCATTGCCAGCGAGAAATCAATGGCAAACGGCTGTTACGATAACGCAGCGAAAGTATTTGGTGACTAATGTATTATACAGCTTTATAATAAGTAAATACTTCGTTTCCGAAACAGAAATCTTTAATTTTATATAAAAGGAACTTTAGTGTGTGTGTGTGTGCATGTGTCTGTGTGTGCATGGGTGTGCATGTGTCTGTGTGTGTATGTGTGTCTGTGTGTGCATGTGTCTGTGTGTGTGCATGTGTGTGTGCGCATGTGTGTGTATGTGTCTCTGTGTGTGCATGTGTGTGTGTGTGCATGTGTGTGCATGCGTCTGTGTGTGTGCATGTGTGTGTGTGTGCGTGTGCGTGTGCATGTGTGTGTGTGCTTTCTTACTTTTATGGAGACCGAAACGACTGAGCCATTTTTTTAATGAAATTTCACGCAAATGTACTTTATACATCTATCAGTCGTCTCAGATAAGTTTTGTATCGGAATGTCTTAGATAAGTATCAACAACCTAAAAAAAATCCGATGAGAGAAGGAACAGGTGATTTGAAACAAAGTTAACACCTTACAGAGCCTAATATTACAAGTACATTTGAAAAGTTATACTACCGCAAAAGCAGAAAGGCCCAGCATATAAAATCAACAGTAGGTCCATTGATATGCCAGAGGCACGTTCGAAAATGAATATTTCTGATTAAAGCACAATCGAACCATTATACTTGACTTTTAATTTTAAACATAAATTAAAGTCAGTATCACCGCAAAAAAAGATATGCCAGGCGTATAAATTCAACAGTCGATTCTTTGATATAACAAGGGCGCGTTCGAAATTAATATTTCCGTTTAGAACACTATAGAAGCGTGATACTTCATTTTCGAATTTTAAACTTTAATTCAAGCAATTATATATAAAATAATTTTATAAAATCAAGAGTAGGTTCTCTACAGTGCAATGTAAACTATAATGTTTTGTGGACTAAGTCAGTCCGGGGAGGCGGATGACGATTCCTCCATGTGCACCACGATGAGTCCCCAACTTGAGCAGCCAATCAATCGGTTTGACTGAAAAATGGGCAATTTCATTGACTTCGATGACAATACTCATATGAGCGTGTAACACATTCGTTGATCATCATTAATCCCGGGCAACGTCGGGGTTTACTACTAGTTATTAAATAGAAACAACTATCTGTATGATAAATATTTTTTGGGTTTTTTTTCCATACTTTTGCCGTCTTGGTCACGTGTTATTTTAAAGTAATATTTTGAAACTTTTTCCCGCTCCTAGTCTCTTTATTCCCCGACGGCCACTGAAAGGCATGGTGCATTAGTGACTGCTTAATGGTAGGAAATGGACCAGCCATGATCTTCACCTTCTATACGAGTCCCACGCTAAAACAAAAACATGACCGGTTCGAAGATAAAGAATAATTATGGTGAGCGTTGCCGGCTTTGTTAATCTCTTGTCTTATTAAGGCCATCGGGAGAGTCACGATAAAAAGATGTCATTTCTCACGGGAAACACGAAATAAAATTATAAAATGCCCACAATTAAGATCGAGACATTTGTGTGTGTTTATATATATATATATATATATATATATATATATATATATATATATATATATATATATATATGTGTGTGTGTGTGTGTGTGTGTGTGTGTGTGTATTAGGCACAAGCCTGAAGAATCCTAGCGTCGATGAAACACGGAATATTCTGTGTAGCTTAATTGACACATTAAAATAAACTTTGCCCATTAGACTCCAGGTTTGATTCCCTTGATTAAATTATATGTATATATATATCTATTAAATTATATGTACACACACACACACACACACACACACACACACACACACACACACACACACACACACACACAAACACACACACAACACACACACACACGCGCGCACATATATATATATATATATTATAACTTACTAACTAGCTCTACCTACGTATTGAGCACTGTTGAAGCAAATACTTAAAGTGTACGCATAAATTTATACTTTCGTATATTAATTTATATGAGTAAATGAAGTATATATATATATATATATATATATATACATATACATATATATATATATATATACATATATATATATAGTCATCCACATTTTTAACTTTTATAAATTGTAATTAAATAAATAAGAATATGAATATACAAACAAGACTGGTAAATTAAAAAAATATATATCCATTTTGAATTTGTAAACAGGCGAATCTCACAGGTAAGGAAGATATTTCATTACATGAATAGGCTAGCCAAATTAATTAAGAGTAGGTAACTTGATCTAATATCTGGAATATTTTTTTGTTCTTGTGATTAAGGAAAATGGTGTGTGATCAATACTGCTAGGGAGCTATGATTTAATATACCGGGAGCCATGATTTAATTTACTGTTTTGTTTTTAAATCCCTGAAAAAGTACCAAATTTGTCAAAGGGAAAATTTCTTTCCAACTCGCATTTACGTAAAAATGCACTTTCGTATAAATAATTGAATTCGTTCAAAAAGTATCGTAAAACAAAAACAAATAAGTAACACACACACACACACACGCGCACACACACACACACACACACACATATATATATATATAATTATATATATTTGAATAAATATATAATTATGATAATTATATAATTATATATATACACATATATATGTTATTTATTTGTTTTGTTTTTTTTTCCTATTGAAACTGATTAATAATTTATAATTATTAATCTTTTTAATCAATATTAATATAGCTCTATGAGAAATATACCTATTGAGCTTATTATATATCCACAGTATTGTGAGCAAGATTAATCTAAAAGATTTGACACATTAAAATAAACTTTGCCCAATAGACTCCAGGTTTGATTCCCTTGATTAAATTATATCTATTAAATTATACACACACACACACACACACACACACACACACACAAACACACACACACACACAAACACACACACACACACACATATATATATATATATATATATATATATATATTATGGACGATATATATTGGAGATGATTTTTCCAGTTCCGATACGAATACTGATTCTTATTCTTTATAAATGCCTAAATATTTAACTATAAAGTTGTTATTTCTTCCACGATAACCGTAAAAACACGTGTTAAATGTGCACATATTTTCTGAAACATAAAAGCACATATATGGGAGGGATATATAGATTTTAATCCCACTGTTAGTTTAAAAATCAATAAATATTGATTATCTTATTATTATTACCAGCAAAAAACTAAAAATACAATTCAAGGAATCATAGTTGGCGTCGAAAAATAGGCACAAATTTTTAAATTCCGATACCGATCCTAATACGCTCCAAAGTTTCAATTTTCCGATACCCAATTCTAATAAATCTCCCCAATACTAATATATATATATATATATATATATATATATATATATATATATATATATGTGTGTGTGTGTGTGTGTGTGTGTGTCTACTTCATTTACTCACATAAATTAATATACGAAAGTATAAATTTATGCGTAAACTTTAAGTATTTTCTTCAACAGTGCTCAATACGTAGGTAGAGCTAGGTAGTAAGTTATAAAATATATATGGCAATTAAGCTATGCAGAATATTCCGCGTTTCTCCCACGCTAGGGTTCATCAGGCGTGGATGAAACACGGAATATTCTGTTAGCTACTGTTACATTATAAGGGCTGTCCCCTTTTCATGTAAGTATAAAAATAGAGAGATTAGTTAAAATGAAAATGAAATAGCAATAGACGAAATTCGAACCTTGTAATTTAGGTTTAGAAATAGATTACGTGTGAGAATTTAAAAATGTAAAACAAGCGATTGTTTAGAATAGAGATAAAATATTTCAAGAAAAGAATGTGAACTGTCAAGTTTGTTATAAAATTTTAAATTGAAAGAATGCAGCTTATAAGTTAATGTTTTTAACATATTGGAAAAATAGGTTACTGAGTATAGGTTAAAATTCCTTTTGTAGAAATAGGAAAAGTTTTGGACACGCATGTCCAGAACACGTGAAAGAAGGCACATGTTTTAACATGTGTATGACGTCACGGAAAATAGAAAGTTCTAGGGATAGAGAAAAACTTTAGAGTAAAAGAAGACGGTCAGAGAGACAGTCAGTGAGAAACTCAGAGAGAGTCTGAACGTCTAGAAGCGAGACGATCACTTTGAAACTAAAATGTGAAGCTTTGAATTCTTGATGATGGAAATCACGGCCGGTCGTGTGAAGAATAAACTCATCTGTATTTTTGTAGAACGTCGTCTTGTGTTTGTGATTCCTACCAAAAGGTAAATTGATTTGTTATTATATGTCTGTGTTATAAAATGTCGTGACATACACATCTCATATCCACAATGTGAATCAACATCAGCATGTCTACACAATGTCTGAACAGTGTACACTATCTCCTCACGCAAAGAGCTTCTTCTTCTTCTTCTTCTTCTTCTTCTTCTTCCAATCTACACATCTAAAGAATGAACATTTAATATATAGGAATCGTTATAAAACGAACAATCTCTCTCATAACATGAACAATCAATTTCTCTAAGTCTCTTACAACAGCATCTCTCTCTCGGAGTCTTTCTAAGCATCACTTCTAATAAGACTCTTTCTAAGCATCTCTCTCTAAGACTCTCTTTTAATGAAACCCCTATATGTAACACTTACTTGCCATATATATTTCATAACTTACTACTATATATATATATACATATATATATATATATATATTCAAACAAGCCTTGTTAAAAGAACGGAAGCCTGTTTACTCAGAGTTTTCTTTTACCAAATATAATACTAAGTAATAATATAATACTAAAAATAAGCAATCGGATTATTTGGATCCCTCGGACTACCGTTCTCCTCTTCAGTATTCTGAAGAATCCAAATAATACGGATAACCGATCCTCATCTCAAAAATTCAGAAACGTTATTGTAAGCAGGCCTTCAAATATAATTCTAATACTAAGTAGGCCTTCACAGCGCCGCCGACACTTGCCGTTTAAAAACTATACAGAGAAATTATGTTGATAATCTAAACGAAGAGTCGAATCCTAGTTTCCGTTACGCCCCATCCCAATTTAATAAATATAATAGAGTTTTTAGCCTATTAAGAAAATGAGAAACCTTTACGCTTGTTGACCTAGAATGTGTGCTTTATGCCAAACTGATCGGTAAATATGGTTAACTATTTGGTCATTTTCTCATTAAACACTAATCTCTATTAATCCCATTTAACCGGCAACTATGCATCGAACGAATATCATAACACTTAGTTCGCTGTACCTTATCATAGCAAACGGATAGCATAATCTTTAGTCTGCATCACCTTATCACATACATCAAATTGTCTTACAAATTTTCAACCAGATAGCTTAGGAGTTTTCGAGTAAAAGTGGACCGAGCATACAGACAAACTAACTACGAGAAATATATGAAAAATCGCCATTCTTAAGGTATTTTTAAGCAACTGAGTTCACGCAGTCTTTAAACGATTCGTTATGACATTTAAACATCGTAAGAGTCTGTGACAATGTACGACATCTCCCGACATCAAGAACAACAAACTAACCCGTTATTCAGTTACAAGTCAAAGAGTTCAATTGACAATGGACTATTTAAAACCGTTTCCCTCTTGATATCTGACTTCCTGTCTAGACCAAAATGGCGGATGTACAAAGAACAGGAGAAAAAAAAACAAACAAAAAACAAAACAGAAAAGGTCTTATCACGCTTGTTTACTTCATGTAAAGTTTAAAAACGAGGCAAACAAAACTAATACCTCGTACATGTGATGGTTTCAGTAATTGTTAGTTTCTCCTTTCTGTTTAGTTAGTGGCGTCGACTCCATGAAGGAACATTCCAGGTTTCCGATTTCTTTTGTTTTAATGAAAATTCATGATTCGTATTATTTTTATTCTTCAGTATACTATTCTCAACTTGAGTATTATTTTCCAAATGTTTCCGACGATTTAATCTTCGATCCGTTTCAAGCGTGTATTGTCGAATTCGGAAAACTGAAAGAAAGTTCGAACGGTAATCTTTATTTAATTTACGGAGGTAGCAATCTCTCGTTATGTCAGCCAGGACTTGGAAGAAACCTTAAGTAATTCCCAGTTCTATTCGGAATGTCGTCTGCGCTGGTGATTGAACATCATAACTGATTTTACCAAGTATAATTTTGGGAGCCTTACAGCAATTCTTGTGTTAGATGTACGACCTTACTCTTTATCACTAGAGATAACTACATATTAATATATATATATATATATGTATATATATATATATGTGTGTATATATATATATGAATATATATACATATATATATATATATATTATATTATATACCTTGTATCGTTCATAGACTTGGAGCCTAAAGAGCAGAGTTTATTTTAATGTATTAATAAATGTATTAATACTTTTAATAGCCATACTACTGTAGATATATAATAAGCTCAACAATTATATGTATCCTAGAGCTATATTAATATCGAGTAACAGATTAATAATTGTAAATTATGAATCAGTTTCAAAATGAAAAACAAACAAAATCAACTTGAGTGTACGGTCGTTTCGAAAACGATATTCATTTTATTAAATTGACAATAATTATTGACAATAATTGACAAAGGTTTGTCTTTGAATATAATCTCGTTATCAACGAAAAAATAGGGGGGGGGGGAAGTTTAAGACAAAAAAATAAAACTAGCATTTTTGTCGTAAAATTAAAATTCGCCACCCCCTATTTTTTGCTGATAAGGAGATTATATTTGAGAACAAAACCTTTGTCAATTATTGACAATAATTATTGCCAATAATCATTGTCAATTTTGATCAAATGAATATCGCTTCCGAAACGACCGTACACTCAAGTTGATTTTGTTTGTCTTTCCTTTTAGAACTGATTACTAATTTACAATTATTAATCTTTTTACTTATATATATATATATATATATATATATATATATATATATATATATATATATAAATTACTTAATTTACTCACATAAATTAATATACGAAAGTATAGATTTATGCGTAAACTTTAAGTATTTACTTCAAAATTGCTCAATACATAGGTAGAGCAAGTTAGTATGTTATAAAATATATATGGCGATTAAGCTACACTGAATATTCCGCGTTTCATCCACTCTGGGACTCTTCAGGCTTATCTGAAGAATCCTAGAGTGGATGAAACGCGGAATATTCAGTGTAGCTTAATCGCCATATATATTTTATAAATTACTATATATATATATATATATATATATATATATATATATATATATATATATATATATATATATATACTAGAGAGAGAGAGAGTGAGAGAGAAAGATAGATAGATACACACACACACACGCAAATATATATGTATA
This sequence comes from Euprymna scolopes, assembly GCF_053919585.1. NCBI lineage: Eukaryota > Metazoa > Mollusca > Cephalopoda > Sepiida > Sepiolidae > Euprymna > Euprymna scolopes. The sequence goes on along the minus strand of NC_136496.1, from coordinate 26,178,709 downwards.
TGTATGTATATATGTATGTATACTAGCAGATGTTCCTGGCATAATCCGGTATTAAACGTAACGTTAAATTCCTTTAAAGAATGTAGCAAAAACACAGAAAGAAACTGAGAAATAGGCAGACGAGCACTGTTTTTTTTTCTAAACAGTTTACTTCTTGTAAGTAAAAAAATACTCGAGTTTAAACCGAAACCTAAAGATAAAGTGGTGCAAGTACGATACCCATTAGGTCAGCTTTCCATGATCTTTACAAAATGTTTCAAACTTACATATTTTTAACATAAGAAAGCTCTCATGTGAACGATTTCCGCATGCACAGTCGTGAAACAGATAAAAATTCCCAAGTACAATTCTTTTTGACTCCTTTAGCAGCCATTTTTCCGGATGAAAACTGATTAAAATTTGTCCCCATGTCTGATTACCCCATATACGTCATTCCAAGTCTGTAGATAAGAAATTCGTTGAGTATATAGGTTAAGAGTTGTCCCCATACACACACACACACACACACACACACACACACGCATTTTCTCTTATATATCGCCGTAGTTTCAATAAAAAGTTCCGTTCGATTTCACTTGAATAAATAATCTTATGCTACACTAAGGCATTTTATTTTCGTACATAGTTATCACTTTTTACACAGATAAAACAATGAAATCGTCCGACTAACAAATGTGATTAGCTGTAATTAATCTGCCCCGAAACAAAAACCTGATTCACCCATTGAAAATGAATTGTTCCTAAATCAAATTCTACCATCCTGTCGACAAAAATAACATTAAATTAAATTAATTTTTCTACGTACGTTATCGTATTTCTCACAGATGAAAAAAAAATGAGATCTTCCGATCAGCAAACATGCTTAGTTGTGGTTAACTTAATATAACTAGTTAAAAAAACATATGATTCACCCATTTTAAACTAAAACGAACTTTAAAAATAAAGGGTGGAATGATAAAATCGTCGCCCTAGAAAAGACGACATGATTCCATTTCCATCTACTAATTGGCCAGTTGTGTACAAATTCCAAGCGCGGTAGGAGTCTTCTATAATATTTGAAAGTAACACAATGTTTAACGAGCGAGATCGCACATGCACCACTCCTAGCTATTGATATAAGCTATGACAACAGGACCATTGCCAGCACCCTTAAAATGCAAATCCAGACGGTTCAACACTTAAGGGCACAGATCAACGAAGTTTCCGGCAACGGTTATGATCTTTGGTGAGGCATTACAAGTGAGGGTCACATCATGCCACCTCACATCTTCGAGGTCGACTTGAAAGTCAACACCAAAGTGTACCTGGATGTGCTGAATAGTGTGGTGACTCCCTGGTGCAATCAGGTGACCACTGGCAGACCCTGGATATGGCGGTAGGAGTTTGCGCCGACCTACACGTCCAAAGAGACCCAGACTTCGCTTTAGAAGGAATGCTATGACTTTTTCCCTTTTCTTACTAGCCCTCATTTCTCTTCCGACCTGAACCAGCTGGACTACTTTGTTTAGTCGAGAACATCACCTACATGACCTCCCATCCGTCATCCTCCGAGTATTTGCCGAGTGCCGGACCCGTATCGAGGCAGTGATAGAGGCTGAAGTCGGCTACATTTAATAGATGTCAGCTCTGTTATATAATCAAGTTACATGAATTAATTGTTTCAATAAATTTTTTAAAATAATAAAATTAAGTTTTATTGTTATTTTCGTTAGGGCGACACTTTTATCGTTCCACTTTGTATTATTTTTTAAATTATTTGAAGACATTTCAAACTGGCCATTGCTTTTTACAGTCAATACAGTAAATATTTATTGTTTTGAAAGTAATAAAATTAATACAATTTTAAATAAATGAATAAAAAGAAATGTATTCGCTCTACACATCTATATTATATCCGTCTTGTTCATTCTTTAATTCGTCTATACGTTACGCGTTGAAAAAAGACAAATACGATTTTCGAATGTCAACCTGATTAAAAAATAAAGGCCAAATTCATGGGATTTGGTTTTATAAAAACTAATCTGGCAACCCTAGGCAAGAATATGCGAGTGATCTCCCTTTAAAGCAGCCTCGATTTGGAATATCTTTATAATTATATATGACCATTGTTGTACTAGTGTGAGAAATGTACTCGTAATAACTTCCATGTGCAGCGATTCTTCACTGAAGATAGAAGTCAGTGAACTGTTAGCAATAAACAGGAACATTCGAAAGAAACAGGGCAAAACTGGAAGTTGTCTGTCAAAGGGGACTAAACTGAGCAAGTAAATTAGAACTGTCTCTTGCAATGGCATTTTACTATTTGTATTGAACTATATAGCACAATATTACTTTCTGGGTATTTAGTAGTACTTATTGATTTATCTCATTTGGATCACTTGTATATTTAAAATATATATATATATTTTTAAAATTATATCGTTAATAAATTCATAGTTAATGTGTGTTATTGCTTTTTCTGTCCAAAAAACTATTTTTTGCGCTCTTCAAAAAAAAAAAAAAAATAATAATCAGCTTTATTGAATCCTGTTTGTTTTCAATATATTTCTCATTTAGTAGAATTTCCACGAGTCCTACAAGTTAAAACAATACAACCTAGAAGTGAACATTATTTTTACGGAGGAAAAAAGGTTAATTAATATGTATATAAAAGGGAATACTGTGGCTGTTTGTGACAACAGCTCTAAACCTATGTACTTAACGAATTTTTGATCTACAGACTTGAAATTTGGTATATAGGGTATTCACACATATGGAGAACTTTTTATGATAAGCAATATTAAGTTTGTCCAGCAGCAGATGGGTGACCATTTTGGAATACTGGGTTTTGTATACATTTAAGTATGCGGGTATGTATAATTACCCAGGGAGATGAACGCCCCTGCTTTGCGCAGTTCCAGGTCACTCTTAATCAATAAGGTAGTACCTGTTCGCCTTCATCTGATATCTTAAAGCGTTTCCACACAGGGGAGATGAAGCTGTTCAGCCCTAATGAAGGCAATTCATCTAGGAGAAGAAACTGTGAAGTAAGGCAATTTGGTATCACAAACTAAACACCCTATTCCATGTTATAGTCAACTGAAAAGCAAGTCAGCCGAACAATGTTTCTCAGGTAGGAAATTCTAGGAAAGAAGCTTTTCTTATGGATTGTGCCCTTAGACTTAGGTACAGATAGAAAGAACGAAAAAGTGTAGTACCTTGATCTGGATTATATATATTCGGAGTCTCAAGCTTCATAGATTTACTCTTCAAAAGTAATGTGATCATCTTTTACATAAGTCAGCGATTTTTGTTGATAAAAATGTGCTTGTGATTTCTTTATGTTTTTCTTGGAAACTACTGGTCCGATCTGGATGAATTTTTTCCAGGGTCTTTGTCATGATAATGTGAGGTGAACTAAGTGTTATGCTCTCTGTTCGATACAGAGTTTTAATTATCATAGTATTACATTTATTTTGGAAGTTTGCTCGGAAACTATCGAGCTGATTTTGCTGATATTTTGCAGGGACCTGTGTTATTTGAAGGTGCACTGGGTTAAGTATTATGGTATCCATTCGATTCACAGTTAGTGATTAATTAGGATTAATATTTACTGCAAAAGTGAGCACAAAGTTAACCATATTAAACCATCAATTCGCCATAAAGCACTAATTCTTAATGAGCAGTCTATAACTTTTGTCCGGTAGTAACAGGTTAAAAGTCTAGTTAGACCACTGAGTTTTATTATTAGAACAAAAAGTGAAATGTGGAATATATTTTTAGGAAAGAACAGAAAAAAATGTCTAAGTAAATGTACGGCCGGGCAATTCCGACTACGGACAGCTAGTTTAAAACATTAGAAACATTAGAAAAATGATATATGAAAAATACCGACATCGTGTAAAGGAAGAAAAAAAAATAAAATAAAAAATCAAGTAAATGCACGACCGGGCAATTCCGACTACGGACAACTAGTTTGAAACATTAGAAACATAAGAAAAATGATATATGGAAAATACCAGGATCGTGTAAAGGAAGAAAAAAAGTCAAGTAAATGCACGACCGAGCAGTTCCGTTTTGGAACAGCTAGTTTGAAACATAAACTGATCCGTTCTATAATTTGTAAGACGGATTCACTTAGTGATTACGGAGGGTGAATCATCGCTGACCTGAATAAAGCGAGGGTCAGAGATGATTAGATTTCATTAAAAATCCGCAATTGTTTGTGATCTTAATTAAACAATGTCGGTGGGCCAATTAAGACGCTGCTGTTTGTTTGCAACTAAATTGGCTATACCAATATTAACTTTGATAGTACGGAACGTTCATCGTAGTTAGATTGGGATTAAACGTTATCTGTTGGGGTATTCTAACGAGAGGAATGCACGAAGAGGTCAGCGCGTTCTTTACTGCGAAAGTTTTGTCGTTCTTGACAGTAACTTGGCTTGATACTTGTGTTTTTTTTTATTTTATTCATTTAACACATGTTTAAAAATATTCAAAAACGTTGTATTTATAAGAGGGTATATACTTTGTCTAGTGTTTAAGCTTGGTTTTGTTTGGTTGTTTCATGTTAAGGCATATCAACCCTTTTCGGGTTAATTCATGTCGAATTCAGTACTTTTGGAAACTGGTTTTATACTTAAAGTCATTTATATGATGATTGGATGCGTTCTGTTACGGCATATCTACAATTTTCAGATTATTTAATACCGAATAAAGTAATTTGGGAAAAGAGTATTTACTTCAAGTTCTTTATATCTTTAAATATTTGGCCATGTTTGTTGGTTTGGTTGTTTTGTTTTATGGCATCCCAAGCTTGCCGGATTATTTAATCTGGAATTTAGTAATCTTATAAATTTTCCTAATGTTTGTGTGTGTGTGTGTGTGTGTGTGTGTGTGTGACGCGGTTTATCTCAGCCTACCGACAACCCACCCAGGCAAGTAAGGTACCGAAATGAATATATATATATATATATATATATATATATATATATATATATATATATATATATATCATCATCATCATCATTACGATATACTATTAATCGTTAAAAATCATTACGATATACTATTCATCGTTAAAAACGTAAAACACAAATGTATTTTATATATAAAAAAAAAACCGACTTGGTCAATTTAATATGACACTAGCAGGAACACCCGACGTTGCCCGGGATTGAATGAGGATCAACGAATATTTCACACTTTTATACTTTCTATTGTCATCGAAATCGATGAACTCGACCACTTGTCAATCAAATTGGTTTATTGCCTGCACTAGTTGGGGACTCAAAATAAAAATACAATTATATATTTTATATATATATATATATATATATATATATAAAGGATTGTAATAAAGTTTAAAATACGAAAGTCAAATATCATGCTTCAATAGCGCTCTAAACAGAAACATTTATTCCGAACGCACCCCTGTTATACCAAAGATTATACTGTTGATTTTATATGCCTGTTTTTTCTGCTTGTGCGGTGATAATGGTTTGAATTTAAGATTAAAATGAAAAAGTCAAGTATCATGGTGCAATTGTGATTTAAACAGAAACATCTATTTCGAACGAGCGTCTGTGATATCAAAAAAATAAACTTTGATTTTATATGTCTGAGCTTTCGACTTATGTGGTGACAGAACTTCTCAAATGCACTTATAAGATAAGGCTGTGCACGGTGTTAACTTTGTTTATAATCACTTGTCCTTCTTTCATCGGAATTTTCAATTATCGATACTTATCCCAGTGCACTGCACGTCACATAAAGTACATTTATGTGACATTTCATAATAATCGGTCTAGCCGTTGCGCTCTCCATCGAGAACGAACTTCCGATTATCAATTCTCGATCCTTATCGAAGACATTACGATACAAAACTTATCGAAGAACACTGCCACGCACATGAAATAATACCTTCGTGTTAAATCTCATAATAATCGGTCCAACCGTTTTCGAGTCAGCAGAGAACGAACATACACACGCACACGCGCGTATACACAGAGAAAAAGTTCCTTTTACGTACTAGTAGATTTTCTTAATTTATTTATTGCGGACGATTATCCTCATCTTTTTTATTTAATTGTTTCACGACGTTTCGCCCAACTATTCCTCTGGCTTCGTCAGGTGGTAACCGCGACGGGATAGGAATCTCCTAACTGCATCCTGAACAATTACTGCCTTCCGTAGTTGTTGTCGTCTCACCAGGTTTTGGCCAAGTAACCCTCTGTCCGGCTTGGGGTAGGATTGAAACGGCTATCTTTAGACAATGTTCACCTGGAACCGTAGCGATTCAACGTCTCTAACCCCTGCGCCACGGGCCTTGAAGGGCGATCATGGTTGGATTTTTTAGGTCTTATAAATCCACGTATATATTTGATCTTCCATGGTGGGATCGGCCCGTACCGAATGGTATTTATATATATATATATATATATTAGGATTATTTAGCCAAAACGTAGTGAGATGACAACAATATGGAGGGCAGAAGGTCGGAGGTTACATCAGTTTAAGTGTTATGCGAATAACAGTCAAGATTAGTCCAAACAAAATAAATTATCGATTGTCATCTAAAAAAGTCTGATATCCATCATCACTCAAAACTGAACGGAGGCACTGCTTTTACTGATGCTGAGCACTGTTGAACATTGCTGAGGATGCAGTCAGGAGATTCAGAGTTCCTATCCGTCGCGGTTACCACTTGACGAAGGCCAGAGGAATAGTGGGCCGAAACGTCGTGAAACAACTAAAAAAAAAAAAAAAGATGAGGATAATTATCCGCTATAAAATAAATTAATAAATAATACTCATCTCAATAATGAAATCCAATTAAATAATATAGATGGATAGATGGATATGCAGATAAATACACATTGGTTATTGTTATAGATATATAATAATGAATTCCAATTAAAGAAGACAGTAGATTTTCGCTTTGTGAGAATCTTATAATTTCTGATACTTTTTTTTTTTTTTAATAAGATTGAATTCAGGATGAGAAACAGATTATGCTAAAAAAGTATTATACATTTCTTAACAAAAGAAAGGAATAGAATAATCAAACTAAAGTTAAAGAGAAACTGGGATAATTCTTCTTTGGTACGCCAGCACGCCAGCACGCCAACACTTCTACACGTCAGATTTATATCTGCAATTTAAGACTGTCAAAATGTACACCAATGCGCCAAATTTCATACCGTCATGGAAACAAATTTCTATAGAAAAAACCTTATTCATACATTTTTATCTAGCGAAATGAATATAAAATTAAATATGAAAAACCAGGGTTATTGTTATTTTTTTATCCAACAACCGAGCTGAAGTAATTTATAAAACAAAACTAATTTTTTTGATAAATTTCTGTGTGAATAAGTAGAAAATACTTTTTTCTAAACGATAAAATTGAATAAGGTTTATTTTTACAAGAATCTGTGTGCATTTACTTAGCAAATAAACAAAAAATTACTCATGAAAATCTACTTGGATTATTTTTTATTAGTGAACATAAATGCCGAATTTAAATCTGGTGTGTTGGCCTCCTAGCGTGTTGGCGTCCTGGCGTGTTAGCGTCCCAAAAAAGAATTACTGGAGAAAATGCATATTAGTTACTGGGAAACATGGAATAAAATAAAATAACAACAATGAAAGTAGCGAAGAAAAAAAAAAAAGAAATATCCAACGTTTTAATGAAGAGGATTTTCCGATGTTTATTTGAAGAAGAAAGGGGGGTGGAGAAGAGGAAGAGAAGTAAAAATGTATACTGAACACGAGATGTTTGTGTTGATCGTTTTGAATGTCAAGAGCAAAGACAATATTAAGAGAAAAGATTAAGTTCTTAAAGCTACAGACAAAAACAAAAAGAGACAACCGGGAAATAGAGGCGGACTTAAGGAAAAACAAATTTCCTATCGCAACGGTGGAGATAAGACAACATCCAAGCGCAAAGTAATAAATCTATCATTCCACTGGTCATCCGTTCATACAGTTAAGGAATATATATATATATATATATATATATATATATATATATATATATATATATATATATATATGAACACATGATTAATAAAACATGTTAAAAGACATCTTGAAAAAGAGTTAAAAACATATTTAATTTTGAAAAGGAAGCACAAGATAAGTGGATAGTCCTTAATCCGCGGAGTTTCGAAGAAATACTCTCCTTCTCATCAGAGGGCAGGAATTAGTAAAATGCGGTATCGGATTTTGCATGTAAAACTATTTAATGAAACTACAAGTAAGTCACAGATCTTACTTGGTTAAAAAAAAGGGTGAGGTAAACTTATTGTAATTTTTATTTCTTTATATATATATATATATATATATATATATATATATATATATATATTTATATATATATATATATGTGTGTGTGTGTGTGTGTGTGTGTGTGTTATGGGAGGATTCAATATTTTTCACAATTCTGATACAATAACCGATTCCGTACTAAATTCCCGATTCCGAGACAATTACCGATTTCGATTCCGATTCTTTATAAATCTTTAAATATTTAACTATAAAGTTGTTATTTCCCCTGATTTCTGTAAAAAATAAATAAATAAATAAATAAATAAAATAAAAACACATGTTAAATATGCAGATATTTTCGTAAACGTAAATCTATACATTTTAGCTTTGCTGGTATTTTAAAATCAATACACATTTATTGTTTTATCATTATTACTAGCAATAGATTTTACTTTAAACAAAATATAATAATTATGAAGTGCAATCTTCCCTTATTTTACGCAACAAGAACGACCCGTATTTCGACCAGGTTGTGATTGCGATGTAAAGTGTTTTTTACGACATCCGGCGACGCTCAGCTCAGTGGTTAGACGCCAACGAAGCTCCACAATTCTTTTGAATAATTAAAGGAATCGTTTTGGCATCGGAAAATAAGCACCAATTTTTCAATTCCAAAACCGATTCCGATACGCCCAAATTTGTCGATTTTTCCGATTCCCGAATTCGATTAATTGTCCCAACACTAATATATATATATATATATATATATATATATATATATATATATATACATATATATATATATATATATATATATATATGTATATATCAGGCCAACGCAAATCAAATGTATGTATACCAGTAACGTAAAAATCTTGAGTTCTCGTGGCGATGAAGTCGCTAAAGACATATTTGATATCGCTTAGGTTTTTGAAGAATTTCTACCACAGAACGTTGTCGAGATACTTGAAAACGTGGTATTCGAGAAGTGAGAGGTCCGAAGAGTGTAGCGGAAGAGGCATAGATTCGTAGCTACATTCGTTACTCTTCTACAGATCGGTTTAGAAATATGCGGTCAGGCATTGTCATGGATGAGAATAGGTATTTTTCTGTTGTATTTTTCTGTTTTCTGTTGGCATTGTCATGGATGAGAATAGGTATTTTTCTGGGTGTTGTTGTCGAAGTTTCTGATTCATTTCATCCATTTATTGACTGTACTTCTCCGCCGTAATTGTTCAGCCTGCATTAAAAAGACTGTAATGTATGAAGCCGTCGTAAACCACCAAACAGTAGACATTACTTTCTTTTGGTGCGAGTATGGCTTCGGAAACTGTTGTGGAGCTTCGTTGGCGTCTAACCACTGAGCTGAGCGTCGCCGGATGTCGTAAAAAACACTTTATATCGCAATCACAACCTGATCGAAATACGGGTCGTTCTTGTTGCGTAAAATAAGGGAGGATTGCACTTCATAACGGCGTATCTTTTGGTTGTCATTCAATTCGTCAGGCACCCATTTATCGAGTGGTTTGTCTTTCAAATCTCTTCCAAGTGGTTGGAAATCGTCATATACGTTAGATCTAATTCAGAAGCAAGTTCTCCAATAGTTGTGTATGGATTGGCTTCGACTGAGGCTCGTAATTGATCGTTATAAACATCCGAGGGCCGACCACTACGATCATCATATTCAAGACACTCGTCGCCGCAACGAAATTTCTTAAATCACCATTGCGCTGTGTGTTGAGTAGTGGTTCCTGGACCTAACGTTTCATTTATATCGCGAGCTGTTTCAACAGCTTTTTGGCCTAGCTTGAATAGAAATAACAAAATTGTACGAATTTGCTCTTTTTTCATGTATTCAACGTTCTGAAAACAAGAGATAATTATTTTTAAAACAATTGTAATTTAAAACGATTAGATGGAACAAAAACGCACTTTAAAATGATGCATAAAGTAAAGATATTTAAAACTTATTTGGAAATACATAATTTGAAATCAAAATTAAAAAGTTCCTAAGAACTTCCTTCTAAACTTAATATATGTGTGAGTATACGCGTGTGTGTGTGTGTGTGTTTGTGTGTGTGACCTCGTCTGTCTGGCTTGTCTGTGTGAAAAATGGCCTCTTCCAAACTCATCTCTTAATTTTTGGTTTATACATTTAAAACGATGTATAGATGAATTCGATTTGAATACATAGCTGCTACGGTATCAAAATTTAAACAAAAATTAAATTTGGCAGGCGCGGTCGATTAAACGTGTATTTATAAGCATGCACAAATATACATTCATACTGTAAAGTTGGTTAATTAAAAAAAATTCTGATATCCGTCTGTTGTAATCTCAGATAGTAAAGAATAGTGCTGGAGTGCTAAATGCTTTAGTTTCGATTTCAGTAGATGGCTTCCATACAATTGATTAACTTTTGAAATCACAGCTCTATATTGAGTGCAGTATAATACACAAGTGACTCTATCACTCTAGTAGATACGATATCTATATCAATGAGAATACTATATTTAAGCGTTAAAATTTGATTTGGTGGTTTTATAGTGGATTTTATCGTTTTTGTTCCCTGCCCTGCAGAACATGAATGAGTTTTGCAATGGGAGACAGAAAAGGGTTACAGTATTAATGTTTGGCACATTTTAAGTTAGGAAACCAATCAGGAAGTGGGGGGGAGATAGAAAGAGAAAGGCGAAATGGGAAGAAGAAAAAGGGGAAAAGGTGTTTTTTTTTTTTGTTTTTCGTTTTACAGAACGTAATTAAGTTTTGCAATAAGGAAGTAGGAAAACAAAAAAAAAAAAAAAGCATCAATGTTAGGTGCATTTCGCCTCAGGTAGCCAATATCTTCAGACAGCCTGATCTGGTAGTACCAGACGAGCGAGAGGGCGAGCGATCGCGGGCGAGAGAGAGAGAGAGAGAGAGAGAGAGAAAGAGAAAGAGAGAGAGAGAAAGAGAAATAGAGAGAAAGAGAGAGAGAAAGAGAAAGAGAGAAAGAGATAGATGGATAGATAGATAGAGAGAAAGAGAAAGAAAGAAAGAGATAGTTAGAGAAAGAGAGAGAGAGAGAGAGAGAGAGAGAGAGAGAGAGAGAGAGAGAGGGATATAGATATAAGCTATTGTCTTATTATCAGTCGTCCGTCACGGATAAATTTGATTATAATGGATCATCTATTGTAATGAACAGATAATGTTATCACCAGTAGGTAAGTAATGTGTTTACTGATTCACAGTGTGACACGTGTCAGCGATCTACCTGTTCGCAGGTGTTATTCGGGATTAGTTTCACTACTAAGACTTTACAGTCTATTCTAAATATAATAATCTCGGTAGAGATTGAACACAACATTTAGATCCCCTCGTTTTCATTGATGACGACCATGCTGCTACAGTCTAACACTCAAAATAAATGATGTCCCCAAAGCACAAGTAAAAGTTTCTTACAACTGAAATATATTTTTAATAGTTTGTTTTCGCATACAGTGGACGTATAGAACGTCTAATTCAAGTCTTATCTAAAAACAAAAAAACAAAAACTAAATAAATGGACAAGTTTAATCGATTAGTGTAATATTATGGTTGCCTTCTGTATCAATTAAGAATTTTGATATCCTGATAAATAAACTTACACTGGTTATCATTTTATTTATTTAAACGGTATCCTTTTCGACACCAGCTTTCTGCTTACCCAAAGTCTTGCCGGTGTACACCAAAGAAATGTCCCTTCTAATTAATAGTTACATAAATTCCAGTTTCATTTTAAAACCTTACATTAAAAATAAAAACAATTTTATTTTGGAGTGATTCCTTTTTGGAACGGTTTTATTCTACATAAATATGATACACTTGGAGTTATCTTGAGTGTGATTTTCACAAGGGTCGATGTAACCTCCGACCTTCCATAGGTGTATATTTTTGAACTCGAGAATGTTTCCGTCGAAATCGGGAATTTGGACGTAATTTCGAGCGGAACCCTTTATTTACATTACGGGAAAAGCGTGCTCTTGTTCAGTCAGCCATGACTGGATAGAGGTTCTAAGTAATTTTCAATTGTATGTTTCAGTCGCCCACACTGAGGTTTGAATCTTCAACCTTCAAAAGAATATCACCTTTACAACTGATTTTTTCAAGTACTCTTACCACTGCGCCACGGGTCCTTGCGGACAAATCTAATACGAATTTTAGGAGCCTTAAACCTATTTTTATTTCTACTTTTAAATATCACTATTTATTACTAATTATTACTACAAATTAACGTGTGTCTATTTCTCTATATATATTAATGTTTTTACATATTACTTATAATCTCTTGTTAATAATTACTAGTTCTCATATCGTATTCAATTCTATACTAGGTCTACTATTTGATTATGTCCGGTCTTGAAGAAGACAAATTTGATTATGTCCGGTCTTGAAGAAGACAAATTTGATTATGTCCGGTCTTGAAGAAGACATTTTGATTATGTCCGGTCTTATGCTTACGCTGGAGGATTTCTATGGGGTTTTGTCGATTCTGCTAAATACTTTTTTATAGAAATCACACTAGACAAAACATGAAGCTACTTTATGTAATAGTGAAAGCAACAAAAGTGTCGATACAAGTTGCAAGCTATTGTAAAGGATATTCCCATGAAGCCATTCCCTTTTCAGAAGCCAACTAGCATGAGAATCAACGGGAAGCTTGCAATATTTACAACCCCATGATATCATTGAAAAGCGGTTTTTTTTTTTGATGACGTATTATGGAAATCGTTCTAAACAAGACATGAAGCCACTTTGTGCAAGTAGCTAAAAAATAGCACATGCCAAAACCTAGCGAAGAACAAATGCTGTATGAATAGATTCTAATACATAATACAGCAATTCTTCCCCATTTGTCAGAAACGTCGCTGATAGAATGTGAGGAATAAGGGAAGTGTAAGTACAGAAGATACTAAAAGTAAACACAGGGTCAACTTTCTACTGTCCAAATTTGTGTTCAAGAAAGCATCCAAAGTGTAGCATCTGTTTTGATAATACGCTTTATTTCTCTTCTCCTCAGTTCTTGTAGACAAAATTTTATTTTTTGTCCCACGGTGCACCTTTTCATAGTTCTGACTTTTTGACACTTTAAAAAAATGACTTTGTATTTAACGTGGACATCGTGAAAGGAACGTAAATAAGGAGCACATAATTCTCTACCCTGCAACCTCTCTCCCACAGAAGAGACGTTGCGAGCCTATCCTTGTTTTATCGTTATTTCCAAGGCAGGTGCTCGTCTGAACTCCAATCTCTGGTAACCCCCTCGCCAATCTTTCACCCGTCTAGCTGAATCCACTGTGAAAAATTTCTCCCACTCTATATCTGTGCCTAAATCAAAACGCGGATTCCATGAACAAAGCTTCTTTCTTAGAACTGCACGCCTGTGGAACTCTGTTCCGTCTGCCTGCTTCCCACCTGACTACAACTTGTATGTCTTCAAGTACAACGTTAACAAATTCCTAATGAACCGCCCCCTTAAGTAAACACTTCATCAAATCTCCACACTAACGTAATGTACTTGCAATAACCCTTATCCCTGAGTGGCTTCCGGGCCTTGATAAGTGGTGATCACTGTGTAAAAAAAAATGTCAAGCAAGCGGCCAAAACTGAAATATATAGGACTGACGTTACAGTGACCATAGCAAAATGGGTGTTTATTCTTTTTACAACTAAATATTCGGCAACTTCTGGGCAACATCTCTCGGCAGATTACGTATATAGCCGGAAGATGCCAAAGCGAAGACTGCTAGAGAAGTAACTAAAAATCCAGCGCTCCCATCGTTTTCCATTTTAAAAAGGGCTTTTTATTAAAAAAGAACATTCTTAAGATAGGAAAAGGGGAGGGATTTCACAATTACATAGTGTGGTTGAAAGTCATTTTCAATGAAAAAAAAGTATTTTTCAGATTAACGAATTTTACACTTTCATTGAAACATGTCTTCTGACAGCTGATTGGATAATCGCTTCTGCATCTTCTGTATAACAAGTAACGAGAGTCAAGAAGAAAGGGAACTATATGGGCTTTTTAAGATTGTGCTTTGGACTTTTTGGTTCCGGATTATAAAGACTAAGAACCACTCGAGATTAATGGCTCAATAGATGAAAACGACATTCAGGCATAACTGACCAATGCTATGAACTAAATTTGATCATTTATGATATAGTTCTGGACAAGGTAAAGCCCAGAAGCTTGTCAAAACATGGGGCTTCTCCTAGACGAGAGCCATCCATTTCAAGTACTTGTTTACGTTGCATTTGACAACGACTCAGTACTGCTGTAATGTGTTCCACAGACGGGATGCCTTTACGAAGAAACACTGTCAATGGAAATTCCGCTTGACGCTAGGCACGCGAAGGAAGAAACTATTTTTCCGTAAATGAAGAGAAAATATGCGCATGGCAACGAATAGGACACATAAATCGAGAAACTAGACTAAAAGCTGCCGAGTCGTAGCAATAATACATCGACAAAGGATGGAGACAAGACACAAAAACGATATAAAAAAGAAAATTTTGAAAAAAGAGGCGACATAAAAAAAAATACTTCTGCATAGACATTGTTCATTTAATGGGGTTATGTTTGCGACCCACAGAGAGGACAGGGTGGGGATGGAGACATAATTTCTGATCGGTCGATAAAAAACTCGTTTCCTGAAAACAAAAGAAGTCTTTAATCGCCAAAACAACAACAAATCTGACGAAAAGCAATATAAGAAAGACCTGCAGAGTTTTTAAAAAACGCTATTTTGGCGTGTTTGGAGGGGATGGGCTGGCCATTACAAAGGGTTCGTTCAAACAATTACTCCAGTCACGCTGCTAAGAGATAAGAGTGAAGAGGAACTAATATTCCTAAGATACGCCGATTTAATCTCCGCGTTTAGTGCAAGGAATTTAATCTTTATATCAAGAACGAGTGGTTATCGACGGACGGCGCTTCTTATGGTGGTTTATCGACACATCTCTGAAAATGATGTCTAACTCAAGCTTGGTAGACAAACAAAACATCCTCTTTAAAACTTGAGCGTGACATAGCGAGAGACAGAGCCTCTTACGGAGACAGTTGGACACATCCAAAAATTACTAATACATATATATCTGATTATATCAAAATATAGGTGTAATATTTAAGATTGGATTCGATGGAGTTAGGAAAGCAAAGTGATGTAGTGTTTACTTGATTAACGCAATGGTAAACTTCAAACTAATATAAATAAAAGTATTTATATATAAAAACTTTAATCCCAACACAATTAAAAAAGGCTCAATACGCAATAATCATATCTCCTACAATTTTTTTTTAATAATGACATCGAATTTAATACTTTATAGGAGTATCTGTTTCGTTCTTTCTAGACAATTCCGGCCAGCGTAATACTAGCTTTCACGGACTGATTTTTCCCTAGCTTAGCCTGAACGTAACTACTTTAAAATATAATTTGAAATTACTTTTTCTAATAAAGCCGATGATGAAGGTTCTCATATTGGATTTCGCTTTCTTTACTATTAGGTCCCATTATACTGGGAACAGACTTCTCTTTGGGCTACGGCACTGCCCAGAAAAAAAAACAATTTTCATTATTTCAGCTGTTTTAAAAACTTTCCAATCGAATTATATGCATCGTCGTGCTGGACTTATTTGTGAATACATTCTCTCTAAAGACTATTCTGCATTTTGGATCAACTTGAGATGATTTTCATGCAAGCTGAAATATTATGGGTTGTTTGTTTTTATATATATATATTTTTTTACATACCCAACATTTTTTCACTCTGAGCAAAAAATAAAAACAAAAAAAACGGTCAATTTTTTAATATTGGCCCCTATTATGACCCCTTCAAATTTACTGTTTTGGGCTTAAATCAAGCTATTAAGTTAGATCCATGTCCACGGAACCTATATCTAAAATTTAAAGTGTTTAGCCCCAAAATTGTCGGAGGAGTTTAGTAGAGTTCTCAAACGTTAAATCGTTGAACTTTGACCCCTTAACAGTCAAATTTCTGGCCGAAAGCAAATCACCTAGATTTTCGTACATCTCAGTACCCTGTATATCAGCTTTATAGTCTGTAGACTGAAAATTCACAGAGTTATTGCATAAGGAATGTACACAGACACACACCGACAGGTTCACTTAAATATATATATATATATATATATATATATATATATATATATATATATATATATATATATATAAACAAGCCAAACTAAAGCTGGCTTGTCAGGACACTATATATACACATGTAGGCAAATTTTTGCATATTTTATTGGCTAGAAAATAAAGGTTCTTTTTTCCCAATCGTCATAAAATTTTAACTATGAAATTATGCTCTAAAAGGACCTGGAACTTTTCATGCGATTCTTCCCATGGAATGAAAGATATGAGCATTCCAATATTCAATTTGGCTACGAATATATATATATATATATATATATATATATATATATATATATATATATACACACACACACACACACACACACACACACACACACACACACACACATATATATATATATATATATATATATATATATATATATATATATACTAGCGGAGGGTACCCGGTGTTGCCCGTGTTTTTACAGGCGTGTGGGGATGGGGGTGGTAAAATGAAAACAAACCGAAGTAATAACCCTGTTTTAATATTATAGAAACAAAGAATGTTAAAACTATTTAAAAAAAAACGTGAAAAAACAAAAACAATAAAAGAAATTAACGTGATGCAATACGAACGGTCCGGTGGTGCCCTGGTGTAAAAATCCCAATAAATTTTGAGGGGGCGCTCGAACTTGAATCATTGAGGCGAAAGCGCAAAAAAAAGACAAAAGAAAAAGACATGATGTATGAACTAAAAAGTGAATTTGGTCAAATATCAATTCCGCAGTGAAGTTTGTTTTGGTTTAGTATCAGTAGTCCCGCATCATACTCGAATTCTAAATGTTTTTTGTTTTCTCGAATTCTAAATGAATCTATTTGTCTTAATTTTAATTTAAGTGTAATGCAAGTGAATTCACGATATCTTTGCGCTGTAAGAATTATTATTAAAGAATGAATTCTTTGTGTAAAAGTAAATGTTGAGTTGAAAGCACTAATAAATAAAGGTCATAGTTAGATTTTACGGTTAGAGTCGTTAAAACCCGAAGTAAAAACCCGCGTAGTCCCGCAGGTTACGTCTTACACTAACAAAAAAAAAATCAGCAAAAAGAAAACGATAATAATAATCGCGTGTTCGCTTAAAAAAAAATATTTTCATTTTATTATGGGAAAACAGAAGGTATGAATCAGGGAAAAAAGATTTTTAAAAGAAGCCAAAAAATACGGCATAAATAACCTTGTACGATTCCAAACCGGTGTTTCCTCGTACTGTTCCTTGTAAACGCATTCGCTGCGGTGAAACTGGAGAGCGGGGAAAGGAGGAATCTAATAGAGAAAAAAATGTTGCAACATCAATTGAATCTAACCGATTTTGGCAGCGGACTCTCACCGGAGAATATATAGGAATACACAATTGTCGAGGAACTGTAGATGTAATAGGCCTATAACACACCTAAGATAATGTGCTACAGTTTGTATACATTACATTTGCATATTATGTCATAATTTTTAATCCTATTGAGGTCAAAGTAAGAGGGGAAAATGAGTTCATTTTATTTATATAGAGAAGATATTATATATATGTGTCATATATACTATATATATATATTATATATATAGTATATATATGTTATATATTCTATATATATAATATATATGTTATATATGGTATTTATTATATGTATATGTTATGTATGCTATAGATATATATATATTATATATATCTTATACATACAATATATATATATATTATATGAATATGTTATATATCCTATATATATATATATATATATTTTATATACATATATTATATATCCTATATATATATGATATATATGTTATATATGCTATATATATTATATGTTATATATTCTATATATATATTATGTATATGCTATAATATACTATATATATTATATATATGTTATATATGCTATATATATTATATATGATATGTATATTATATATGTATATATGCTATATATACTACATATATATATATGTTATATATGCTATATGTATTATATATGTTATATATGCAATATATATTATATATGTTATATATGCTATATATATTATATATATATATGTTTTATATGCTATATAAATATTATATATATGTGTTATATACTATACATATGTATATTATATATATATATATGTTATATATGCTTTATATATGTAATATAGACTATTAATATTGATTATATATATGTTATATATATACTATATATATTATATATATATGTTGTATACACTATATATATAACATATGCTGTATATGTTATATATGCTATATATATTATATATATGCATGTGTTATATATGCTGTATATTATATATATATATAAATATATATATGTTATATATGCTATATATATATATTTTATACGTTATATATGCTATATATATTATATATACGTTATATATGGTATATATATGTTATCTATGCCATATATGTATTATATATATATTTTATATATGCTATAAGTATTATATATTTCTATTATATATGCTATACATATATTATATATATGTTACATATGCTATATATATATATATATATATATATATATATATATATATATATATATATATATCACTAGCAAAAGAACCCGTCGTTGACTGGGTTCAAAAACAGCCTACAGAAAATGGACTCTGATTCATGAAAGTATGATAGGTTATGAAAAGGAAGGGTTGTAAATTTCGGTGTAATTTAGGGGTATCAAAACCAAATCAAAATATGATGAAAGTAAAAATAAAATAGATAAACCCCATAATTTATTATACCATACTTGTTCACACTGAAACACTTATCACAATATTCTGTGGATCTATATCAAAAAACCTTGTTAAACTTTGTGACATATTTCCATTCTATGGAGGTTAGGCGCGAACGAACACTCCATAATTTTATTATACCATATTTCTTCAAACTGAAATATAATTATCAAAGTAGATAGATATGAAAAGTCTTTATGAAGGTTTTGCTTATTTCCATTCTATAGAGGCCAGGCGCGAACGCAGGCCCCACAACTTTATTATTCCATCCCTATTTAAGTTAAAACATACTTATCAAAGTACTCTTATGTTCATCTATATCAAAACACTTGTAAAGGTTTTTTTTTTTAATTTTTAAATTTATTTCCATACTTTGTGGACAAGGCTCGAACGCAGACCCCACAATTTTAATGAATCACCGTTCTGCCAGATCAAACATACACATTCCTATGTCTCGATATGTCTTCTGTCATTATATGTAATCAGTTTTGTAAAATAGTCAACCATATAGGAGCCTATTCGTTACCAGAGAGAGAGAGAGAGAGAGAGAGAGAGAGAGAGAGAGAGAGATACACACACAGATATTTAGCTTTATATAATAGATACATAATCCCATTGGCACAGCGGTCCTCGTCATTGTAACGTAATAAAAATAACAGTTACTCCCCCTGGTTTGAAGAAGTGAAAATTATTGCCGTTGCCAAAAAAGCAGACTTACCATAACATAGTTTGTTTTGAATCAGAGACTTTCATTATGACGCAACTAGCGGCTTTTAGCTGTCCATTTAATCTGCAAGTTATTGAATAAGTTTGCTAAAGATGATACCTCTTTCTTCTGAGTTGGTATTAACAGAGAATACGATTAATAAAAAGAAATCAAATTTGCAGTAAAGGAGACCTTTGATAATTTATTTACATAAAGTACAATTTTTTTTTTCAATGCGATATATATTCTCACAAATTCGTTATAAAAGTCTTAGTGTGAACCTCTTTCTCCTGTTTTTAACAGGTTTTATTGCACGAATTATTTTTGACAATTTATTCTGCATCATATGTTTATGTTTGGTGTCTAACGAAAAAAAAATATCCATCGGTCATATAGATATTGTATTACAGTTCGATTCTCAAAACTAAAAAAAAAAAAAAAAACCCTGGGCAGGAGCTGCTAGAAAGGACTTGTCCTGCATTGATAGAGTTCAAAATAGACTTCCTAGCATCGTAGGAGATGTCCTTTTCTCTTCCCTACAACCTCTATCTCACAGAAGAGATGTTGCGAGTTTGTCTCTGATGTATCGTTATTTTCATGGAAAGTGTTCGACTGAGCTTCAGTCTATGGTCTCCCCCTCGCCAAACTTTCACAAGAAACACTCGTCTAACAGAAAACACTATCAATAATTCCCCCACTTTTTATATGTGCCTAAACCTAAACGTAGATTCCATGAACAAAGCTTCTTTCTTAGAACTGCACGCCTGTGGAACTGTCTTCCGTTTTCCTGCTTTCCGTCTTACTACAATATAGTTGTCTTCAAGTCTAACGTAAACAAGTTCTTGATGAGCCGTTCCATATAAGTTAACAAATTTACCGAATTGATTACTACATTGTCCAATGTCTACTGTACACTCTTTAACCCTTATCCTCAAGTGGGCTCTTGCCCTTGATAATGTGATGATGCCTGTGTAAAAAAAAGAAAAAAAGTAAATTTGACCTTTCTTTCAGAGAAAAGAAATACAATTAAACTTAACACTCAAAAGTAAATTGTTTGCCAAGACTTTGATCTTGTAATCAACATCTATTTGGACACAGTTAGAACTTCATTCGTTATTTCTTTGACCACACAGACCCTTACTGCTCCCACTATATTTATTTTGACAGTGCTTTGATAGTGCTCTACGCGAATTTAGGGAAAACTCGTCCCCGAAAAACGCGTCCATTTTTGCTATGTACGAAAACTGGCCCATTATTGAATAAATATCGATAGAAAACACAATTTTTGATCATTCTTGAAGGAGATATTATTCTTAAAAAAGTATACACATTTCGTAATATATTTCTTAAATACGAATACTGCTGTACACAGTGACTGAGCCGCAAATCCTTACAAATAACTCCTATAAGGTCATAGATATATTATAGAATTCTTGATTTCTATTTATGGTCATATTTCTTCTCTCCGGGCTATTTCAGGTGCCCCTTATATTATTATATTTATTTAATTTTCTTTGGTCGGACATTTTTTATAATCGGGCACCCGATGGGTCGGATCAGTGCAGTTCTTAAAGACAATGAGGGAAGATGATATTTTGAACGGGGTTAGCAGGGGGCGAGGGAAAGCACCCATCGGAGACGTGGGTGTCCACCCAGCTAGGGTGACCGCGGTTTGGTCTCCTCGACACTTATCTAGATAAGCTGTCTCGAGTCCGTGTACGGACGTCCCGAAGAAATGTCCACTGGAGTTTTAATTATTTAGGGTCCTTGTTTGGTAGCAAAGTCGACCATAAATCTTCAAAAGAAAAAAAGAAAGAAAAAAAAAAAGAAAAATAAATAAATAAAATAACGCAGAACAAAACAAATAAAGATTTCCCTAACAACAATATAAAAACACAAACGAAAACAAGATCGAGTAGAGAGCAACATACTCCGCTACAACACCAAAACAATTCTTCTGATCGACTCTCAGAACTTTTATCTAATTATTTTACATCAGTATTTCGGTGTTCAACCAACAGCGTATGAGTCTATATGACGAACACACACAGGGCCAATAATTCCTTTTATTGTGTCCTTTAGTCCTCATATTCAACGAGAGACGTTTTCTGACAAATGAGGAAAATTGCTGTTTTCTAGTTCGAAATCTATCCATCTAACATCTATTGTTGATTATTACAGTTCTGAATTTTTGAGATGAGGATTCTTATTCGTATTATTTGGATTCATCGGACTATTATTCTCATCTTGAGTGATCTTTGCACAACGTTTCAGTCGATATAACCTCCGACCTTCTCCAGGTGTATCTTGTCGAAGTCGAGAATATTTCTGTCGAACTAGGTAATTTGGACGAAATTTCGAGCGGAACACTCTATTTACTTCACGGGGGTAGCGTGTTCTTGTTCCGTCAGTCACGACTGGATAGAGGTCATAAGTAATTTGCAATTGTATTTTTCCTCTATTCAGTCATGGCTGTCAGAACAATATCTCCTTAAAAAGCGGTCATAAAATGTGTTTTTAATAGATATTTATTCAATAATAAACCAGTTTTCCTACCTAGCAATGGACAAGTTTTCTGGGCACCAGGAAAATGGCATACAGCGTTTAACATTCTCCTCTCGTACTGGTCAACTTTCACAATGTTTAACTTCAGTGATCTAATAAGCACTGACGTGTCAACTCGATTATCTTGTACCAATTATATATATATATATATATATATATATAAAGCTCAACGTCTGTGTGTATGTGTGTGTATCTGGTCACGAATAGGCTCCTATATGGTTAACGATTAAAAAAAAACTGATTAAATATAATGATAGAAATTATATCAGGTATCAGGAATGGGTACGTTTGATCTGGCAGAACGGTGGTTCATAAAAATTGTGGGGTCTTCGTTCGCGCCTGGCCCCCTTAGTATGGAAATAAAAAAATGAAAAAAAAAAAAAACGTTTACAAGGGTTTTTTTTATATAGATGTACATAAGAATACTTTGATAAGTATGTTTTAACTTAAATATGGATGCTATAATAAAATTGTGGGGTCTGCGTTCGCGCCTGTACTCCATGGAAATATGGCACAAACTTTAACAAAGATTTTTCATATCTATTTGCGTAAGTATACTTTGATAATTATGTTACAATTTGAAGAAATATGATATAAAAAATTATGGGATGTTCATTCGCGCCTGATCTCCATCGAATGGAAATATGTCACAAAGTTTAACAAGGTGTTTTAAAAGAGGTGAAGGTCCACAATAGCACCTTAACTTTAATCTTAATTCGCGTTAGCATTTTTTTTTTAGTTGAATCATATTGTGTCGAATAAATTCACCTTATAAATTCACGTTCTTATTAAAGTGAAAGCCAAAAAAAGTCATAACTTTAGACAATTCTCGACACAAATTTTGCATAACTCTGTTTTTTTCCTTTTCCACTTGCACGTGGCACTCTTGCGAAAATAGATAAATAAGAACTTTACTTGTTATCGTGTCAAAAGAAGGAAAAATCCTGCTCACGTGATTACGTGTCTTTTTAAAAACATTTACATAACTTTTTTATTTTTATTTATACACCTGTTTAAGTTTTTTTTGTCAGTTTACTAGAAGGAATTCAGTTGATTACAACCCTTTCTGCGTTCTTTACATTACAATAGTACAACCCTGAATCCAACGGCGCAATACTACACCGTTCAATACTGTAAGACTGAAACGGAGCTGTTCTGCTTGAAAAGGGTGCCATTTTGTTCTTATTCATATTTATATCGATTCTTTGCTTTAACATCTAAAGTAATTACGTGTTTACTTTTTTAATATCGCATTCTGCTGTTTCGGATTATTTTACTTAAGTAAGTAAAGCTTCATTATTTTTCAAAACTGTTTTTGTTTCTTTGTTGTTTTTCGATATTTCGTCGATATTATTTAGTAAGAGTGTTTAGCAGAAAAGCCAACAAACGACTACCCGATAAAATAAATATACAAGAAATAAATGTTTCCATAGTCAATAAAAGTTTAGTTCATGCTTTTTTTGTTTTGAAATAGTTTTTAATGCTCTTTACTTGAAATAATTTCAGCGTACCGAAATTAAAATGAAATTTGAGGCGATAACTACTTAAATAAATGTTTATATAAACTACACATGCCATAATCGAATTCCTCAAACACAAAATAACGGAAAACATTAAAATATGTTTATAAATATTCCTTACGTGGACGGAACTCTCTTAAAATATTAACAGAATGCTTAGGTGCCCCTCCTTCAAATTCAAAACGGGGCTCTCCATTTCATGTCGCTGCCATTTTGATTTTTTTTTAAACCGTTTCATGAATTAAAATTTTTTTTTTACAAACTACTTTAAAATACAAACCAATGAACTTTTCTACCATAAAAGGTAATTTTATTGACTATGGTAACATTTATTTCTTGTATATATATATATATATATATATATATATATATATATATATATATATATATATAATATTTTCTCTTATAAGGAAACACCATTTTGTTGGTCACTCTTGGCTACGAATGGAAACAAAGTTGATATAAAAAATATATTTTCGCGAAAATTATCTTTACTTTCATCATATTTTGCTTAGGGTAAAGCTTTTGAGTATAAAAACCTATCTCTTCCAACCCCCTCCTTTTCATAACCTGTCATATTTTCATCAATCACAGTTCATTTTCTGTAGGCTGTTTTTTAACCAAGTTAACGAGGGATACTTCTGCTAGTATATATATATATATATATATATATATATATATATATATATATATATATATATATATATATATATACAAAACACGTGTCAGTGGGTAATTCTATCGTATTTTTCAAATAATACATATACCTCTCCCCATTTGGGGGTACCAAACCGATGAAAGGGGAAATTATTCTCAACTCGCATTTAGGTAAAAATGCACTTCCATATAAATATTTGGATTCATTCAATAAGTTTCGCTAACCAACAAAACAAAATCTACGTAAAAATGCGATAAATTAGTAGCTCTGCGAGATAGCTCAAGGGTTACCGATTTCGAATCTCGCTAGATTCAGCCACTCTGATGAGTCGTAGACAACGAAACACGTTTCAGTAGATTATTATATTTTAAAAATATTACATATACCGCTCCACATTTGGAGGTAAAAAACTCATCAAAGTCAAACTTGTTTCTAACTCGCATTTAGGTAAAAATGCACTTCCATAAATAATTGAATTCATTCAATAAGTATCGCTTACAAAAACAAACAAAAATCACTATATATATATATATATATATATATATATATATATATATATATATATATATATACAGGGTGACCCAAAAATAACAAAAGCTAAATGGAGGCCATCTATAACATATGCTGTAGAACGGAGAATAAAGGCCGAAGACCTTAGTGTTTTGATGTGATGTTTGGAATATAATAAACTAGTTGTGACCAAAGTTTCATTTCATTCGGACAAAACACTAAGAAACGGGGCCTAACTAGAGTTGGGGCCCGTTTATTGGGGGTCACCTATATATATATATATATATATATATATATATATATATATATATATATATATATAGGATAGAGGGGAGAGAAAGAGACAGAGAGTAATTATCAATTATCCTGGACATTTAAAAAAACACTGAAATCGCTCCAGACAAGACATAAGTTACTTGATGGGAGGAGCTAAAAGGTCAAAAGCTAGCTAACGACAATAGTTAGATAGATACATTACGACACAGAAAACAGCAATTCTTCCCTATTTGTTAGAAACGTCACTCATAGAAACTGAGAACTAAAGGACAAAATACGTGAAGCAAAATGATATTACACTCTGCCTAGAGCCAGAAATAAGGAATTGTATCTCTTTAGCCCCCAACCCATATCACCACATACTTTGTTCACATTATTTTATATTTTATATAATTCATTTTTTTGGGGGGGGGGTCAAGATTGTACGTCTCACATATGGATGTTGTCAGACAAAAGATCAAGTGGTGCTTAATTTAAGTTAACTTGGTTTTAAGCGTCCGAGCGCAATTGTTATACCCGCCTCTAGTATATATTTTGTTTGAACCTAGATTGTTTTTCAATATTCATCCATCCATCCACCCATAGCCTTGAGCCCCTGAGGGGGAGGCATATGCCATCTACAACTTTGTAGATGCTTTTGTAGAGAGGAGTTCTTTTTTCGAGGTGAGGGTGCTGGCCCCATGCCCAACCTTCCGAGAAAGTCCATACAGCGGCGCGCCTTCCCAAATGGTCACCCATCTGGAACTTACTGGCCAGGCTCCACGTTGCTTAACTTCGGTGAGCTGGCGAGAATGGGTGTGTCAACGTGATCGTGCCGTATTGTTTCAATATACTTTAGTCGAAATTCTCAGAAAAAAACTGAGTGGTTCTCGAGGCTAACACTTAACACCTGCACGAGATACATTAATATTTGTGCTGTTTGTTATTTTGTTTTTCTATAACATACACACACACACACACACATTAAAATTTATAAATTCATATGCGCGGCAATTACAAAATTCAACCACACTAAACCTCCTGGGTCAAAAAGAAGGACGTTTGAGAAATAGCTGGCGTCGTTGAAAGCACGTTTTTTCGTCAAAAATGTGAATTTTTGACAAATCGGGCGTCGATTAAAAAAAAACTGATTTTTTACAACATTCTGGGAGCCTCTGAAGAAATATAATAGGCAAAAAGAACTTCCCTCGTCAGAGAGGGACATCAGACACCAGCAGAAAGACAAGTCACCAGTCTAACGCTTGTTGAGCGAATTCAGTAGCTGAAATGACAGCTTTTCTCGCCCGTCAAAGAACATAGCTTTGCTCTCTCTTTCTTTCACTTCGCCATAACACGTAGTCAGACTCCTTCTCGCACGCTCTTAGGTCTCACATTCCTCCTCCCGTCCTTCTTTCATACAGACTGCCACCTTTGCACCCATTAAAAAAGTAAAAAGTGTCTTTTTTTACAGTATTTAGTAGTGTATTTTTTATTTGTTTGTTTCGGGGGAAGTATGCAACTCCCCAACATATTTGACTACTCCACTAAAGATCTCTTTCGTCTATTAGGTTAGTAAAGAAGATGATAACATCATTTTCTCGGCACAATTGACAATTCAAATATGTTACAGTATATCTTTTTTGTGCTTTCTTGGTCTTACTGTATTTCAGGATAAGAATTTATCTAGTCTGGTGGAGTATCCAGATTAGTTCTGTTACCTTAGGTAATACGGCTTGTAGAATGGTGCACCGATTCTCGTATAAGCCACTATTGGCTAGCCACACCGAGTAGATCTTCTCTAGTTCGCGAATACGTTGTGATTTTGAATATTTAGTCAGGGTTTACTTTTAGGGAGCAGTATCCTCATGCCAGGTTGTCCTGACACTCCTGTATAGAGAGACCTGTATATAGAGACTGGAAGACAGTGTCTAGTAGGTATTCAAGTTCTCTTCAGTTGGTATTTACTTTCTATCCAATAGGTATTCAAGTTCCTAATACGGATGGCAAGTTAATTATACATCCCTATACACACAAAAATGGGTTAACCGATAAACAAAGGGACAAACCTGTTTTATTTCTCTTCGTCGTTGTCGGTCTAAAGCTAAGGGCGTCTTGTGTCTTGGAGGACGCCTTCCTTATCTTGGATTATATTGTGGCTACACACGTCGCTCGCGCCCATAATCGTCTTAGACTGACATTTCCAGGCCCCACCTCGGCTTGTCTTTAATTGAAATATACTGTTGGAACAGAATGACTACGACAGTTGTGTATTTGTCGGGGGCGCCTTTGACCTTTCCTGGGAAACAAGCGCTAATGAGGTAAACTTCGTTATATAAAATTGAAATAAATGACAAAAGCGATATTATCAAAAATCTAAAAAAAAAAAAAGAGAGAGAAGCAATATTATCCAATGTTCGGAAGACACTATCACCGCACAAAGAAACGGCAATATAAAGTTGGAAAAGAAAAGTTATAACAGAAAATATTTGAAAGCCTAAACATTTATTGTATAAAAAGTTATCATTCCATAATTGTAAAAAAAAAAAAATACTTAAAAGTTTGTGCAAAACCACATAGTTTTTATAAAAAAATTTTGAAATGAAATCAACATTGGATTTTTATAAAGTAAAATAGCTTTTTATTTTTGAACAAAAAATTAATTTAAATGAAACATTTTTTAAATTAAAGCAACTTTGAAGGCTTAAGAACAAATTAATTATTTAAATGTTTTTCGACCGAGAAGCGTCACCCGATGAAAGTTTAGCGAAACACGCCAAGCAAAGATGGCCGCCGTCCGCATACTGCAGATGTACCTTTTGTTGCTTTGTGAACACAAAAGTGTTAAAACTAAATTAATTTTTCTACATAATATATTTTTTTATTAGTATATAATACAATAAAAGTTTTCTTTTTTTGTTTCGTAATAAAAAAAAAATGTTAAAAACTAAAGTAATTTATTTGTAATAAATACATGGTTTCGGGTTTCGTGTCTTCCGTTCGGTTTCGTTACATAATCAACTGTATCCACTTCCGGTAGCTTGATCTTGGACATTACCTAAACTTATACAAATTTATTTCCTTTTGGAAGAGGGAGCACGTTTTAAAACTATATCTACCTTAGTATTTTCTTTAATTTTCAATTTTTGAGTGATTATCGAGACTCCTAAGATGTTATCCTCTCAAGTCATACTTTTTTGTTCCAAAGTAACACTCGACATTACTTTTTTTTTAAATTAAATAAACTCTTTAAAATAAGTTGAACCACTAAAAAATTACAAAGGTAGGTAGAACACAAACACTTAGAAAACCATTTTTATTTTGTTAAAACAACAATAAACAAGTAAAAATATTTTTTAAAAGCATTATGGGATGTGTATTCTCTTTTACAAACAATATCTCCTTCAATAACGGTCATAAAATGTGTTTTCAATGGATATTTATTCAATAATGAAGCAATCTTCCTACCTAGCAAAAATGCACGAGTTTTCCGGATACGAGTTTTCCGAGAACAAGTTTTCCGGGGACGAGTTTTCCGTGGCCGATTTTTCCTAAATTCGAATTGAGATAGAAACAAACATGATGTAATAATTCATTCAATTACTTCCGTTCTTTTTCACACAATGTAATCTTAATTTTACGTTCATATTTTACACATGAAAAGAATACGCTGTTGTCATAGCCCTAGTTATAATATACACATTTTAAGCTGATCTTGTCTGAAAATTTAGAAATTTGGTTGGTTGTTTTTGTTTTACGGCATATCAATCCTTTTCGGGTTATTTAATGCCGAATCCAAAGATTTCGAAGAAAATTTTTTTAATAGCATATATTTGTTGTTTTCAAGTCGGTTTCTATTTAACCCATAGTTGGAACCCTAACAGGTACTACTACTCTGGGTCAGAGTGGACCTGGGAGCAATAGTAATTAAACGGTGGCTCCACACTCCCCAAAGCCCACAAGCTGGGGCCTCACAACTGGATATAGTTTAAGGTCATATCCAGGACCACCATTGAGAAACTTTTACCCTCTGCAGGGGGACAGTCGGTGTATTCTAATGCCCCAACGACAGGGCCAGAGTGCTTACAAGATACTATTAATTATATTGGTAACAAACATAATCGCTATAATTACTCCCCAAGCATGACATCACAATGGATTCTATTATTTCCTACGTATCGTTTACACAAGCGAACATATTAGGTTGGTAAAAAAAAATAATGTTGTTCATATATATATATTTGAACGTCCAAAAACAACATTATTTTTTTCACCAACTTAATATTTTTACAATCACCCCATTAAGAAAGGCATATCACAAGTCATTGGAGCTAGTAAATTCAGGAAAAAGAATTTCCAGATCTACCGAACTAATATACTCGATGAACCAAGTGCAAGAGAAATTCAAATATTGCACTTAAAGATACGGTAATTGTCATTAAAGATCTCTCAGTTAAAATATATGAGATGGCGATGAGTGAGAATGGTTGACATCCGGTAGAATGCCCCATCCCCAGCTTTAATAAATTGATGAGAATTTTAAAAGATTACGAGAGAGAAAAAGGAGAGAATTTGAATGCCTACTAGACGTCAAACGGCTATGGTCTCTGAGTACAAGGGTTTGTCAGGACAACCTGGTGTGTGGATAGTTTTTCCTATAAATAAACCCTAACTAAATATTCAAAATTACACAGCATTCGCAGTCTAAATAAGATCTCATAATGGCTTGTCAACAATGGCTTTTACGAGAATTAGTGAACTTTCTCCAAGTGTCGTTACCTTACGTAACAGCACGAAACTGGATACTTCGCCAGACAAGATGGACTCTTGTCCTGAAAATCAAGTAATATCAAGGAACCACAAAAGTGTATAATATAAAATAAATAGTCAATTGGGAAGAGTAAAATTATGTTTTCAACTTCTTTACTAATAGGTTTGAGGGGCAAAGTGGGATGTTAATGGAATAGTCGAATAACTATGCATCTCATATTTACTGTTAGTCACAGGAAGGGTGCTCCTTTATTTTTAAGAACTTCTACTAAAGGAAAAAAATAAATAAATAAAAAAAAAACGAAAAATGATTAAAGGAATTAATATGCGAAAGGTATTTGTTATGGTCCTGCTCAGAGGGTCACAATATAAAGATGAAAGAGTTCCGGTGTTCCCTGCGAACGGTTAAACTACGCGTGTGCTCTCCGCTCGACGGCAGAAAATGCCATAGTGACAAACGAATCCATATTATCATGGATATATGGTGGTAACTACCTAAGACGGTATTGTGTTCTCTTTAATAATATTTACAATAGACCTACATTGATAACTTGGCCTTTTTTGTGTCTGGTCAGGAATAGGCCACCTCCGTGACCTTCGGACCAAGATCAAAGTGTAGTATCTGCTGGAACAGATACTGCAAGCAAAGACCATATGTGGGGGTAACTCCACATATCAGACCTTGATCAATGTAGGGGCAACCCTTCATACCAACAGTTACTATCCAGCTCCCATTTCCCACCTCCCGGGAGCTGGTCCCCGTTTTCCCTCCCCTCCTATCTCTCCACATTAAAAAACGGCCTTGTGCCTAATTTGCTCAGTGGGGAAGCAAATAAATACATACTGCAAGCAAAGACCATGTGGGGGCGACCCCACATATAAGACCTTCGTCATTACAGGGCCAACCCTTCATACCAATTGTCACTATCACGCTCCCCTACTCCCTGGGGAGTTGGTCCACATTTCCCCTTCACTCCTCACATTAAAAATCGGCCTTGTGCCTAATTTGCTCGGTTAGGGAGCAAATAAATACCTGATAACTTGGCCTTTTGGCCAAGATGTTCTTCAGATGCCGCACTTCCATTTCTCGTTCTCTTTTGGTGGAGGAGCAGTCCTTCACGACTGAGACAATTTTTTTATTTTTGTACGTTTTCTCCACGTTATAAAACGACCCTGGTGTCTAACTCTGTCCCGGTGGGAGGCATTGTAAATAGGTACAATAACTTCCCACGAACGATTCAGAATATATATATTAAGAATAAATATATATATATATATATATATATATATATATATATATATATATATATATGACACATACACCACACACACACACACACACACACACACACACACACACACACACATATATATATATATATATATATATATATATATATATGAATAAAATATCTATACGAAAAATATATAAATGTTTACATCTTTTCTGTATTTATTTCCTATGTGTCGACGTGTAGGAATTCAAAATGTCTTTTGAAATAAAAGGAATTTTTTCTTTACAAATGCATATAATTTCCGACCGATCAATCGGTCTTCTTCAGTGTGAATCATATATACATATTATTATTATTATTTTATCCTATTAATAAGTATATGAATAAGTGATGAATCCTAGCGTGGATGAAACGCGGAAAATTCTGTGTGGCTTAATTGCCATATATATTTTATAACTTACTATACATATAGGGGGGGGTACCAGAATGGTCAACGGGAAAATAACTCGCATTTAGGTAAAAATGCGCTTCCATAGAAATAATGAATTCATTCACTAAGTATCGCTAACAAAAACAAAGAACATATATAAATATATATAAATATATAATAAAACACTTATCTGTATGATAAGATAAAAAAATAGTAAAATGAACAATATATGTATGTAGAGATACTGTACAAATATATATGCATGCAAATAAATATGTATATATATATGTACGTGTGTGTGTGTGTGTGTGTGTGTGTGTGTGTGTTTGTGTGTGAAATAAAAATAACATGAAACTATGAGAACGAAAAGAATACAATGGAAGAAAGTTCACTGGTAGCACAGGAGTAGAAAAATTATCCGAAGTTCGTAAATTTAAGTTGGGTGTGTAGTAGTGTCGAAATAACTTTTTACATTATTACAACATACGTTTGCTGTGAGAATTTCAGTTTAATCAAATTCAAATGGTAATTCAGAGCAGTGTGTAGCGGTTGCTGATGGAAATTTTGAAATCTTTTTTCAATTAAAAATTCGGCATAAGCATATAATATATGGATGTGACCGCTCTTTTTCGACAAAAGGTGGATTGAATTGGCAATTACATTCGGGATGTAGTCTTGTGACTTCGAAATTCTCAATCCGGAGTGAAAAAACATTGGTCTGTGGATGGATGATATAAATAGTCCTGAGTTCGAGTAATATATATATATATATATATATATATATATATATATATATATATATATATATATATATATATATATATATATATATATATATATAAAGTAATATCTTAATTACCCAAGGATTATTGCCAGAAATAATTTCAATTTTTATTTTAATGCAGAATTTTTATTCATTATGAACATACATCCTATAGATATTAAACGCAACGTTAAATTCCTTTTAAAAACAATGAAGTAAAAAAAAAATGGAAAGAAACTGAGACATATACATGCGAGTATAATTTTTTTCTGAGCAGTTCACTTCTTGTAAGTAAATAAAAAAAGACAAAATCGAGCTGAGATCGAAACCAAATCCTACAGATAGGGAATCAAATATAATAGCTATTAAACCAACGTGATACGATATTTAAAATGTGTTTTCAAACCTACTTATTCTTAACGTACGTAATCTGTAATGTGAACTATTCACGCATACGCATTCGTGAAACAGTTAGCAAGCAAATGAAAATCCGATGACTCGCACGATCAATTTTTCAATTCTGACCCCTTAGCAGCCCCTTCTCCTGCTGAAAACGGATTAAAACGTTTTCTGCGTGTCTGAATATCGTATATACCAATTTTCAAGTTTGTAGATCTAGCATTCGTTGAGGATATAGATTGAGAAGTGTCCTCACAGACATGCGTTCTCACTTATATATATATATACGTAGAGAGAGAGAGAGAGAGAGAGAGAGAGAGAGAGAGAGAGAGAGAGAGAGGGGCAAACAGACAGATGGACAGACTGACAGACAGAGAAAAGAAAGAGAGAGAGAGAGAGTAATTTATTAAAGTATATATGGACATTAAGCTACACAAAATCATATATGTTTCATCCTCATAAAAACATGCTGGACTAAAATTTAGCCTGATAATGTTCTTTTGTATAGCTTAATTTCTATATATATATATTTAAATAAATTACTACATTTCTATTCTCGCGTAGTAAACACTGTTTAAGTTTATACTGAAAATCGATCCATAAAATATCATAAAGCTTAAAAAATGTATATAGAAACCTATAATATAAATATGTGTGAGTCTTTGTGGGTCGTATGTGTGTTTTTAACAACTCTTTAACAGAACGCGAAACTCCAGCACCGAAAATGCATGTTAACATCCGACCTTGTAGCATAGGTCGGGTTCAGAGGGGAGACAATACCGTTTTACCAAACAGTTGTCGACATATCTGATCGAAGATTAAGTAAGAAAACTGCCGCCCCAAATCCATTCCTTTTAAACACCCACCCCCAAAAGAGAAAAACAAACAGCATCAATTAGGAATGAAACAGAAACCATGTGGCTCTTGTCGATTTTATCCGTACAAGATTAAAGCGAGATAATTCGACAAACACAGTTGATACTTTTTTTTATATATATAAATACAGGGTAGCATATAAGTTACTCACTGGCT
This sequence comes from Euprymna scolopes, assembly GCF_053919585.1. NCBI lineage: Eukaryota > Metazoa > Mollusca > Cephalopoda > Sepiida > Sepiolidae > Euprymna > Euprymna scolopes. The sequence goes on along the minus strand of NC_136496.1, from coordinate 26,144,721 downwards.
AACACTTTCTAAAACTTTCGTGTCGTATCAGTTTGGGGGTTCCTTTTAGGCGTTTAAATTTAGGAGGAAGTCCTTTGGGAAGAGCCGATTTTATGGAGACATTTTTAGTGAGACTTGTATTCAGGTTATGTTATTTTATTTCTTTTTGCATGGGAGTCACCACTTATTCAAGGCCCGGAGGCCACTCGAGGATAAGCGTTTTGGGAGTGTAGTCAATGGGATAATATCGTAATCGTTAGTAATGGGAATTTGGGAAATTGGATTACTTAAGGGGGCGGTTAATCATGAATTTGTTTACATTGGACGTGAGGAAAACCAAGTTGTAGTCAGTTGGGAAGCAGACAGATGGAATAGAGTTCCAAAAGCGCGAAGTTCTAAGAAAGAAGCTTTGTTCATGGAATCTACGTTTTGATTTAGGCACAGGTAAAGAGTGGGGAAAATTATTGGCAACGGCTTCAGCTAGACGGTGTTTTTCGCGAGAGATTGGCAAGGGGGAAACAGAGATTGGAGCTCAGACGAGCACTTGCCATTGGAATAATGATAAAACACAGACAGGCTCGCAATGTCTCTTCTGTGGGAAAGAGGTTGCAGAGAAGAGAAAAGGGCATCTCGCACTGTGCGAAAGAAATATTATATGATAAACAAAAGCAAATTTCGGAAGCAAAACTTTCAAAAAATAAATATGTTATAGTTTATACACACACGAACAGATCGTGTCATCAGTCGCATATTTCGCTTCGTGCGGATTTCGAACCCACGTGACTTATTATTCTCTATTCCTTTCAATCTAAGGCAAGTTGGTTGATGAAAGCTCAACTATTGAGAGATGTCCAATCAAAAACATTTTCTTCCCACCTTCACCTTGGCTTTCCTCTGGCTTTCTTGCCTTCTAACATACCCTCGAAGCATAATTTTGACAGACCAGTGGTTGATCGTTTTACATGGCCAAAAAGTTTAAAAGTTTTACTTTTGAATTTACTAATTAGAAGAGGTAGCGTGGTAGTTTGACGGAGGGTGGACATTTTGTGTGTTTGTTTTCAATCAGGTGATATCCCGTAATGAAACACATTACGTAGTTTTGTAAACACCTCAATACGATTGGCTAGTTGTTTAGTTCATGTGATACAATCAAGACCATATTAAAACTGCAGGTTTTGCAATTCATCATGCACATGAGCTGTGTTAGTAAATTTCCAATCATACGGTCAATCTACTGACAGAAACATGGACAAAACATTTCACAATGAATGGGTCAACTAACCAACTCGTTCGTGCGATTTAACTCCTTTATTTTATTTTGGTATGTGTAAAGTCACATATCTATGCTGATAAATCAAGCACAATAGACCACTTGGAAGATAAAATTCGAGAGGTTAATGCCGAAATATAAGCTAATTTAATAAGTAGAGTTTGTGAAAATTTGATTTAGAGATTGTGTCATATACGAACGAACCGCAGGTCCATATTTCTGAAATTGTATTTAAATGTGAAGTGCAAATAACTGTGAAGTCGAATAGACAGCACATTCGTATGACAAAATATTTTTCTGCGTCGTATTTTATTTTTTTTTTAATCTAAAGATTACCGCCTCTTAAAATATCATTTCTATCCATCTATCTATATATATATATATATATATATATATATATATATATATATATATATATATAGTAATTTATAAAATATATATGGCGATTAAGCTACACTGAATATTCCACGTTTCATCCACTCTAGGATTCTTCAGGCTTATGCGTATAAGCCTGAAGAATCATAGAGTGAATGAAACGTGGAATATTCAGTGTAGCTTAATCGCTATATATATTTTATAAATTACTAACTAGCTCTACCTACATATTGAGCACTTTTGAAGTAAATACTTAAAGTTTACGCATAAATCTATACTTTTGTATATTAATTTTATGTGAGTAAATAATGTAGTTATATATATATATATATATATATATATATATATATATATATATATATATATATAAGATATATTTACATCGATCAGAATATACAGGGTGGGCCAAAATAAGGGTCCTATATATATGATTATATTTAAATATAGGACCCTTATTTTGGCCCACCCTGTATATAAAGAGTCTTTATAAAGAACAGAGGATTAATTAGACCACATATTGAAGTAACATGAGGCGATAATTAAAGGTTTTAATTTATTCACAGGCCAGAAAAATCGTTACACAAGCTGATTTACTTTGGTACAAATCACTCGTAAATGTTCAGGCATAATGTTTTTAAATAAATACACGAAACTTGAGCGTTCTTACTTACCGCCCTTTTTCATATTTGTAGGGCGTTACATCCTTTTTTATTGTTGTTTTCCAATTGCAGATATTAGGTTTGATTAAATCTTATTAAAATATTAGTTTGATTAAATCTTATTAAAATATTAGGTTTGATTAAATCTTATTAAAATATTAGGTTTGATTAAATCTTATTAAAATATTAGGTTTGATTAAATCTTATTAAAATATTAGGTTTGATTAAATGTTATTAAAATATTAGTTTGATTAAATCTATTAAAATATTAGGTTTGATTAAATCTTATTAAATATTAGTTTGATTAAATCTTATTAAATATTAGTTTGATTAAATCTATTAAAATATTAGGTTTGATTAAATCTTATTAAAATATAAGGTTTGATTAAATCTTATTAAAATATTAGGTTTGATTAAATCTTATTAAAATATTAGGTTTGATTAAATCTTATTAAATATTAGGTTTGATTAAATCTTATTAAAATATTAGTTTGATTAAATCTATTAAAATATTAGGTTTGATTAAATCTTATTAAAATATTAGTTTGATTAAATCTTATTAAAATATTAGTTTGATTAAATCTATTAAAATATTAGGTTTGATTAAATCTATTAAAATATTAGGTTTGATTAAATCTTATTAAAATATTAGTTTGATTAAATCTATTAAAATATTAGGTTTGATTAAATCTTATTAAAATATTAGTTTGATTAAATCTTATAAAAATATTAGTTTGATTAAATCTATTAAAATATTAGGTTTGATTAAATCTTATTAAAATATTAGTTTGATTAAATCTTATTAAAATATTAGGTTTGATTAAATCTTATTAAAATATTAGTTTGATTAAATCTATTAAAATATTAGGTTTGATTAAATCTTATTAAAATATTAGGTTTGATTAAATCTATTAAAATATTAGGTTTGATTAAATCTTATTAAAATATTAGTTTGATTAAATCTATTTAAATATTAGGTTTGATTAAATCTTATTAAAATATTAGTTTGATTAAATCTATTAAAATATTAGGTTTGATTAAATCTTATTAAATATTAGGTTTGATTAAATCTTATTAAAATATTAGTTTGATTAAATCTATTAAAATATTAGGTTTGATTAAATCTTATTAAAATATTAGTTTGATTAAATCTTATTAAAATATTAGTTTGATTAAATCTATTAAAATATTAGGTTTGATTAAATCTATTAAAATATTAGGTTTGATTAAATCTTATTAAAATATTAGTTTGATTAAATCTATTAAAATATTAGGTTTGATTAAATCTTATTAAAATATTAGTTTGATTAAATCTTATAAAAATATTAGTTTGATTAAATCTATTAAAATATTAGGTTTGATTAAATCTTATTAAAATATTAGTTTGATTAAATCTTATTAAAATATTAGGTTTGATTAAATCTTATTAAAATATTAGTTTGATTAAATCTATTAAAATATTAGGTTTGATTAAATCTTATTAAAATATTAGGTTTGATTAAATCTATTAAAATATTAGGTTTGATTAAATCTTATTAAAATATTAGTTTGATTAAATCTATTAAAATATTAGTTTGATTAAATCTATTAAAATATTAGTTTGATTAAATCTTATTAAAATATTAGGTTTGATTAAATCTTATTAAAATATTAGTTTGATAAAATCTATTAAAATATTAGTTTGATTAAATCTATTAAAATATTAGTTTGATTAAATCTTATTAAAATATAAGGTTTGATTAAATCTTATTAAAATATTAGGTTTGATTAAATCTTATTAAAATATTAGTTTGATTAAATCTTATTAAAATATTAGGTTTGATTAAATCTTATTAAATATTAGTTTGATTAAATCTTATTAAATATTAGTTTGATAAATCTATTAAAATATTAGGTTTGATTAAATCTTATTAAAATATAAGGTTTGATTAAATCTTATTAAAATATTAGGTTTGATTAAATCTTATTAAAATATTAGGTTTGATTAAATCTTATTAAATATTAGGTTTGATTAAATCTTATTAAAATATTAGTTTGATTAAATCTATTAAAATATTAGGTTTGATTAAATCTTATTAAAATATTAGTTTGATTAAATCTTATAAAAATATTAGTTTGATTAAATCTATTAAAATATTAGGTTTGATTAAATCTTACTAAAATATTAGTTTGATTAAATCTATTAAAATATTAGGTTTGATTAAATCTATTAAAATATTAGGTTTGATTAAATCTATTAAAATATTAGGTTTGATTAAATCTTATAAAAATATTAGTTTGATTAAATCTACTAAAATATAAGGTTTGATTAAATCTTATTAAAATATTAGTTTGATTAAATCTTATTAAAATATTAGGTTTGATTAAATCTTATTAAAATATTAGTTTGATTAAATCTATTAAAATATTAGGTTTGATTAAATCTTATTAAAATATTAGGTTTGATTAAATCTATTAAAATATTAGGTTTGATTAAATCTTATTAAAATATTAGGTTTGATTAAATCTTATTAAAATATTAGGTTTGATTAAATCTTATTAAAATATTAGGTTTGATTCAATCTATTAAAATATTAGGTTTGATTAAATCTTATTAAAATATTAGTTTGATTAAATCTATTAAAATATTAGTTTGATTAAATCTATTAAAATATTAGTTTGATTAAATCTTATTAAAATATTAGGTTTGATTAAATCTTATTAAAATATTAGGTTTGATTAAATCTTATTAAAATATTAGTTTGATTAAATCTATTAAAATATTAGTTTGATTAAATCTATTAAAATATTAGTTTGATTAAATCTTATTAAAATATTAGGTTTGATTAAATCTTATTAAAATATTAGTTTGATTAAATCTATTAAAATATTAGTTTGATTAAATCTATTAAAATATTAGTTTGATTAAATCTTATTAAAATATTAGGTTTGATTAAATCTTATTAAAATATTAGGTTTGATTAAATCTTATTAAAATATTAGTTTGATTAAATCTTATTAAAATATTAGGTTTGATTAAATCTTATTAAATATTAGTTTGATTAAATCTTATTAAATATTAGTTTGATTAAATCTATTAAAATATTAGGTTTGATTAAATCTTATTAAAATATAAGGTTTGATTAAATCTTATTAAAATATTAGGTTTGATTAAATCTTATTAAAATATTAGGTTTGATTAAATCTTATTAAATATTAGGTTTGATTAAATCTTATTAAAATATTAGTTTGATTAAATCTATTAAAATATTAGGTTTGATTAAATCTTATTAAAATATTAGTTTGATTAAATCTTATAAAAATATTAGTTTGATTAAATCTATTAAAATATTAGGTTTGATTAAATCTTATTAAAATATTAGTTTGATTAAATCTATTAAAATATTAGGTTTGATTAAATCTATTAAAATATTAGGTTTGATTAAATCTATTAAAATATTAGGTTTGAGTAAATCTTATAAAAATATTAGTTTGATTAAATCTATTAAAATATTAGGTTTGATTAAATCTTATTAAAATATTAGTTTGATTAAATCTTATAAAAATATTAGGTTTGATTAAATCTTATTAAAATATTAGTTTGATTAAATCTATTAAAATATTAGGTTTGATTAAATCTTATTAAAATATTAGGTTTGATTAAATCTATTAAAATATTAGGTTTGATTAAATCTTATTAAAATATTAGGTTTGATTAAATCTTATTAAAATATTAGGTTTGATTAAATCTTATTAAAATATTAGGTTTGATTAAATCTATTAAAATATTAGGTTTGATTAAATCTTATTAAAATATTAGTTTGATTAAATCTATTAAAATATTAGTTTTATTAAATCTATTAAAATATTAGTTTGATTAAATCTTATTAAAATATTAGGTTTGATTAAATCTTATTAAAATATTAGTTTGATTAAATCTTATTAAAATATTAGTTTGATTAAATCTATTAAAATATTAGGTTTGATTAAATCTATTAAAATATTAGGTTTGATTAAATCTTATTAAAATATTAGTTTGATTAAATCTATTAAAATATTAGGTTTGATTAAATCTTATTAAAATATTAGTTTGATTAAATCTTATAAAAATATTAGTTTGATTAAATCTATTAAAATATTAGGTTTGATTAAATCTTATTAAAATATTAGTTTGATTAAATCTTATTAAAATATTAGGTTTGATTAAATCTTATTAAAATATTAGTTTGATTAAATCTATTAAAATATTAGGTTTGATTAAATCTTATTAAAATATTAGGTTTGATTAAATCTATTAAAATATTAGGTTTGATTAAATCTTATTAAAATATTAGTTTGATTAAATCTATTTAAATATTAGGTTTGATTAAATCTTATTAAAATATTAGTTTGATTAAATCTATTAAAATATTAGGTTTGATTAAATCTTATTAAATATTAGGTTTGATTAAATCTTATTAAAATATTAGTTTGATTAAATCTATTAAAATATTAGGTTTGATTAAATCTTATTAAAATATTAGTTTGATTAAATCTTATTAAAATATTAGTTTGATTAAATCTATTAAAATATTAGGTTTGATTAAATCTATTAAAATATTAGGTTTGATTAAATCTTATTAAAATATTAGTTTGATTAAATCTATTAAAATATTAGGTTTGATTAAATCTTATTAAAATATTAGTTTGATTAAATCTTATAAAAATATTAGTTTGATTAAATCTATTAAAATATTAGGTTTGATTAAATCTTATTAAAATATTAGTTTGATTAAATCTTATTAAAATATTAGGTTTGATTAAATCTTATTAAAATATTAGTTTGATTAAATCTATTAAAATATTAGGTTTGATTAAATCTTATTAAAATATTAGGTTTGATTAAATCTATTAAAATATTAGGTTTGATTAAATCTTATTAAAATATTAGTTTGATTAAATCTATTAAAATATTAGTTTGATTAAATCTTTTAAAATATTAGTTTGATTAAATCTTATTAAAATATTAGGTTTGATTAAATCTTATTAAAATATTAGTTTGATAAAATCTATTAAAATATTAGTTTGATTAAATCTATTAAAATATTAGTTTGATTAAATCTTATTAAAATATAAGGTTTGATTAAATCTTATTAAAATATTAGGTTTGATTAAATCTTATTAAAATATTAGTTTGATTAAATCTTATAAAAATATTAGGTTTGATTAAATCTTATTAAATATTAGTTTGATTAAATCTTATTAAATATTAGTTTGATAAATCTATTAAAATATTAGGTTTGATTAAATCTTATTAAAATATAAGGTTTGATTAAATCTTATTAAAATATTAGGTTTGATTAAATCTTATTAAAATATTAGGTTTGATTAAATCTTATTAAATATTAGGTTTGATTAAATCTTATTAAAATATTAGTTTGATTAAATCTATTAAAATATTAGGTTTGATTAAATCTTATTAAAATATTAGTTTGATTAAATCTTATAAAAATATTAGTTTGATTAAATCTATTAAAATATTAGGTTTGATTAAATCTTACTAAAATATTAGTTTGATTAAATCTATTAAAATATTAGGTTTGATTAAATCTATTAAAATATTAGGTTTGATTAAATCTATTAAAATATTAGGTTTGATTAAATCTTATAAAAATATTAGTTTGATTAAATCTACTAAAATATAAGGTTTGATTAAATCTTATTAAAATATTAGTTTGATTAAATCTTATTAAAATATTAGGTTTGATTAAATCTTATTAAAATATTAGTTTGATTAAATCTATTAAAATATTAGGTTTGATTAAATCTTATTAAAATATTAGGTTTGATTAAATCTATTAAAATATTAGGTTTGATTAAATCTTATTAAAATATTAGGTTTGATTAAATCTTATTAAAATATTAGGTTTGATTAAATCTTATTAAAATATTAGGTTTGATTCAATCTATTAAAATATTAGGTTTGATTAAATCTTATTAAAATATTAGTTTGATTAAATCTATTAAAATATTAGTTTGATTAAATCTATTAAAATATTAGTTTGATTAAATCTTATTAAAATATTAGGTTTGATTAAATCTTATTAAAATATTAGGTTTGATTAAATCTTATTAAAATATTAGTTTGATTAAATCTATTAAAATATTAGTTTGATTAAATCTATTAAAATATTAGTTTGATTAAATCTTATTAAAATATTAGGTTTGATTAAATCTTATTAAAATATTAGTTTGATTAAATCTATTAAAATATTAGTTTGATTAAATCTATTAAAATATTAGTTTGATTAAATCTTATAAAAATATTAGGTTTGATTAAATCTTATTAAAATATTAGGTTTGATTAAATCTTATTAAAATATTAGTTTGATTAAATCTTATTAAAATATTAGGTTTGATTAAATCTTATTAAATATTAGTTTGATTAAATCTTATTAAATATTAGTTTGATTAAATCTATTAAAATATTAGGTTTGATTAAATCTTATTAAAATATAAGGTTTGATTAAATCTTATTAAAATATTAGGTTTGATTAAATCTTATTAAAATATTAGGTTTGATTAAATCTTATTAAATATTAGGTTTGATTAAATCTTATTAAAATATTAGTTTGATTAAATCTATTAAAATATTAGGTTTGATTAAATCTTATTAAAATATTAGTTTGATTAAATCTTATTAAAATATTAGTTTGATTAAATCTTATAAAAATATTAGTTTGATTAAATCTATTAAAATATTAGGTTTGATTAAATCTTATTAAAATATTAGTTTGATTAAATCTATTAAAATATTAGGTTTGATTAAATCTATTAAAATATTAGGTTTGATTAAATCTATTAAAATATTAGGTTTGAGTAAATCTTATAAAAATATTAGTTTGATTAAATCTATTAAAATATTAGGTTTGATTAAATCTTATTAAAATATTAGTTTGATTAAATCTTATAAAAATATTAGGTTTGATTAAATCTTATTAAAATATTAGTTTGATTAAATCTATTAAAATATTAGGTTTGATTAAATCTTATTAAAATATTAGGTTTGATTAAATCTATTAAAATATTAGGTTTGATTAAATCTTATTAAAATATTAGGTTTGATTAAATCTTATTAAAATATTAGGTTTGATTAAATCTTATTAAAATATTAGGTTTGATTAAATCTATTAAAATATTAGGTTTGATTAAATCTTATTAAAATATTAGTTTGATTAAATCTATTAAAATATTAGTTTTATTAAATCTATTAAAATATTAGTTTGATTAAATCTTATTAAAATATTAGGTTTGATTAAATCTTATTAAAATATTAGGTTTGATTAAATCTTATTAAAATATTTGTTTGATTAAATCTATTAAAATATTAGTTTGATTAAATCTATTAAAATATTAGTTTGATTAAATCTTATAAAAATATTAGTTTGATTAAATCTATTAAAATATTAGTTTGATTAAATCTATTAAAATATTAGTTTGATTAAATCTATTAAAATATTAGGTTTGATTAAATCTTATTAAAATATTAGGTTTGATTAAATCTTATTAAAATATTAGGTTTGATTAAATCTTATTAAAATATTAGTTTGATTAAATCTATTAAAATATTAGTTTGATTAAATCTATTAAAATATTAGATTGATTAAATCTTATTAAAATATTAGGTTTGATTAAATCTTATTAAAATATTAGGTTTGATTAAATCTTATTAAAATATTAGTTTGATTAAATCTATTAAAATATTAGTTTGATTAAATCTATAAAAATATTAGTTTGATTAAATCTATTAAAATATTAGTTTGATTAAATCTTATTAAAATATTAGGTTTTATTAAATCTTATTAAAATATTAGGTTTGATTACATCTTATTAAAATATTAGTTTGATTAAATCTATTAAAATATTAGTTTGATTAAATCTATTAAAATATTAGTTTGATTAAATCTTATTAAAATATTAGGTTTGATTAAATCTTATTAAAATATTAGGTTTGATTAAATCTTATTAAAATATTAGTTTGATTAAATCTTATTAAAATATTAGGTTTGATTAAATCTTATTAAATATTAGTTTGATTAAATCTTATTAAATATTAGTTTGATTAAATCTATTAAAATATTAGGTTTGATTAAATCTTATAAAATATAAGGTTTGATTAAATCTTATTAAAATATTAGGTTTGATTAAATCTTATTAAAATATTAGGTTTGATTAAATCTTATTAAATATTAGGTTTGATTAAATCTTATTAAAATATTAGTTTGATTAAATCTATTAAAATATTAGGTTTGATTAAATCTTATTAAAATATTAGTTTGATTAAATCTTATAAAAATATTAGTTTGATTAAATCTATTAAAATATTAGGTTTGATTAAATCTTATTAAAATATTAGTTTGATTAAATCTATTAAAATATTAGGTTTGATTAAATCTTATTAAAATATTAGGTTTGATTAAATCTATTAAAATATTAGGTTTGATTAAATCTTATTAAAATATTAGGTTTGATTAAATCTTATTAAAATATTAGGTTTGATTAAATCTTATTAAAATATTAGGTTTGATTAAATCTATTAAAATATTAGGTTTGATTAAATCTTATTAAATATTAGTTTGATTAAATCTTATTAAATATTAGTTTGATTAAATCTTATTAAATATTAGGTTTGATTAAATCTTATTAAAATATTAGGTTTGATTAAATCTATTAAAATATAAGGTTTGATTAAATCTTATTAAAATATTAGGTTTGATTAAATCTTATTAAAATATTAGGTTTGATTAAATCTTATTAAATATTAGGTTTGATTAAATCTTATTAAAATATTAGTTTGATTAAATCTATTAAAATATTAGGTTTGATTAAATCTTATTAAAATATTAGTTTGATTAAATCTTATAAAAATATTAGTTTGATTAAATCTATTAAAATATTAGGTTTGATTAAATCTTATAAAAATATTAGTTTGATTAAATCTTATTAAAATATTAGGTTTGATTAAATCTTATTAAAATATTAGTTTGATTAAATCTATTAAAATATTAGGTTTGATTAAATCTTATTAAAATATTAGTTTGATTAAATCTTATTAAAATATTAGTTTGATTAAATCTATTAAAATATTAGGTTTGATTAAATCTTATTAAAATATTAGTTCGATTAAATCTTATTAAAATATTAGGTTTGATTAAATCTTATTAAAATATTAGTTTGATTAAATCTATTAAAATATTAGTTTGATTAAATCTATTAAAATATTAGGTTTGATTAAATCTTATTAAAATATTAGGTTTGATTAAATCTATTAAAATATTAGGTTTGATTAAATCTTATTAAAATATTAGGTTTGATTAAATCTTATTAAAATATAAGTTTGATTAAATCTTATTAAATATTAGGTTTGATTAAATCTATTAAAATATTAGGTTTGATTAAATCTTATTAAAATATTAGTTTGTATTAAATCTATTAAAATATTAGTTTGATTAAATCTATTAAAATATTAGTTTGATTAAATCTTATTAAAATATTAGGTTTGATTAAATCTTATTAAAATATTAGGTTTGATTAAATCTTATTAAAATATTAGTTTGATTAAATCTATTAAAATATTAGTTTGATTAAATCTATTAAAATATTAGTTTGATTAAATCTTATTAAAATATTAGGTTTGATTAAATCTTATTAAAATATTAGGTTTGATTAAATCTTATTAAAATATTAGTTTGATTAAATCTATTAAAATATTAGTTTGATTAAATCTATAAAAATATTAGTTTGATTAAATCTATTAAAATATTAGTTTGATTAAATCTTATTAAAATATTAGGTTTTATTAAATCTTATTAAAATATTAGGTTTGATTAAATCTTATTAAAATATTAGTTTGATTAAATCTATTAAAATATTAGTTTGATTAAATCTATTAAAATATTAGTTTGATTAAATCTTATTAAAATATTAGGTTTGATTAAATCTTATTAAAATATTAGGTTTGATTAAATCTTATTAAAATATTAGTTTGATTAAATCTTATTAAAATATTAGGTTTGATTAAATCTTATTAAATATTAGTTTGATTAAATCTTATTAAATATTAGTTTGATTAAATCTATTAAAATATTAGGTTTGATTAAATCTTATTAAAATATAAGGTTTGATTAAATCTTATTAAAATATTAGGTTTGTTTAAATCTTATTAAAATATTAGGTTTGATTAAATCTTATTAAATATTAGGTTTGATTAAATCTTATTAAAATATTAGTTTGATTAAATCTATTAAAATATTAGGTTTGATTAAATCTTATTAAAATATTAGTTTGATTAAATCTTATAAAAATATTAGTTTGATTAAATCTATTAAAATATTAGGTTTGATTAAATCTTATTAAAATATTAGTTTGATTAAATCTATTAAAATATTAGGTTTGATTAAATCTTATTAAAATATTAGGTTTGATTAAATCTATTAAAATATTAGGTTTGATTAAATCTTATTAAAATATTAGGTTTGATTAAATCTTATTAAAATATTAGGTTTGATTAAATCTTATTAAAATATTAGGTTTGATTAAATCTATTAAAATATTAGGTTTGATTAAATCTTATTAAATATTAGTTTGATTAAATCTTATTAAATATTAGTTTGATTAAATCTTATTAAATATTAGGTTTGATTAAATCTTATTAAAATATTAGGTTTGATTAAATCTATTAAAATATAAGGTTTGATTAAATCTTATTAAAATATTAGGTTTGATTAAATCTTATTAAAATATTAGGTTTGATTAAATCTTATTAAATATTAGGTTTGATTAAATCTTATTAAAATATTAGTTTGATTAAATCTATTAAAATATTAGGTTTGATTAAATCTTATTAAAATATTAGTTTGATTAAATCTTATAAAAATATTAGTTTGATTAAATCTATTAAAATATTAGGTTTGATTAAATCTTATAAAAATATTAGTTTGATTAAATCTTATTAAAATATTAGGTTTGATTAAATCTTATTAAAATATTAGTTTGATTAAATCTATTAAAATATTAGGTTTGATTAAATCTTATTAAAATATTAGTTTGATTAAATCTTATTAAAATATTAGTTTGATTAAATCTATTAAAATATTAGGTTTGATTAAATCTTATTAAAATATTAGTTTGATTAAATCTTATTAAAATATTAGGTTTGATTAAATCTTATTAAAATATTAGTTTGATTAAATCTATTAAAATATTAGTTTGATTAAATCTATTAAAATATTAGGTTTGATTAAATCTTATTAAAATATTAGGTTTGATTAAATCTATTAAAATATTAGGTTTGATTTAATCTTATTAAAATATTAGGTTTGATTAAATCTTATTAAAATATTAGGTTTGATTAAATCTTATTAAATATTAGGTTTGATTAAATCTATTAAAATATTAGGTTTGATTAAATCTTATTAAAATATTAGTTTGTATTAAATCTATTAAAATATTAGTTTTATTAAATCTATTAAAATATTAGTTTGATTAAATCTTATTAAAATATTAGGTTTGATTAAATCTTATTAAAATATTAGGTTTGATTAAATCTTATTAAAATATTAGTTTGATTAAATCTATTAAAATATTAGTTTGATTAAATCTATTAAAATATTAGGTTTGATTAAATCTTATTAAAATATTAGGTTTGATTAAATCTTATTAAAATATTAGTTAGATTAAATCTATTAAAATATTAGGTTTGATTAAATCTTATTAAAATATTAGGTTTGATTAAATCTTATTAAAATATTAGGTTTGATTAAATCTTATTAAAATATTAGTTTGATTAAATCTATTAAAATATTAGTTTGATTAAATCTTATTAAAATATTAGTTTGATTAAATCTATTAAAATATTAGGTTTGATTAAATCTTATTAAAATATTAGTTTGATTAAATCTATTAAAATATTAGTTTGATTAAATCTTTTAAAATATTAGTTTGATTAAATCTTATTAAAATATTAGGTTTGATTAAATCTTATTAAAATATTAGTTTGATTAAATCTATTAAAATATTAGTTTGATTAAATCTATAAAAATATTAGTTTGATTAAATCTATTAAAATATTAGTTTGATTAAATCTTATTAAAATATTAGGTTTGATTAAATCTTATTAAAATATTAGGTTTGATTAAATCTTATTAAAATATTAGTTTGATTAAATCTATTAAAATATTAGTTTGATTAAATCTATTAAAATATTAGTTTGATTAAATCTTATTAAAATATTAGGTTTGATTAAATCTTATTAAAATATTAGGTTTGATTAAATCTTATTAAAATATTAGTTTGATTAAATCTTATTAAAATATTAGGTTTGATTAAATCTTATTAAATATTAGTTTGATTAAATCTTATTAAATATTAGTTTGATTAAATCTATTAAAATATTAGGTTTGATTAAATCTTATTAAAATATAAGGTTTGATTAAATCTTATTAAAATATTAGGTTTGATTAAATCTTATTAAAATATTAGGTTTGATTAAATCTTATTAAATATTAGGTTTGATTAAATCTTATTAAAATATTAGTTTGATTAAATCTATTAAAATATTAGGTTTGATTAAATCTTATTAAAATATTAGTTTGATTAAATCTTATAAAAATATTAGTTTGATTAAATCTATTAAAATATTAGGTTTGATTAAATCTTATTAAAATATTAGTTTGATTAAATCTATTAAAATATTAGGTTTGATTAAATCTTATTAAAATATTAGGTTTGATTAAATCTATTAAAATATTAGGTTTGATTAAATCTTATTAAAATATTAGGTTTGATTAAATCTTATTAAAATATTAGGTTTGATTAAATCTTATTAAAATATTAGGTTTGATTAAATCTATTAAAATATTAGGTTTGATTAAATCTTATTAAATATTAGTTTGATTAAATCTTATTAAATATTAGTTTGATTAAATCTTATTAAATATTAGGTTTGATTAAATCTTATTAAAATATTAGGTTTGATTAAATCTATTAAAATATAAGGTTTTATTAAATCTTATTAAAATATTAGGTTTGATTAAATCTTATTAAAATATTAGGTTTGATTAAATCTTATTAAATATTAGGTTTGATTAAATCTTATTAAAATATTAGTTTGATTAAATCTATTAAAATATTAGGTTTGATTAAATCTTATTAAAATATTAGTTTGATTAAATCTTATAAAAATATTAGTTTGATTAAATCTATTAAAATATTAGGTTTGATTAAATCTTATAAAAATATTAGTTTGATTAAATCTTATTAAAATATTAGGTTTGATTAAATCTTATTAAAATATTAGTTTGATTAAATCTATTAAAATATTAGGTTTGATTAAATCTTATTAAAATATTAGTTTGATTAAATCTTATTAAAATATTAGTTTGATTAAATCTATTAAAATATTAGGTTTGATTAAATCTTATTAAAATATTAGTTTGATTAAATCTTATTAAAATATTAGGTTTGATTAAATCTTATTAAAATATTAGTTTGATTAAATCTATTAAAATATTAGTTTGATTAAATCTATTAAAATATTAGGTTTGATTAAATCTTATTAAAATATTAGGTTTGATTAAATCTATTAAAATATTAGGTTTGATTAAATCTTATTAAAATATTAGGTTTGATTAAATCTTATTAAAATATTAGGTTTGATTAAATCTTATTAAATATTAGGTTTTATTAAATCTATTAAAATATTAGGTTTGATTAAATCTTATTAAAATATTAGTTTGTATTAAATCTATTAAAATATTAGTTTGATTAAATCTATTAAAATATTAGTTTGATTAAATCTTATTAAAATATTAGGTTTGATTAAATCTTATTAAAATATTAGGTTTGATTAAATCTTATTAAAATATTAGTTTGATTAAATCTATTAAAATATTAGTTTGATTAAATCTATTAAAATATTAGGTTTGATTAAATCTTATTAAAATATTAGGTTTGATTAAATCTTATTAAAATATTAGTTAGATTAAATCTATTAAAATATTAGGTTTGATTAAATCTTATTAAAATATTAGGTTTGATTAAATCTTATTAAAATATTAGGTTTGATTAAATCTTATTAAAATATTAGTTTGATTAAATCTATTAAAATATTAGTTTGATTAAATCTTATTAAAATATTAGTTTGATTAAATCTATTAAAATATTAGGTTTGATTAAATCTTATTAAAATATTAGTTTGATTAAATCTATTAAAATATTAGTTTGATTAAATCTATTAAAATATTAGGTTTGATTAAATCTTATTAAAATATTAGGTTTGATTAAATCTTATTAAAATATTAGTTTGATTAAATCTATTAAAATATTAGGTTTGATTAAATCTTATTAAAATATTAGGTTTGATTAAATCTTATTAAATATTAGTTTGATTAAATCTTATTAAAATATTAGTTTGATTAAATCTTATTAAAATATTAGGTTTGATTAAATCTTATTAAAATATTAGGTTTGATTAAATCTTATTAAAAGCCGCACTGTTTTCTCTGATGCGCATTTGATGGTAGAGAAGTTCAATGAGTCGAAATTTTATGAGCGTTACAACGAACACGTTTATTTTTTTTTCTTTACAATCAGCGTGGATCCGCAAACAGCAGTGAATAAGATTCACACATTGTGTGGATGTCGTCTTTTGTAAGTGTACCAATGTGTTTCTGATTTGAGAACTTCATTTAGCAAGTAATTGGACGATATAAAAGCAACATTGTCTCTGAAAGAAATAAGCATTATACCAGTTGTGACAGGAGCAACTGGCCTACAGGCCTGCGCGCCCTCCGGGGCCCGGGTGACAAGATCAAAGTGTAGTATCTGTCCCGACAGATGCTGCAAGCTATGACTAGCTATGACTAGCAAAGACCAGATGTGGGGGCAACCCCACATGTCTGACCTTTAACCAGCTCCCATTTCCCACCTCTCGGGAGCTGGTCCCCCTTTCCCCTTCCCCCTCCCTTCACTCCTCACGTTAAAAATCGGCCTTGTGCCTAATTTGCTCGGTGGGGGAGCAAATAAATACCATCTGTCCCGACAGATGCTGCAAGCTAAGACTAGCAAAGACCATATGTGGGGGTAACCCCACATATCTGACCTTGGTCAATGTAGGGGCAACCCTTCATACCAACAGTTACTATCCAGCTCCCATTTCCCACCTCTCGGGAGCTGATCCCCACTTTCCTCCCCCTCCCTCAATCTCCACATTAAAAAACGGCCTTGTGCCTAATTTGCTCAGTGGGGAAGCAAATAAATACCCAGGAGCAACTGGCTTAATAAAAGAGAACCTTCAAAAATACTTAGAAGCAATCCCTGGAAAATACAGATAGCAGCCATAAAGGGAACAGTGTGTATTCTTAAAAGAGCCCTCGGATATAAATTTAAACTATAATAGAATCAAGGAAGGAACCCCTTGATCTCATCAAACTAACAAAAGTAAAAATTTAAAAAAAAATGTAATATGAATATTATAACTTATTTGAATGATTTTTTCTCAGCTGTGTACTGAAGTAAAATTATGAACTACATTGGGTCGACGTGGATCAAAAGGTCGAATTCGAAAAATCTTGAGTTGTCTCTAGCTGGTTCAAAATATTTGTGTTTGTTTTTATTAATTCAAGTGAATCTATGCACGGAGCCGTATGTGCAGAAACGATTTCGAGTTCTTTTATTTTATACACCGACGAGTAAAATTCACCGCTAACTTTGATCCGATATTCGAATTTTAAAAGTATACGTTAATCTGTACTACTCTTGATATATTTGAAATGCAGAGGGTAAGTCCATAGTTAAACGAAAATGTCATATTGCAAACACCAGGTAAATTGATCTGTTATATGATGGACCCCTGCAGTTGCAGATATACAGTTTAAGTTAGTACCGCTGAGTTACAAGAAAAGAATTGTGGGTCACGGCAGGGAGGTAAACGTGTAAGGCCACGTGGGTGTTGATCCTGACTCGTGAAAACAAGAACTGGTGAGATTTATGACGAGATTCACGTTCGGGGAGCGAGATTTGAATTAGAGTTAGACAGTTTGATTTGGGGAAGCGACGAAAATAAATCAGGCAGTTTTTGTCAGGAAATCGACCAGGACAAATAGCAGTTGGTTTCTGAAAGCGAGGAAACGCATATGGCGATTAAAATGTGGCCAGAATTCAAGACTCTGCCCTCTTAAGATGATGAATTAGCAAGAACTTGGCGATTGCGTTTGGAAGCTAATCCGTGAAGGAAAATAAAACTCAACTGTATTTAGAAAAACGGCAGAAGTATTGCGTCTATTTATTATAGCGTGAGGAAAAAGGCTTTCATTTACAGAGAGCGAAGAACAATGGGGCAAATGCAATTCAAGACAAGGTACACACAATAACCTTTATCCCTGAGTGGCCATTGGGCCTTGATAAGTGGTGAACTCCATGTAAAAAAAAGGTGCACAGAAAATGATAGAATAAAGAAACACAAAGTACGTTACACGACATTTTATTGTAAAGGAACACATTTTGGTACGAGTATGTAAATATTACATAGACGGGTGAAACAACACTGTCCGCATACTGTAGAATGCTATTTTCATGTGAGAAGATTTGTTGTAAAACGTGGAATGGCTAATATGACGAAACGACGTCAATAAATAACAAGTGTTAACGTTATGCCCATTAAAAATAAGTGATATACACTATGATCACGTTGACACACCGGTTCCCGTTAGATCAGCGAAGTCAAACAATATTGAGCCTCCCATTGCCGATTCAGGAGAGGCGTGGTTGTAATTGCGCAACCATTGCCTCATAATTACACGTGCAGCTATCCTTACGGAGGACATCCATTGTCTCTTGAGACTAAACAAATGCATCGCAAATAAGCGTTGACAAAAAATATATTTCATTGTTTTCTTTTAATTATTATTTTACGGCATGTCAACCCTTTGGGTCATTTTATGTCAATTATCTTTCGGGTTAGAGCGGTTTTACTATCTGATCCAGCTGACGTATGAGTAATGTGTCCTTTTTTTAAATTGAAAGTTTAAGGAAGACATGCAAACAGACAGACATACATACATTTACATATTGGTAACTAAAAATTTTCGACCCAAACTGATGAAAAAGCTTGCGCTATCTCTGAATACCCTTTATGTAAAATTTCAAATATTTAGACCAGAAATTGTCTGAGTAATTTGGAAGAGACCGCAGAGGTCAATTTTTTTTTAAACTGTGACTCCTATTATGACTCCTTAAAATTTATTGTTTTGGGCTCAAATTTAATTATTAAGTTTGATCCATGTCCAACGAACATATATCTAAAATTTCAAGTGCGTAGCCCCAAAATTGTCGGAGGAGTTTGGTAGAGTTCTCAAGGTCAAATCGTTGAACTTTGACCCCTTAATCGCCAAATTTCTGGCCTAAAAACCAATCACATCGATTTCCCAAATCTCAGCACCCTGTATATCAAATTTCGAGTCTGTAGACTTAAAATTGACAGAGTTATTGCGTAGGGAAATGTACACAGATACACACACAAACACGTTCACTTTTATAGGTATATAGACGGATATAAAGTATCCCTCTTTGTTATTTAAAATCAGTGTAATCAATTTTAAATGGGTTTGGTTGTTAGTAGAGGTTGACATGATATGCGAATTGCTTTGCCTTCCTTTCTTCAAGAATATGAGTGGATCGAATTCATATGAATCACTTTTATTCTTGCTGGCTTTAAAAAAAATTTGTTTTACTGTTTAACTATGTTTCGTTCTTACCTTTTCATTTTTAGCATTATTCCGTAGAATTTATTGTAAGAGAATTTATTCTAGTACGTTTTCCATTATATATGTATTGATATATTTTTTTAACGTCAGAGTAAAGTATTTTAAACTTTGGATCAGTCGGGATGTGAAATGCAGTTTTTGGCTGCTGAATCAGCTAAGTCGTTTCCTTAGACTAGCGGGACCCATGGAAATTCCGCAACGGAATCTTTCATGTGTAAGACATTACTGGTGAGCATTCTGTTGAAGTTCTGCGTGAATAGAAACCCTGCGATATTATCGTAGCCCTTTTGTTAAAACTGAGAAAGTATTTATCTAAGTAATCTAGTATGTTATGTAATGTAAGAATATATCTGGTTATTACGGTTTATTTCCAATATCCTTATGAGAGTCGGTGACATATTACCATTGTATTGATGCTCGGCGCGAACGGAGACCCCACGATATCATTATACCACCATAACACAGAACAGATGCTAACGTTGAATCCTAGCCAGAAGATCAAGAAGGTATATTTTAGTTTTACGTATGACCAAACAGCGACGTGATTTTTTTTTCTATTTTTATATTGCGTTTTTCCGACCAATCATCTCTAAAACTTAAACCTGGCAACAATTAAAAAATAGTTTTATACTTAATTTGACGAAATTCCCACTACTTATGTTTAGTATGCTATAATCACATTGGCTAATGTATACTCATTAACCCTTATCCTCGAGTGGCCTCTGGACCTTGATAAGTGGTGACTACTGTGTAAAAAATAAGAGCACAAATATGTGAAGCTGAAAATGGGCAACATTTAAAAGACATTATTTTTCATAAATAAAGATTGATTTGTCAATTTTCTTTTTAAATTACTCAATGTCTTAGTTAGATTGTATTAGAATTACAGAAAGATATCATCAAAAATAAAGAATCTAAAACCCTTTAGTGACTTTTGGACAGCCTGTAAAAGCTTGGTTTTTATCCCACATTAAAAACGGCCTTGTGCCTAATTTGCTTTGGTGGGGAAGCAAATAAATACAATAAATAGAAACAAACACCCTCCCACCCAAATTTATAGGAGCATAGATATAACGGGTAAGAGTTTGTCAGTAATGTAAATTCATCGAAGTATAGATAGATAGATTTTATTGATTTTTTTTTATCTAACACAGTTTTTTTGTTTCTTTTCGTTGTTATGCTAGGAGAAAAGAGATTCCATTTCGAACAATTTAGGGACTGAAAAGGGGGCGTTTTTTTCCTTCCTGGTTACAGGCCTTTTCATTTTATTAGCAAGAGTTTTTTTTTCTTTCTTTATTTTCAGTTGTGGCTGGAATGATTTTTTTGTGCCGACAGATAGTTTTTTGCAAATATGTTGTTTTAAGCAAAAACAGCATTACTTACTTAATTGTCATGTCGAAAATAGTAATAAAGCAAAAAATTACGAAATTACATCGAGTAAAAATGTATTCATAGTTAAACGTAAGTTTCACGGAAAATTGGGGGAAATGGCGTTTTCTCTAGATGTGAACATCTTGAAGATTGCGAATACAGCGGACATACTACATCACTTTAATGGCTGACGTTTTGTCCTAACCGATAGCGATAGCCCTTTATTTTTAAAAACATTTTTTTACTAGAAACACAATAGCAGTTGTTCTCCTCGATGAGTGTTCGTAATTTTTGGATATATTACTATTTTCGATACGACAATGAAGTAAGTACTATAATTTTAGCTAAAAACCACATATGTAAAAAAAAATCGATCTATCCACCCTATCATAAGAAGCATCGATTTTTTAAGATTTGTTTTTATTGATTTTTATGTCCGGGTATTGTAATTGTGCGTGTTTCCGCATTTTTGAAATACAATAGGACTGCTTCCCGACTGACTATAGCATGATCGTGTTCAAGTCTAATGTTAATAAGAGCTGTTGAGCTGTCATCTTCCAGCACTACTGATCATTAAGGTGTTGTCTTACTGTCCACCTGACGCTCATTAACCCTTATCATAGCGTGACCTCTGTGCCTTAATTAACGCTGCCCCCCCCCAAGTAAGAAAAAGTCTACATGAGAAAATTTATTTTCGAAGAACTATTCGACTGTTGATCACAATAAAAGGTTTAATGTAAATATAAGTTTTATTCAGCAGTCTATTATATAGTCGTTGTAATTGCTAAAATAAATAAGTTCTTTTTGTGCTGCCATCATATATAATTAAACCCTACCGAAGTTAAGACATTACTGAACCTCACGTTATTAGCACCCTTATCCTATACGGGCCTACAGTCGCTTATTGTCGGTGACCGCTAAGCAAAAAAAAAAAAATAAATAAATAAATAAATAAAAATAAATAAATAAAAAATAAATAATAAACCAACCCAAAATAATTTTAAAAATCCCTACTTTGAATGTCGCTGTAGGCGTATTATTAATGTTTATTAATATTTAATGGAATGTGCTCCGACGAACTTAAGATACTTGTACATTCCCATCGTAAATAACGTTTACTAATCTGACACACAGCAACATCCCACGTCTACATTGTATATACCCGAAGATTCTGCCAAGCCTTTTACTCTAATACTTTCTTCCCCTGAACAGTTAAACTTTGAAATTCCCTGGTTTTCTGACTGTACTGACACGCAGAAGTTCAAGTGAAGTGAGTGTCAACAAGCATCTCGCTGCTCAACTCCCTACGTCGTTTTGTTAAAGAGCGCGAACGCGCGTATGGTAGCTGTATGCAAATACCGAGCCGTGTGCGAAGTGACGTCACGGCAAAGAACAAAATATAACAAGCACGTGTGTACAAACCGACAACCACGATCACGGCCTAGATCATGATAACGATCGCGTTAAAGAGATGGAAATAAATGTCTGTTGCTTAAATCTGAAACAGCGAATTGGAGTTCTTCCTTATTCCTAGTATTTTTCTCCTTTGCGACGGACTCTAAACCGTGTTGCGTCCCAAGTGACTACATGTTCACACGTATGTAAACATCTGTAATGTTATGGTGTCTATGTAGATTTGGTCCTAAATAGTAGCCCCCTTACGTCCAAGTGGAACTATATCTTGCTTGGAGTGAAGCAAAAATTAAAAAAACATTTGCGGTTTCAGGAACTATGTGATTTTGGGAGGGGGTGGACACGAGTAAAAACAAAATGTCGGTGATTTGGCTGTGTACCACGTTATCATAAGAATCTAAATATAATTTATTTGCCCGTACGTCCGGTGTCACAAAAAACATCATCATCGCAAACATTAATTAATGAGAATCAAATAACCTTCCTTTATAATCGCTGTTAATCAGATAAAAATCATTAAATCATTTTCTCTCGAAAAATAAAAAAAAATAAAAAAGTATGGCTGTCTGTTTACGGTTTCAAATTGTCAATTTTATTTTATAATTAAAAAAGTCATGTTGGAAGGAGACTGTATATTTGTTATAATAGATTCTTTATAAAATAAAAAAAAATATGTTAGTGAATTGACATCTGTTCCTTTATAATTTAGATTAAAAATTATTTGAAAAAACAACAACAATGTGGTGTGTGTTGAATTTTCAAGAGTAACGTTTTAAAAAATAATTATTTTTAGCTTTAAAAGGTTAAAACAGAATGTAATACAAAAATTGTTTGTTATTCGTTTTATTTTATTTTTTTATTGATTTCTTTTTATAACGCGTTTTAAAAACAATGACATACCGTGGAAGTTCCAGGGGTTCGGCTAGTCTATAGATTAATATGATAGTACCTTTAATCTACATACGTACGTACGTGTGTCACGGTTTCCAGATTATAAATTATTCGATCGGGAGATCATAAGGTTTCTTCATTAAAAAGAGGTGTTGATGATAATAACTTACTAGGAACATTAAATTAGTATATAGATACGCTAATCTAATGTAGTACGTTATAACCTTCTGCCATCCTTTTAATAAATAGGATCTCCCGATCACCGAAGACGCAATGTAAAAAAAAAATTTTAAATAAAATAAAATAATGTCGTTTTTGGGTCATACGTGAAACTTAAATATACCTTCTTGGTCTTCTGGCTTGGGATCAAGAGTAGTTTCTGTGTAAAGATAGTATAATGGGATTCTGTATGGGCCCGGTGTCTATATAATGAAAATGTGTCACAGACTTTTATAAGGATATTGGAGATAAACCGTAATAAGCTGATGTATTCTGACACTACGTTAAAAAAGATTACTTAAATAAATACTTTTACAGTTTTAACAAAAGGGCTACAATAATATCGCGGGAATCTCTATTCATGCAGAACGTCCACAGAATGCCCAATAGCAATATATTACGTATGAAAGATATCACCGTGAAATTTCTCCAGGTCCAGCTAGTCATGAAAAGTATACAGATTTTTTCTTTGCAAAGAAAATGAGTTGTTTGCGGCTTTGCTAGACAAATAACTCCGATTTCTGAAACAAACTCACTAATGGAAACTTAGCACCGAATTATGATTTCAAAATCGACTTCGACATCTAGCAAGGCTTTCTTCTTCTACTACCTACTTCTCAGAGAAGCGATTGTTCATAGTTTTTCTTTACAATATCGATATTTCGATGGTAGGTACTCAACTAAGTATAACAGAGCGCGTGTATGGATGCAGCTGTATACAAATGACCGAGCCATGTGCGAAGTGACATCACAGCGATGAAAGAAAGAAAAAAAATCATAAAAAGAAAAAACGTGTGCGAAGAACGCGAATCACGTTAGAGACGCGTGTGTGACGTTACAGCCGAGGCGAGAATTCACGCGTGTTCGATGAATGGGAATAACGGTTTTTTGTTAAAACCTGTAACAGCGAGTCAAATGTATTTTTGCTTCGTTTCTTATGTTCATTGCGACGGAGTCTACAACGTGTTGGGTCCCTACATATGTTACATAAGCTTTGGTGTAGGATTCATCAATGTAAAACTTTGACAACAAAAACGCGTCTAGCTAAAAGCACTGAAAATATGAGGTGCTTTAAATAAGTTTCGAGATTGTTTCCGTATGGACACTTTTATTGATAGTACACATATGAAACTTTACTCTCCTTCGAAGTAATCTCCACCGGCTGCAGTACACTTGTACCGTTCCAAAAGCTTCCGAAATGCCCCAATTATCCTCGTCACAGTCTCGTTCATCTCAATTGTCTCATAACGACAGCTTCTAACGTTTTCCTTGCGCTTAGGGAGTAATCAAAAGTCAGAAGGAACACTGTCTGGACTATACCGAGGGTAAGGAACTGTTTTGATGCCCATCCTGGTCAAGCAGTCTGTGACAAAGATATAGTTGTGGATTGCACTCTGGGAAAAACTTTGCGCAAATCTTCCGCGTCTTCAGTCCCTCCCGTGTGCATAGTTCCCACACTGACATCAAATTGTGCACTTATTTTCTGTATAGGCACACGACGGTCCTTATCTAGGAAATTCTTTATTTGGCCAATCTACTCTGGTGTTCTAGCTTCTTTTCCCATTCCTAAAAGATTCCGTGCCTATTTTTGAATTTCTTATGCCCCTCAAAAATTGATGCTCGATCCATGCAAGATGGTCCAAAAGCAATCTGAATAATTCCATAGGTTTTTCTCGCGTTTTGACAAGTTTAAAAATAGAATTTTATTGCATATCGTTCTTTCAAAGTGTCGTCACGTCCAGGTTGTATTTTTGGAATTCACTAGTTGCGAAAATCAGGCTTTAGTTGGGCGTATTCCAATTTCTGTTGTAGCTCTTGTTTTAAACCTGAAATCATAAAACAATTGTTCGGTCATCTCATAAGATGTACACCAATGGCATACTGAATCCTCAAGAGGTTACGAGAATTTTAAATGCCTGTACAAAAAAGTCTGGAAACTTATTGAACGCACATCTTATATTTTTTCTTTCTTCTCCGGTGTAGGTAAACCTAAACGAACCTTCCATAAGCAATTTTTTTATTCTTCAAGAACTATTCAACTGTTTTACGTTTTCTTTCCAATGTCTTAACAGATGATTAATCCTGGAACAGATGTATTCAGTCTTGTAGACGGCTCGTTCGCTTTGTGTGCGGTCGCCATATCTTTGCTTTGGGTGGAGGCGAGAGACATTCGGCGCGGAGGGTTGGGCTGAAAAAGAAAGGAGTGTCCAGATATGGCCATAGTACCATCGTCAACAATCGTTTCGGATTATCTTGATCTTGGAAATCTTTATAAGTTCAGAGTAGAGCACCGTTTGAATGCGTGTATGTTCTCGGTGACCCCTTCGGGGCAGTTCCCAGGGCGGTCGTAAAAACTGACAGAGATGGGACGCCGCCTTTCAGGTAACCGGCCCTCGTGAGAGTTAATTTTTCGGAATGTTACACCATTGAATTGACCCCCCTCTCTCTCCTACTCAGTAAAAAAAAAAAAAAAAAAAAAAAAAAGAATAAAAAAAAATCTGTAAATATTGAAGCAGTTTAAATAAAGATTTTTTTTATCAAACAAATAAAATTTGTTTCAGTTTCGTCCAAAATTACCAATAATGCTTTGTCTGGCTGTCGCATCACGGCTTTTGGTTGCAAACTTGTTAAAAACTTTTTTCACACAAAAGACAAAGCTCATACCCCAAGCTGTAATGGTGAATCGCTGTGACTATTTTACAGCTACACTAGCGGGAAGGGGGTGGCTTTGCCCGGTCGTAATATACGCTTTAATATGATATTTTAATTTTTACTGATTTCGTATATATTATTATAGAGTCGTGATTTCAAAAGTAAAAAAAAAAAAACGTATCTGGGTGCCTACAGCTAGAATCGAAACCGAAAACAAAACTGCAGCATTCAAAGCTGGTGACGTTACCACTGTACCAACTTGACACGCATATAGTCCTAAGTCGCCAAGCTGATAGGCCCTGAACTGGCATCTAAGCTTCAGCCTCTGTCCCATCGACGAAACGTTGCATCCCTCTGCCTGTTCTACAAGTATTTTAATGGTGAATGCTCTGACGAACTGCAGACACTTGTGCCCCCTGGACGTAGACACCCTCGACAAACCCAACAAGCAGCTTAATCCCATCCCAACACAGTAGAGATCCTTAGATGTAAAAGACCTTTCTGCTCCAGTAGTAGTTTTCCCCAGAACCGCTAGACTCTGGAATTCCATTCCAGGTCCCTGCTTCCCTAACTGTACTGACATGCAGAAGTTCAAGTGTAACGTGAACCGACATCTTGCTGCCCAAATCCCAACATAGTGCCCCAGTAGTTGCTGCCCCTGATAGTAGCCCCCTACACCAAAGTGGCAATGTGCCTTGTTTGGAGTGAAAATCTAATAAAAAAATAATAATAACTAAGATGAATGTACAAAATATATAACGATTTTTTTCAATTTTTACCCATTTTTAACCCCTTAAAAATTATTTTAACAGGATAAAAACCCATAAAAAACGGTTCAATCATTTGTGGCCCCTAGCGCCGCTCTGTGATTTTAAGTTCGGAAGAGATAGATTTTTTTTACAAAGGAATCACCCCTAATCAAGGCCCAGAGGCCATTCGAGGATAAGGGTTAAAGAGTGTACACTTGTCAAAAAGACAATATCTTAGTAATCGTTAGAAATATAAATTTAGTAGATTGGATTACTTAAAAGGAACAGCTCACTAAGAACTTGTTTACATTGGACTTGAAGACGGCCATATTGTATTCCGCTGGAAAGCAGGTAAACGGAAGAGAGTTCTACAGGTGTACAGTTCTTAGAAAGAAGCTTTGTTCATTGAATATACGTTTAGGTTTAGGAACAGATAAAGAGTGGGGGGAAATTATTGATAGTGTTTACAGTCAAACGAGTGTTTCTCATGAATGTTGTGCGAGGGGGGACCATAGATTGGAGCTCAGACGAACACTTTCCATGAAAATAACAATAAAACAGAGAAAGGCTCGCAACGGCTGTTCTGGAAAAAAAAGAGGTTGCAAGGAAGATAAAGGGCATCCCCCTCTAGGCTACGAAGTCTATTCTGAACTCTGTAAAGGCAGGATAAGCTAATTCTAGCAGCTCCTGCCAGATGTGACAGCAATACTCTATACTTGGGCGCTCCTGGCTATTATATAGGGAGAGCTTTGTTAATGGGATCTACGTTTTGATTTAGGCACTGATAAAGAGTGGGGAAAATTTTTGACAGTGGATTCAGCTAGACGGGTGTTTTTCATGAAAGATTGGCGAGGGGAGCAGAGATTAGAGTTCAGACGAGCACCTGCCATGGAAATAACGATCAAACAAAGATAGGATCGCAACGTCTCTTCTGTGGGATAGGGGGTGCAGGGAAGAGAAAAGGGCAACCCCCACTAAACCACAAAGTCTATTTTGTACTCTGTCAAGGCAGGATAGGCGTTTTTAGCATCTCCTGCCCAGATATGGCAGCAGTATTCCATCCATGGACGTACTTGGCTTTTATATAGACAGAGAATTGCATTAGCAGTGAGATATCTTCTGGAGCGGTAGAAGGATCCCACCATCTTTCCAGCGATCTTGGCAACGGATTTGATGTACTTGTTCCATTTTAGATCGGGAGTAAAGGTCAAGCCAATGGAGCCTTCCCAAAACATGGATCCTTCCCAAGACGAGAACCATTCATTTCAATTAATGCCAGATAGGGATCAGAACCTTGATGATGCCTAGAGAGAAGCTTGGTTTTAGATGTATTGAAAGTAACAAGCCACATTTTACCCAATTTTACCACATGCTCAAGATCAGAGGAAAGAGAAAGAGAGAACTTGGTCGTTTACGGCCTTTGCTGTGCTTCCATATATGGCAGTGTCGTCAATATAAATGTCTACAAATGATCTAAGGATGTGATTTGGAAGATCATTAATATAGATCAGGAAGAGAATTGGACCCAGGATGGACCCCTGAAGGACTCTAGCATTAATATTGAGAGCTTCTGATTTCTGCCCATCAACCACTACACTTATGAGCCTATCGGGGGGAAATGATTGAATAATTCCAAAGACATTTCCTATTATACCATAGCTTGAAATCTTGTGAAAAAGACCTTTATGTCATACCCTATCAAACGCTTTTGATATGTCAAGAGCAATTGCTCAAGAAAGAAAGCCTCTGTCGATAGTTTCGCTAATCCTATGAGAAATAACCGTAACCATACCTGCTGTAGATCTAGCAGAACAGAAACCATATTACATGTCACTAAGTAGGTTATTTTTGCTGAAGGAGGATACACCTTCTTAATTTAACACAGATTCAAGTAACATACTCATGACGCACAGGAAACATAGATTTGTACGGAGAGGGAGATGACCAATCAACTGAATTCTTAAATACAGGGCATACCGATGAGATTTTCCAGGTTGTTGGGAAGCAATTCTCCTTAAAACAACGCTTAAACAGCTTTATAAGTATGGGAGCTAGTGGTGGTTGAAGATTTTTGAGCACTATAATAGGAATGCCGTCGGGGCCAGTTGCTTTTCTGGAATCAAAGTTTTTTGATTTGCTTGGCAACGTCATGCAAGATATTTGTATGTCGCATAGCGTGTTTTCTGATACAGGAGGAAATACGGACGGTTAGCGGCCTTAGTCGCATAGAGTGGAATTAGCTGCAAAGTTATGGGCAAAGAGTTTGGCTTTGTCTGATGCTGACGAGATCACCTTAGGTCCATTGATGATAGTTGGGATAGAGCACCTGCTTCTGTTCAGGATCCTGTTTGGTATTTGCCAGAACTGATGGGAACCAAGCCGCTGTCCAGCCACTTTGGACTTAGACAAAAAGGCAGAGTTTTATAAATTATATTAATAGAATGCGCTCTCATGAAGTGCTTGCAGTTGCAACCACTCGACGTACAAACTAGTGTTGGGACGATTAATCGGAATAGGGAATCGGAAAAACGAAAAATTTGGGGGTATCGGAATCGGTATCGAAATCGGAAAAAGTGATGGCTATTTTCCGATCACAAAACGATTCTTTTAATTGCCTTTTTTATTTTATTTTGTTTAAAGCAAAATCTTCCATTGCTGGTAATAATGATAAAAATAATAAATATTTATTGATTCTGTAATATCAGCAAAGCTAAACTCGATAGATCGCTCTCCACGAGTGTAATTTCACGTTTATGAAAATATCTGCATATTTAACATGTGTTTTTACAAAAATCGGTGAAAATAAATATCTTATAGTTACATAATAAGAGATTTATAAAGAATCGGACTCAGTAATTGTGTCGGAATCGGGAATTTAACACGGAATCGGTAATTGTATCGGATTGCCGTCATTAGGTATAAATAATCGATAAAAAAATCTTAATTAAAGAAAGAAACAGGGCATTTTGATTGAAGTTAACGCCTTATACAGCCTAACACCACAAGTGCATTTGAGAAGTTTTATTACCGCCTAAGTAGAAAGGCCCAGCATATAAAATCAACAGTATGTTCTTTGATATGACAGGGGTGTGTTCGAAATGAATGTTTCTACTCAGAGCAAAATTATCCCATGATACTCGAGTTTTGCATTTTAAACTTTAAATCAAACCATTATATAAAATAATTTATCAAATCAACAGTACCTTCTCTACAGTGCAATGTAAAGTAAGACATTGCGGGAAGGAATGTGAAGCTTCCTCTCGTTTCACCGGGATGGGTCCAATACTAGGGTAGGCAATTAATCGATTTAATTGAAAAATTTGCGTTTTTATCAATTTTGATATGGCAGGGTGAAATACTTGTTGGTCCCCATTCAAATCCAGGCAACGTTGTATGTTTTAATTATATTAAACTAGCCTGGATGGCCGGCGTTGCCCGGGTGTTTGGAGGTTGAGCAACAAAAAAAGTTGTAGTAGGCAGGCAAGTTCAAACCCGTACCGCAAAGCAGAAAAAGAACGCAAAAAAGAAAACATTACGTCTTTGCTGTTGCGTCCATCGCCAAACCTGAAGTGGCGAACATTTAAATTAAGGCTGGTTAATCGAAAAGAGGCGATGACTTTTGAAAATATCATCGAAAAAAGCGACCCCTCTCGGTAGAAAAGTTCACATTTGACGGTGAAGGAATTAATGTTTTTGCCAATTTTTCGATATTTGTCGTTCGAAGGGTCGAGCTTCAAAACGATTCTAATCTCGTGAAAATCTGTCGCCTTTGTCTCTTTCATCTAAATACTTTAAGGTCACCACTTATAAATAACAGAATGCCATTCAAGGATAAGGGTTAATGAATGCAAAGTGGTAGTGTAGTAATCGTTGTTGGTGTAAATTGGATATAATTTTATTATTTAAGGGGACGATTCAACAAGAACTTGTTTACATTGGACTTGAAGGCTACGATATTGCTGTCGGCTGGAAAGCAGACCAAGGGAACAGTGTTCCGCAGAAGAGTCGTTCTAAGAAAGAAATTTTGTTCATGGAATCTGCGTTCAGATTTAGGTACAGGTAGAGTGAGAGAAATTGTTGATAGTGGTTGTAGTTAGTCGAGTGTTTGTTGTGAAAGTTCGGCAAGGTGTGGCCATAGATTGGAACTCAGACGAACACTAGCCATAAAATTAACGATAGAGCAGAGACAGGCTCGTAACGTCTCTTCTGTGGGAAAGAGGGTGCAGGAAAGAGAAAAAAGGTATCACCAACTAGATTTCGAAGTCAGTTTTATACTCTATCAAGGCCGGATAGGTCGCGCCGAGCAGCTCCTATCCAGATGTCGTAACAGTACTCGATTTTAGGATGTTTGTTGAATTGCAATAAAAACGGCATCGTCAGTTATTTTTGTATATCTGTTTCGATATATTTCATAATAATTAGTATGATTCACTAATATAGGAATTCAGCGCGGCTTTGCACGGGCCCTATGCACTGTTCATAACTTTATGTGCATATGTATATATTAAAAAGTTTGTCCTGGTAACCTACATTTAAAATTTAAGTGTCTAGACTCAAAATTGGCGAGGAAGCTGGTACAGTCTGCAATGGTCAACTTTTTCAACTTTAATCTCTTGGCAGCCAAATTTTCTCCAAAAACCTGATTAAAAAACTTGATGTATGTTTGAATACCCTTTAGATTTTAAATGTTTAGAACCAAAATTTGCTTAATAGCTTGTTAAAGATCGCAAAGGTAAAATCTTTTGAACTTGGATCAGTTGGCAGCCAAATTTTCGGCCAAATACCGATTAAACAGCTTGCACTATGTCTGGATACACTTTATGTAAAATTTCAAATGTTTGGGCCAAAAATTGCCTGAGTAATTTGGTAGAGACAGAAGAGGTCAAATCTAAAAGAAATTAGACCCCAATTTTGACCCCCTTAACATTTATTGTTTTGAGCTGAAATCAAATTAAAAAGTTTCATCCATGTCCAAATAACCTATATCTAAAATGTCAAGTGTTTAGATGTTACATGATAAGGGATGTCCCCTTTTCATGTAAGCAAAAAATAGGGAATTAGTTAAATGTAAATATGAAATAGGATAGTGAAGGCTTCGAACTTGCGAAGCTAGATTTGGAATTGAAAATCCAATCATAAGTTAAAATAAATACAGAATGTTATTGAAATAAGGAATGTGGAAGTGCAATTGTTATGCTTACATATCTGTTTATTGGGAAAGGAATGCAATGATGAAATTTGTTCTGTTATAAAAGTGAAAATTAAAATAAGGAATTTAATCGTCAATTGAAATTGTAAACATATTTTGTAAAGAGGTTATTTGAAAAATAGCTCACTGAACTCGGGGTCATGTCAAGTTTGGCAACGTGATGCATGTCTCCAACATGCTTTATGAGAACATGTTTAATCATGCGATGACGTGACGAGTTCTCAATATAAGTAGAGTTTTAGGTGCAGTCTGGGAGAAGAGGAGAAGAGTCGGAGAGAAGCAGAGAGGTTCAGACCGATTCTCTGTTGGAATCAATGCACCCTCTAGAAGTGAGATGGTTTTAGAAATATGTTTTACAAAACTGTTTAAACGTTGTCTTAAGGAGAATAACTCCCCATCATCCTGGAAAATCTCACCAGCATGCCCTCTATTAAAGAATTCAGGTGATCGCTCATCCCCCCTTCAGTACAGGCCAATAAGTCTCCTGTGTGTCATGAGTAAGTTGCTGGAATCTGTGTTAAATACAGAAGTAATCAACCATCTCAACAAAAATAACCTTCTTAGTGACACTCAATATGGTTTCCGTTCTGCTAGATCTACAACAGATGTACTTACAGTTATATCTCATAGGATTAGCAAATCTCTCGATGGAGGCCACCTTTCTAGGGCAATTGCTCTTGACATATCTAAGGCCTTTGATAGGGTATGGCATAAAGGTTTACTTCACAAGATCTCTAGCTATGGTATAGCTGGAAATATCTTCTCAAGTATTAAATCATTTCTTTGTAATAGGTTTATAAGAGTAGTAGTTGAGGGGAAAAAATCAGAAGCTCACAGTATTAATGATGGAGTCCCTCAGGGGTCCACCCTGGACCCAACTCTATTCCTGATCTACATTAATGATCTTCCAAATCACATCCTTACATCATTTGTAGACATTTATGCTGATGATACTACCATTTATGGAAGCACATCTAAGACAGTAAACGACCAAGTTCTCTCCGATTCTCTCTCCTCTGATCTTTAGCACATGGTACAATGGGGAAAGGAGTGTTTGGTTACTTTTAATGTATCTAAAACCAAGCTTCTCTCTTTACATCATCAGCACTCTGATCCACATCTGGCATCAATTGCAATGAATGGCTCTCGTCTTCAGGAGGCCTCAAGTTTTGACAAGCTTCTGAGCTTGACCTTTACTCCTGATCAGAAATGGAACACGTACATCAAATCTGTTGCCAAGGCCGCTGGAAAAATGGTGGGATCTTTCTCTCGATCCAGTGGATATCTCGCTGCTGATGCAGTTTTCTATCTATATAAGAGCCAGATTCGTCCAAGGATGGAATACTGTTGCCACATCTGGGCAGGAGCTGCTAGAAAGGACTTGTCCTGCCTTGATAGAGTTCAAAATAAACTTCGTAGCATCGTAGGAGATGTCCTTTTCTCTTCCCTGAAGCCTCTATCTCACAGAAGAGATGTTGCGAGTTTGTCTCTGATGTATCGTTATTTTCATGGAAAGTGTTCGACTGAGCTTCAGTCTATGGTCCCTCCCTCGCCAAACTTTCACAAGAAACACTCGTCTTGCTGAAAACACTATTAATAATTCCCCCACTCTTTATCTGTGCCTAAACCTAAACGTAGATTCCATGAACAAAGCTTCTTTCTTAGAACTGCACCCTGTGGAATTGTCTTCCGTTTTCCTGCTTTCCGGCTGAGTACAA
Organism: Euprymna scolopes; assembly: GCF_053919585.1. Taxonomy (NCBI): domain Eukaryota; kingdom Metazoa; phylum Mollusca; class Cephalopoda; order Sepiida; family Sepiolidae; genus Euprymna; species Euprymna scolopes. Next base: position 26,110,436 of record NC_136496.1, on the reverse strand, counting down.
TATGGTTGTCTTCAAGTCTAACGTAAACAAGTTCTTGATGAGCCGTTCCTTATAAGTTAACAAATTTACCGAATTGATTACCATATTGTCCACTTTCTACTGTACACTTTTTAACCCTTATCCTCGAGTGGCCTCTTGGCCTTTATAATGTGGTGATGCCTGTGTAAAAAAAATAACTAAAAAATAACCTTGTAACAACTTTGAATCCCTGAGATAAAATCATGTCCGACCGGTCGAAGATGAAATAAAAGACGTCATCATCTTTGTGTATCTGCGTCCTCGTGTTGTTATTCAACAGAAAATGTATTGTCCATTTATATTATAAGAACTTTGTGAAAATCATCATCTCTAAAATAGGTAAGAAATATATGTGTCATTGGTTATAGAAACACTCCCGTTCATATAAGAACTGGCAAACGTATAAATGCCAAACGGTCTATCTATATATCAAATCTCCTCTCATTGTGTAGTAACGTGTACATTGTCTATTCTATATATTAGAACTGTCTCTTTCTTTATATGTATCCTGTATCTCATATATACAGAACTGACTGTCTCTCTCTTTATATATACCTGTCTATATCTCACCAATGTCGCAATCTACCAACAATATGAACACTCCTAAGACTGTCTCTAGATATCACACTAAGACTTTCTAATACTAACATGAACAAAAATACAAATATACACGCCATCTTAATAATACCACCAGTATATAACATATACACATATTTGGTACCTTCTAATAATAACAACCACCACGTTACATAGAACCAAAATTGGCGGAGAAGTTTGGTCAAGTTTTAAAAAGTCAAATCGTTAAACTTTGACCCCTTGACAACTATATTTCTCGCGGGAAACCGATTTAAAAGATTTTCCCTCATTTCAGTACTTCTTATGTCAAATCTCGAGTCTCTAAAGTTATTTGGTAGAGAAATGTACACAAACACCCACACAAACACAGGCATTATATATATACAGTTTTTTTAACCTCCTCTCCGCTCCTACTCCATTCCACTACCAAATATTCTAAAAAAAAAATAATAATAATTTTCAGACTTATACCCTTGAAAAGTTAGTCTGAACGAAAAGTGCTTCGGGTGTATTTTAACGATCTTGTTTTTAATCGACTTATTTATTTTACTGAAGTGTACATTTGTTACATGTAACTTCCCCCATTTTTTTTCCTTTTCCTCACCCCGTTTTTCATCTTATTTTAGTCGACTGAATTTCCGCTATGGTTCGTTACAAATAAATAAATAAATAAATAAATAAATAAATATATATATATATATATATATATATATATATATATATATATATATATATATATATATATATTAGGAGGTCGCCGTCATTGCCCGGTCATAAAATACGCTTAGATATGATATTTTGATTAATGCAGATTTTGTATTTATTATTATACTAGCGGGGGTACCCGGCGTTGCCCGAGTGTTTGTTTCCCGGACGGGGGAGGGGAGTTTAAAAAATGTTATGGTAGGTAAGTAGGAAGGATCAAACACGGAGTCATGAGTAAAAGTAGGAAAATAAAGTGTGAAAAAAAAAACAAAAAAAAAACATCTGCAACGTTAACAGTTCGGCCACCAAGAAAAGTCCATTCCAGTTGTTTAGGAAAAAAAAAAAAACGACTACGGTCGGTCGGCGCGAACGTGAAAATATAATGTGAATTGTCCAGCACTCTAACCACTACGCCACAGAGCACTGCAGTTTAGTTTAGTGATTTTAAATAACTTCACGTGAAAGAACTACGAAGCCAAACCGGTGTTCTCTTCTCAACTGTTCCTTGTGAACGATCCCCAAGCGGTGTTAAGTGGTGGCAGGGGGAGGAGGAATTTATTAGAGATAAAATATTTTACCACTTCCATTGATCTTAACCGATTTTGGCCGTGACTTCTCAGCAGAAAAAGTATAGAAATCTAAGATTATCGAGGAATTTGAGAAATAATAAGCCTATAACACACCTCAGATATTGTTCTGCCGTTTGTGCATATTATATTTGCATGAAATATCTTGATTTTTAATCCTATTAATGTCAAAATCATACGAGAAAAAATGAGTTCATTTTATTTATATAGAAGAGAAGATAGATAGAAGAAGAAGAAGAAGAAGAAGAAGAAGAAGAAGATAGAAGAATAGAGAAGAGAAGATTATATTGGATCTAATATATGGTAATGATTTAAAAAGTTAAAAGAAAAAATGAGTATGACAACAAAGAATTGAAACTAAAACGTTTGGCTTACAATTTACTTTTTCTTTGACGTTAATGACTGTACTATGAAGACCGCCATTATATTGAAAATGCTAATTATTTCTGCTTCTGATAAAAGAAGGGTATTTCCAAGGGAGATAATAACACTAGACATGAAGTAGTAGCCAGAAATGCTTCCGTTACAATGAGGTAATTATGCCATTACCATTATCTTTTTTTCATTTTTTGTAACTAAAAAATATTTAACTTTCTTTCCAGGAGGATAGATACAAGATCCTTGTAAGTTAGATGAAAGTATTTCTTGTTGGTATTAGAACATACAGTGTAACCCGGATATAACAGACTTCATTTCCCATACACATAGCTCTTTTACATCCGAGTTATACTTATATCCGGTTTCTTATATCCGGCTTACCCTGTACATTAACACAAGCTCTGATTTTGGACCAGAGAAAATCTCTCTTATATCAGTTTTTCTTATATTCACGTCTCTTATATCCGGGTTATACTGTATCACAAACCTTCGAAAGAAACGCTGCCTTACCACAGAAGAGTATGATCGCGTTTTCCTCTTGTGCAGAGCAGTACACTTAGTTAATATGTTCCGCCCGTTTGAAAACGCTTAATAATTAATAAACTTAATTGGCCATCTCCAATAAATATCTAGTTTAATTAAATAGGTATTAGAACTAAAGTAAGTACAACAACACTCTTTACAAGTACTCACATTAATTACAGGCAAATATATCCGTTGAAGCTTACGGAAACTTGTGATATATAAGAACTAAGTATTTAAAAAATATGTCGACACGTAGGAAACGGGAAGACCGGAAATAACGATTGATGTGTGAACTGTGTTCCCGTTAAAAAAAATGGCCATCGACAGGATTTTGTTTTTAATTTGGCTTTAATTTAGCTAATAAAACAATTCTTTGTGATTTTAAAAAGTAAAATACAATACGTATTATAAACGGAATATTGTAAACAATTAATTGAATACACGTTGCTACATTCCACGTGGTTAACAGAATACGTATCAGTTGATATCTTTCGAAACAACATCTCTATCTCTAAAAGTGTATGCTACCCTTCCTTAGACGGGTATGTATTTAGTAATTGCATAAATATAGCAGGAAGGGTATAATTATATCCCGAAGAGAAGATTTCTGTCCAAATATGATGTCCTCTTAGAAAAAATATATTACGATATTACTATTACTAAACATGATGTCTAGATTCTTTATTTAAATTAGAAATTAGAAATTTTAAGTGAAACTGGCATTGGACAGGCTATTTCCCTAGATGAGTTTGCAATTTCAGGATACTCTAACTTAACTTCTAAATCTGACCCCCAAGATCGCCATGGGCATGGAATATGTGCCTATATTAAAGATAGCTTTCCATGTGGGAGGGACATCTCTAGGGAAGATCCTAACTTACCCTATATGTGCTTCCGGGTTGCTTTAGCTCACACTACTGCATTTATATTTACTCTCTATCGCCCCCACAACAGTGGAGTTACTATCTTTCAAAGCATATCTGAGAAAATTGACCAAGTCCTTTCCACTTATCCTTCAGCTAACATTCATATATGTGGAGACTTCAATGTTCACAACGTTGAATGGTTGACCCACTCAAACAAGACCGATGATGAGGGGAGGTTCTGTCATGATTTCTCCATTGCCTATGACCTCACTCAGATTGTTCAGGAACCTACCCGTGTGCCCGATAATGATGGCCAGTATGCGAGCCTACTAGACCTTTTTCTCACAACTTGCCCTGAACTATGTTCAGTTTCTGTTCTGTCGCCTCTTGGATCTTCCGACCACTCTGTTGTATCAATTAAGATAAAAATGAAATGTAATAAGTCCCCAGATGTACCTCTTCATCGTACAGTATATCGATACACTAAGGCTGACTGGGATAGCTTCCGTACATTTATATCTGATCTACCTCTGCATTCCATGATTAAAAAGGATGTGTCCTCTATAGTATTAGACCTAACTGAATGGTTAATTGTAGGTATTGACCATTTCATACCCTCTAAAAAGTTTCAGAAAAAAACTAACAGCCAGCCATGGTTCTCTCCAGAATGTGCTGCTGCCATTGCGCACAGAAATCACTTTTTCCACTGCTTCAAACGTAATAGATGTATGGAAACTAAAGCCGTTTTCAGGACTGCCAGCAACCATTGTAAGAAAGTAATAAGGAACGCAAGAGAGTTGTATGCTCAATCTGTTAAGTCCAAAGTAGCTGAGCAGCGGCTTGGTTCCCACCAGTTTTGGCAAATAGCAAACAGAATCCTGAACAGAAGCGTGTGCTCCATCCCAACTATTATCAATGGACCTGAGGTAATCTCGTCAGCATCAGATAAAGCCAAACTCTTTGTCAAGAACTTTGCAGCAAATTCTACCCTTTGCGACCAAGACCGCCAACCCCCAATATTTCCTCCTGTATCAGAAAACACGCTATGTGATATACGTATATCTGTACGTGATGTTGCGAAGCTAATCAAAAACCTTGATTCGAGTAAAGCAACTGGCCCTGATGGTATTCCAATTATAGTACTCAAAAAACTTCAACCTGAATTAGCGCCCATACTTACAAAACTGTTTAAACGTTGTCTTAAGGAGAATAGTTTCCCATCTCCCTGGAAAACCTCATCAGTATGCCCTGTATTTAAGAATTCAGGTGATCGCTCATCCCCCTCTCAGTACAGGCCAATAAGTCTCCTGTGCGTCATGAGTAAGTTGCTAGAATCTGTGTTAAATACAGAAGTAATCAACCATCTCAACAAAAATAACCTTCTTAGTGACACTCAATATGGTTTCCGTTCTGCGAGATCTACAGCAGATGTCATTACAGTTATATCGCATAGGATTAGCGAATCTCTCGACGGTGGCAATCTTTCTAGAGCAATTGCTCTTGACATATCTAAAGCCTTTGATAGGGTATGGCATAAAGGTTTACTTCATAAGATCGCTAGCTATGGTATAGCTGGAAAAGTCTTCTCAATTATTAAATCATTTCTTTCTGATAGGTTCATAAGAGTAGTA
>NC_136496.1:26040150-26100150 GCF_053919585.1 Euprymna scolopes | reverse complement strand
AAAGGAGGAATCGAAAATATGTACATTTAAAATAAAACTATGTTGGGTGAAAATAAACAACAACAAAAAACGGGAGAAACCGATTAAAATACAGCAACGTTATTTTTCTCGAAGATCCTAGAGACTAATCACGCTCAAACCTTTTGTTTATAGAAAGAATGTCTTCTCAAACGAACGTGAACGGTCTCCAAGATCTTTAAATGGAATACTGATTGAGAACGACTCAGAATTGAAAATGAGTTTATGCTGAAGGTCGCTGCGCATGACGGGTTTTTTCACACATAATGAAACACAACAATCTTATTTTAAATGTACGTATTTTCGATTTCCCCTTTTCAAATCCCTTGGGTCCTGGATATGACCTAAAACTATATCCGATGGTGAGGCCCCCACCTTGCGGGCCTTTGGGAGTGTGGAGCCACCCTTTAATTGCCATTGCTCCCTGGTCCACTCTGACCCGGAGTGGTAGTACCTGTTAGGGTCCCAACTATGTGTTAAATAGAATCTGACGTTAAAAAAAAATATACTCCATTAAAAATCGTTCCTCAAAATAACTAGATTTTGCATTAAATAACCTGAAAAAGGTTGATATGCCGTAAAACAAAAACAACCAACCAAATCAAATCCCTCGATACAGAGTTGAGAGAGCGAAGGCTGACACCACTCTTTATTTTTATTTCCTCTTTTCGCTCATTTTTTTTAAATTTTAAAACGCATTTTACTTTTAATAATGAATTATAAGTCTTACTTTTATGATTTCAATATATATATATATATATATATATATATATATATATATATATACATATATATATACGATGTGTCTCCAATAAGTCTCCAGACTTTTTTCGTATTTGCACTTTTATTGATAGTACACACATTATACACTAGTCTCCTTTGAAGTAATCTTCTCCGGCTGCAATACACTTGTGCCGTTCCAACAACTTCTGGAAAGCGCATGGGAGTCCCCTTGTGTAAGCGTGTTAACGACCCTCGTCACAGTTTCTTTCATCTCCTCAATTATCTCATGACAACAGCCTCTAAAAGTTTTCCTTGCGCTTAGGAAATAAAAAAAGTCACAAGGAGCAAGGTCTGGAATATAGGGAGGATGGAAACTATCTCGAAGTCTAACATGGTCAAATAGTCTGTGACAAAGATAGAGTTGTGGACTCGTGCGTTAGCGCGAATATTCCGCGTCTTCAGTTCCTCGCGAATAATTGGGCGAGCACTTCAGAAGAACTGTGTATTTATTGCTTTTATAAACACACGACGGTTCTTATCCAGGAAATTCTTTATTTGGCCAATCAACTCTGATGTTTGGACTTTCTTTCTCCTCCCACATAGCTCATCATCCCTCACAGACTCCCTGCCTTCCTTGAATGTCTTATGCCACTCAAAAATTGATGCTCGATTCAGGCAAGCTCGTCTAATAGCAGTCTGAAGAATTCAATGCGTTTTTGTAGCATTTTTCCAAATCTAAAACAGAATTTTATAGCATATCGTTCTTCTAAAGTGTGTTCATGTCCAGATTGCATTTATGAAATTCACCACCTCTGACAACTAGGCTTTAGTACGGTATATTCCAAGTCCTGCTGTAGCTGTCCATTTGAACCTGAAAATAACCAGTTCTCTAATAAGTTTTATAACAATAACTGATGTGTAAGCGCCTACTACAATTGTTAAATCGTATACGAAAAGTCTGGAAGCTTATTGAAGGCACTTCGTACTTATTTTTTAATGATTAATTGGCAACAGTTTTTAATATATGAATAAATGTAAAGGGAAATACGTCTTTGATTTATTTATATATATTAATATGACAGCTGCAATTATTTTTATGAAAGCATATATATATATATTTATATATATATATATAAATATATATATATATATATATATATATATATATATATATGAATATACGGAAGCTATACCAATCAGCCATGGAGTATCGGTATACAGTACGGTGGAGGGGTACGTCTGAGGTCTTATTACATTTCATCTTTATCTTAACTGATACGATGGAGTGGTCGGAGGATCCTAGAGGAGATAGAACGGAACATGAACATGGCTCAGGGGAAGTTGAGAGAAAAAGGTCTAGAAGACTTGCATATTGATCTGTAGTATCGGGCACACGGATGGGCTCGCGAACAATCTGAGTGAGGTCATAAGCAATGGCAAAATCATGACAGAACCTCCCCTTATCGTCTGTCTTATGTTAGTGGGTCAGCCATTCCACGTTATGGACGTTGAAGTCACCACAGATGTGGACGTTAGCTGAGGGATGTGCAGACAAGATGTGGTCTATTTTCTCGGATATACTCTTAAAGATACTAACTCCGCTGTTATGGGGCCGATAGAGGGCAAATATAAATTCAGTGGTGTAACCAAGTGCAACCCGTAAGCACATATAAGGTAAATTAGGATCTTCTCTAGAGATATCCCTGCCACACGGTAAGCCATCTTTAATGTAGGCACATATTCCATGCCCATGGTGATCTTGGAGGTCAGATTTAGATGTTAAGTTAGAGTATCCGTTAATTATGAGCTCATCTAAGGAAGTGGTCGGCCCTATTCCAGTTTCGCTTAGAAATAATATGTTCGATTTCGTCTCCTGTAATTGGGCTTCAATCTCTGGAATGTTGGAACGTAGACCCCTGATGTTGGAGGAGACATGGTAGTAAGGGTCTACGTTGGAAGATGTGTTTCTAGGTTTATTCGAGTTTTTTTCTGGAGATATTTCATGTTGAGGTTTTGGGATTTGTGAAACAGGTCGGCATACTTGGTTAGAGCAGGATAGAGATGGAAAGTAAGAGAGAAAAGGACATGATTTTTTTTTAATGTAGCACATGATAAGGTAAAGCCGTAACAATTACCCACTAATATGGCATCGAGAGGCATCACCAGAGACTACTGTATGGCCCAGAATCTATTTACCAAATGGCAATACAGCACCCCCAGTACTTTGCGCCTGCTGATAGGACAGCCTCCTTAGTGGTTAATCCAAGGTTCGGGTCCCTGACTATCAGGCGGATAACGTCAGCCCAGACAAAACGTTTACCTCCAGCACCCTTACTAGTGACATGACCGCAAGGATAGACATAGAGACAGAAAAATTTCCGACATCTCAGACTACTGTTCACCAAGTACTACTGACCTGGAAAGCAGCCTTTTCTTCACCTGTTGTCAGAAAAATCACTCATTTGAATGAGGACTGAGGGACAAAAAAGGAGAAGCGAGAGTTACTGCAGCTGCCGATAACACATCCACTGTATTATCTACTCGCCATGTTCTTGTTATGATATATGCTATGTGGGATATGAGAAGTTTATTTTGAGTTACTAAACCGTAACAAAAGAATGACAGCAGGAAAACATTGTTCGCAGTTGGATGATCTAAGAAATTCTCTATGAATGAAAAAAACGGCCAGCATTACAGAATAGGATGGGGGTAGAGCTTCAGCATGATAACACGATACCTAATACAGTAAGAGTCAATCAGGAAAAGTCATGAGTTTCATCGAGGAAGTTTTGCCTCATCCGCCTTATTCATCTGATATTGATCCATTTGATTACCATCTTTTCCGATCCTTACAAAATCATAAGAAATTGTGACTGGAGGCGAAATATGAGTTCTTTACAAGAACACTCCACGCAAAAAGCAATGGTTAGACCAAAACTAAACTCGATAGTTTGTTCCAAAAGGAGAACTACACTCAAACGAGATTATGCTCTCGTTTCTACAGTGTTACACGACAATCACAGCAGCAAAATATTGTTTGCAGCTGGATGGTCTAAAACATTCTTTATGAATAAAAAAAAAAACAGCCAGCATTACACAATGGGAAGGGTGTAAAGCTTCAGCATGATAACACGATACCTAACAGAATAAGAGTCACCCAGGAAAAGGTCATGAGTTTCAACGGGGAAGTTTTGCCTCATCCGCCTTATTCACCTTATATTCATCCATTCGACTACTATCTTTTCCGATCCTTGCAGAATCATTTAAGAAATACAATTCATGAAAATCATGTCCACATAAAATATTGCTGTGAATTTGTTTTTCTCTTCAAAAAGTCAAAGTAATAATTTGAAGAAGGCATTAAAAAGCTCCTTAACCGTTTGACAGAAGTCGTAAAAAGATGAGGGAGATCATGGTAAAATTTAATAATGCCGTAATGTGAATATTTAAGATGGAATGTATTGTGTTTCCAACCTGATATTTAAATTTTTATTTTATTAATTGATGTCGACTGTATCGTGGAATTTTCACGAAATCCTTCCAGGCCATCATAAGCGATTACCTACTGAAAAAAGCCAGCGGTGTTCATCAGATTTCCAGTAATTATTACCCGGTTCAATAATTTTTATAAATCTTTTTGCGTTATCGTAACAGCCATTCCTCTTCTCTAGAATGTGAGTGGCAACAAACCTATTTATGGTCAGAGTCCTCTTGGCACTGACCCGGCGAAGGTTTGGTTAGTACTTTCTCCCTACGATATTCTTATCCTCCAATATCCCTTCACGACTATTTTTGTTGAGACAGTCATGTCGATACTACCATCTTTTTAGGGAGAAAGTGCAGTTAAAATAAAAATTTGTGCTTTTAGTTTTTTGGGTTCCATGTGGTATACATCTTTTTGTTTTACTTTAGTTGCGGTTTTCATATGATCGCTATTTAGGTGAAGGTTCAAAATAGTTAACCCTTCTCCCCATAACCGTTTTTTTATGCAGTAAAATACTGTTTCAATAATTATGGTTTAAATAAATATTTATTCCTTATTTAAAGATTTACAGTATAATTTGTTTAACTGAAGAAATATTTATTGTTCATACATATATTTTTCCCTTATTTTTTTACATTGTTAGGTAAAGTTTCAGAATAGTTAACCCCTCCCCATATTAAGAATGGCTTTCAGCATGATTCTTACAATAGTGTTATCAAAGTTTATTGATTTTTCTTATTTAACAAAAATTATAAAAAAGATACAAGAACATTTTAAACATTTTTTTCATTAAATGGTTATTTAGGTGAAGATTTAGAATAGTCAAACCCTCTCCCCTTATTAAGAATGGCATTTTTATTATTTCAGCATGATGCTTACATTTTTCTTAATTTAAAAAAAAACATACAAGAAAATGTTAAGCTCTTTTTTTTTAATTAAACTGTTAGATCAAAGATCGGAATAACTTACTTTATAGCCAATTAGCCAGCTGTATTAAAATGTTTTAGCATTTAATACCTAATAAGGTTTTCGCTTCAATTGTCACAAGCAGACGATATCGATTCAAAGGAGGTAATTCGTCAACAATTGTTTTAGCCGAATTTTACGGTAAAGTGTAGTGGATTGGTGGATATATTATACATATCCCCCAGTTTGTATTTATTTGCTTCCCCACTGAGCAAATGAGGCACAAGGCCGTTTTTTAATGTGTAGAGAAAGAGGGAGGGGGAGGGAAATGGGGACCAGTTCCCGATGGGTGGGAAATGGGAGTTGGATAGGAACTGTTGGTATGAAGAGTTGCCCCTACATTGACCAAGGTAGATATGTGGGGTTACCCCCACATATGGTCTTTGCTTGCAGTATCTGTCGGAACAGATACTGCACATTGATCTTGTCGCCCGGGCCGCAAAGGGCGGGGGCCAGTGTATATACATATCCCCCAAGTTATTCATTTGCTAAAAGCAATATTTAATGAGCATGGTTCTTCTTGCCAGGCAATGGGTTTACCTGAACCAACAGGTGATCCTCCAATAGATAATATGACTCGAAATACAAACGGGCCTAATGTTGAATTGTTAAACAATGAACAATCAGATCTCTTTAATACTATACTCAAGGCTGTCATGGCAACTGAAAAAGAAGCCCCACACAACAATTGCTTCTATTTAGATGCCCCAGCCGGATCAGGAAAAACCTTTTTATTCAACATGTTATATGATTACTTCACCTCCAGCAGTACTGTAACTGCCACTGCGGCATAGCTGCAATGCTACTAACTTCAGGGAAAACACTCCACAGTATATTCAAACTACCTGTACCCCTGACAGAAAACGGTGTCTGTAACGTTTCTCCTTTATCAGAGCATGCTTCTTTTTTGAGAAAGGTAAAGGTATTCATCATAGACGAAGCCTCTATGATACCTAATCATGCACTGCTTGCTATAGATAGATGTTTACAAGATATAATGGGTAACGATAAAATATTTGATGGAAAATTTCTCATACTTGGAGGTGACTTCAGGCAAATTTTGCCAGTAGTGCCACATGGATCACCTACATCTATTATAGACACCTGTCTTAAAAGATGCCCATTGTGGCATCATTTCAGTCAATTACAACTAACACAAAACGTCAGAACTAACATAAATGAACAGGAGTTTTCTAGATGGCTCCTTCATCTTTGTAATGGTACACTAACGAGCAGTCTCAATGAAATTCCTGTAGATGCCATAGATGTTCCTGACTATTCGGTATGTAATGGTTCTCTAATCTCAGAAATATTTGATTGCAGCCCTCAAGAAATGGAAAATTGAATCATCATGACTCTAAAAAATACAGAATGTTTAACAGTAAATGTAGAAATTCTAAATAATCTTCCCGGAGGCATAAATACATATTTAAGTGCAGATTACATCTCCGATGATGATGATGCTGAACTTCAAAATTATCCTATCGAGTTCATAAATTCATTAACTCCATCTGGAATGTTACCTCACCGACTTAATGTGAAAATAGGGGCAATAGTAATGCGACTGCGAAATTTATCCATAAATCAAGGACTTTGTAATGGAACTAGGATGAAAATAAAAGAATGTCATCAAAACAGCATCATTGCTATTTTAATTAATGGATCTAATAGAGGTTCCACAGTTATCATTCCAAGAATTAAGTTAAAGCCAAGTGATAAAAATGTTCCGTTTGCATTTCATCAGATACAGTTTGCAATACGATTAGCATATTCACTGACAATCAATAAAGCACAAGACCAAACTTTGGATAAGGTTGGTATATATCTTCAACAACCTGTATTTTCTCATGGTCAACTGTATGTGGCATGTTCAAGAGCTCGATCTAAGCACAGTGTGAAATTTAAGGTAATACAACTGCATAGAGATGATAATCAGGTCAGAAAGCGTGGTATAACATATACTAAGAATATTGTTTACCGTGAAGTGTTATGAAAACAACCAGGAACGGCTATGGAATCTAAAAATTAACTTGGATGTAAATATGATTTTGGAAAAAAAAAATTGCTTTCCTTATATTTAAAATTCATAATTTGATGAAAAAGTAGTGTACAGTTTGTTTAACCTACCTCACATCATTTTGATTATCGAAAAATCAAAATTTAACTGTATTTCGTAAGATTTACAGAAGCACTTCATTTTCTATGCATGTAATACACAAGAGTCTTAATATTATAACAGATTAAAATGTTTTTATGGAAAAAACTTTTGTACAGAAAATTCAAAGTGTTCTATTTATATTACCAGGAAGTTGTGATGCATTAATTGAAATCTATATCACTAATTCGACTTAAAAAATATTTGCGAATTTCCAAATCTTCATTGAATAAAATTTAAAATAAATAGAAAAGTCTATTGCATATGTAAAAGTTGATGGTTGCTTATTTAACTTCATTAAAAGTTGTCAAAGTCAACCAAGAACTGCTCAATATTGTGGCTTAATGGATCATTTAGCAAGGAATGAAGATGGCGATTCTGGTGTACCAGTTATTCTACCATCTTCATTTACAGGAAGTCCTAGGAATCTTCAACAACTGTATCAAGATGCAATGGCAGTTTTCTGTAAATATGGAAAGCCAGACCTATTCCTTACCTATACATGTAATCCAAGATGTCCTGAAATATTAAACAACTTGGGGTCATCAGAACTTTCACAAAATCGATGTCAACAATGTCATACAGTTTTTTTTAAATTCACAGTCTGACTCCCCAGAACCTGCTGACTGACCACTATTCTCACTCCAAGGAGCTGATCAACGTCCCTGTCACCGCCTCAATCATCACCAGCACTCCCTGACAATATCAACAGCATCAGTTACGATCGCATTGGCCATCAATAAAAGTTTTAACTACAGTTCTTTGTTTGTTCTACTTGCTTCCATAGTTCATTTTTGTAATATAACAATAAGGAATTTCTTATTGATGTGCTTTACAAGATTTTAACTACCGTGGAAATTCCACGGGTCCTGCTAGTTATTATTATTATTATTATTATTATTATTATTATTATTATTATTATTATTATTATTATTATTATTCAGTGACTAGGTGTTTCTCTAAGATTATTATAAGTGATTGCTCACTGCCCATAAGAAGTGTTGCTCGTTTGGTATTTGAGTAAAAGTATTTTCAGATTATCAGCCCTTTCCACCTCTTTCGAAAACTTCTGCAAATCATATTGCGTCATCACAATAGCCGTTAAGCATTGATTTCTCACTTGCAAGGAATGTAATGCTTTTTTTTTTCTTCCGAAAAATGGGTGATTATAGACCGACCGAAGAGTTCCGAACTCTCCCCCCAACTTCCCAGTGGAATTCTGCAGCAGCAGCATCATCATCATCATCATCATCATCATCATCATCATCATCATCATCATCATCATCATCATCATCACCATCATCATCATCATCATCAAAATGGTATTTGTACGTGTGTCCGCACTCACTATAAATTCTTTAATGTCTTCATGATTACGTCTCTAATAACAATAATCGGCGATATTGTCTGGAGTCTCAGCAACAACACATCTACTCAGATGTCCAAGAACTTTACACTTATTTCAGTAACGATTGCAAATACCTGTGCGTTATCGCAAAATCCGCTTACCATTGATAGCATTGCCCATTGATCTTCTCTGCACACTGTGTGTTATTAAACACGCCCAAAGTCCCAATACTGTCCACACTATTTCAGTGGGAAGTCTGGTAAGCGCTCTGCTTGTCTGTCTATTCTCGGTAACCCTTTAAAACCTTTTTTGATTGGTTTCAACTGATGCTGATCCCTTCTGTTTGGGAAGGGGGTGAAGTGTATATAATTTCTTGCGGTTTCAGTTCCTTAGAGTTCATGTAGCGTTTTCTTGCATTATTTTCTATTTCAACTTCTGCTTGACTAATCAGTGTTCGTACTTTATGTGGGTTTATTTCCGTATTTAAAGATTTTCCTTAATATTTCAGATACTTTAATGAATACATTATTATTATTATTATTATTATTATTATTATTATTATTATTATTATTATTATTATTATTATTAACTAGGAGTTCTCACACCGGCGATAATCAGAGATTGCACACAAGAAACATCAGGTAGTATTCCCTGAAGTCTAAATGACAGGAGATCTCCCCAAATTCCCTGTATACTCCACTTCTTTTGATAACCTGTGCAAATGAATTTACATCATCCTTATAGCCGTTTACCACTTATTTCTCGCTGGCAATTAGCATTCACCAGAATTTGGGTGGCAATAAGCTTCCTTAAGATTCACGCTTTCTTCGAATTCAGTGGAGATCTGGTAAGTGCTTTTTCTGTCTTTTGATCGTCGTTGACACTTCTTAATCATTTGTAGTGGTGCCAGTTGATGTCATTTTGCGGGTTGGGAGGGGTGGAGTGGAGATGACTTACGATTTTACAGGGTGGAAGGATGAAATTGCCGCCATAGAAAAGATATATGATTCCATTTCCGTTTGATGAAAATCTACAAGTTGGGTAGTTGTGTACAAATCCCACGAGCAAGAAAAGCCTTCTATCATGTCTGGAAGTGACATAATGTTAAACAAGCGAGATCGAAGATGCGCCGCTGTAACACTCATGCTCTCTAACGATCCAAATTATGACAACAGGACCATTGCCAGCACACTCAAAATGCATCGCTGGATTGCAACGAATAATAGAGACGAGCCCAGGGTGACATAAATAAAGTTTCCTGCCACGGTTATGGTCTTTAGTGAGGTTTCAAGTGAGAGTCACATCCTGCTACCTCGCATCTTCGAAGTCGGCTTGAAAATCAACACCAAACTGTACCTGGATGTGCTAAAGAGTCTGTTGATCCTCTGGTGCAATAAGGTGTCTGCTATCAGACCACGGGTGTGTCGACGGGACTCGACGCAGGCCAAGAATTCCAACGAAACCCAGGCTTAGCTTCAGAAGGAGTGCTACGAAATTGTACGATTCTCTCACTGTCTCCTCCTGCCCGAGAGGAACCCGCTTAACTACTTTGTTTCGTCATACGTCGAGAACATCACAAACCTGACCTCCCACAACATCATAGCCAGCGTGATTGCTGTCATCCGCTGAATATTCGCCGAGCTCCCGCCGGCGCTTTTGGAAAATTAATGCCCTTAGTTCCGGAACAGTATCAAGGCGGTAATTGAAGCCGAAGGCGGCTACATTGAATAGATCTTAGCTCTACTACATGATCGAGTTATTTGAATTGATTTTTCTCAATAAAAGTTTAAAAATAAAATTGTAGTGTTGTTTTCTTTAAGGTGAGAATTTTATCTTTCCACCCTCTGCTGTTCTAGTTTTCTTATTTTTACAGGGGGGGGGGATCACCGCTTATCAAGGCCCAGAGGCCACTCGAGGATAAGGATTAATAGGTATATATTAATCATTGTGATTTTAACGTAGTAAACATTAGTGGGAATTTCGTAACTTGGATTACTTAGGGGGGGGGCGGTTCAATAAGCACTTGTTCACGTTGGACTTGAAGACAATCAGATTGTAGTCAGCTGGAAAGCAAGCAAACGGAATAGAGTTCCACAGGCGAGCAGTTCTAAGAAAGAAACGCTGTTCGTGGAATGTACGTTTAGGTGTAGGCACGGATAAAGAGTGTGGATAATTGTTGATAGTGGTTCTGACAAGACGAGTGTTTTTCGTGAAAGTCTGGCGAGGGGGGGGACCAGAGATCGAAGCTCAGATGAGCACCTGCCATGAAAATAACGATAAAGCTGGGACAGGCCCTCTACGTCTTCTACGTCTCTTCTGTGGGAAAGGGGTCGCAAAGAAGAGAAAAAGGCATCCCCCACTAAGCTACGAAGTCTATTTTGAACTCTGTCAAGGCAGGATAACCGCTTCTAGCAGCTCCTGCCCAGATATGGAAACAGTACTCCATCATTGGCCGAATCTGGCTTTTATATAGGTAGAGAACTGCATCAGAAGTGAGATATCTACTGGAGCGATAGAAGGATTCCATCATCTTTCCAGCGACTTTGGCAATTGATTTGATATACGTGTTCCATTTCAGTTCGGGAGTAAAGGTCCAGCCCAGAAGCTTGTCAAAACATGAAGCCTCCCGAAGACGAGAGCCATTAATTTCGATTGATGGCAGCTCAGCAGCAGAGCGTTGATGATGTAAAGATAAAAGCTTGGTTTTAGATGCATTAAAAGTAACCAGCCACTTCTTTCCTCATTGTTACACGTGCTCAAGATCAGAGGAAGAGAGTCAGAGAGAACCTGGTCGTTTATACCCTTCGAAGTGCTTCCGTAGATGGCAGTGTCGTCGGTTTTATATGCTGTTCCTCTATCCTTCTCTTTAATTCTGTTGCAGTTTCTGCATGGCGTTTCTAGCTTATGTGTATTAGTCTCCGCATTCAAGGGATTTTCGTAATATTTCAGCTGCTTTCATTATTTTCCCTTGTATCATTATTATAAGCAGCATCAGAGGCAACAGCAGCAGCCCTAGTACTAACAGTGGCGTAGTATTATTATCAACGCTAAAACAGTTGAAAGTGTATGAATTCCTCGCCGCTGGCAGCTATTATAACGGCATATGGCACCAACATTTTAAACGAGCCGTGCGTGAAGTTTTTACACGTGTTCAATATAAAATAGCGAAAACCTCATCCCACGGAGACATGCTATAATCATGTCCTGAACTCGCGACCACCATTACGTTACGCATTCTTAAGTGATAAGTAGACGAACTAATCTTAGGCTTTATATATATATATATATATATATATATATATATATATATATACATATATATATATATATATATATATATATATATTAATTATATATGCATACTAGCATGAGTGCCCGGAGTTGCCTGGGTGTTTGGAGGTGTATGCTGCGTAAAAAAAAAAAAAAAATGGTGATTTTTTTTTTAAGTTCGACCCCTAGTATGACCCCTTTAACGTTTATTGTTTTGGGCTCAAGTCAAGTTATTAAGTTAGGTCCATGTTCAAGGAACCTATATATAAAATTTCAAGTGTTTAGACCCAAAATTGTCGGGGGAATTTGGTACAGTTCTAAAAGTTGAAATCATTGGTATTTTGACCCCTTGACAGCCAAATTACTGACCGAAATATATATATATATATATATATATATATATATATATATATATATATATATATATATTTGTCTATTTGTATTTATATACTTTTAAATGTCGTTGAAAGAGAGCCTTTAATTTAATCGGAGACTTGTGCCAAAATTAAGAAGATTAATGAACTTTCATGTCGTAAATACCACAGACACACCCGACAAGAAGCAAAATCCCACCCCATACAGTAGAGATCCCTAAATGTAAGAAGCCTTTTACTTTAATAGTTTCTTCCCCAGATCTACTAGACTTTGGAACTCCCTTCCAGGTTTCTGCTTCCCCACATGCACTGACATCCAGAAGTTCAAGTGTAATGTGAACAGACATGTTGCTGCTCAACTCTCTAATAGTATATCTGCAATTTATGTCCCCGATAGTAGACCCGTACATTAAAGTGCCACTGTGCCTTGTTTGGGATGAAAGTGGAATAAAAACAAAAAATAACATATTTTTTTCCGCGAAAGAAGCAATTTCAAAAATAATTTTCTTTGGAAAAGAAATGAAAAAAGTTACTTGCTCTGTAGATATTTTCTTATTCTTGGAGTTAGTCTCTGTTTTATGGCTATGGTTCCGTATGTGTGAAATAAATGTTTGACGAAAGGAGGCAACTCTAATAAAGATCGACATTTCCATCGCCGAAATTTTAAGGGTGTACATATTTTTGTTTTACCCACAATTTGGGGGAATCAATATAAACGTAAACTTAGAAATAGATGGATAACTTGATGTGTACATTGTAAATCTATATAAATAAATAGTAAATGTATGTATGTGTTTTAGATTACATGCAGATGTTTAAATGCATTTCGAACAAGCCATTTCGTTGCTCAACTTTTCATATAGTTTGCTATGGACATGATCACAAATAGTAGCCGCTTACATCAAAGTAAAAATATGTCGTGTTCCAAATGAATAAAAGATAGAACAAAATATGAATAATGCCCGCTTAAGTTCAAGTAAAAATATGCCTTATTTGGAATGAATAAAAATAGAGCAAAATAGCGGCCGCTTACGCCAAAGGAAAAATATGCCTTATTTGGAATCAATAAAAACAGAACAAAATATAAATCATGTCCAAGTTAAAATAAATGAAATAATAGCTGGCAGCTCGGCGTTACCCTGAAGTACTACACGCTTAAACATGATAAATCAAATTATAATAAATCTTTTTTTTTTAAAGAAAATATGACTTGTGCAAATTTTATTATCTCCCTTTGCCAATGTAACGTAAACTATTCCCCTATACAAACCCTTCTTTTCTATTTATAACAAAGAAAAGCTATTTTTAAGATCGGAATTTTTCGACTATCGAAAATTATTGGATTAATTTCTATACAAAATATATATCTAAGAACACTTCCAGATATATAAATTAGCTTTGTGTGAGATTTGCAAAAGATGGGTTCAGCCGTTTCGGAATCTGTAGGGAAGGAACCCCCCCACAAAGACAAAGTGACTTTTATATAATACTTGAGACAGACATAATAGAATAAACTAGAAATATAATTTGAAAAAATTATTTAATTATTTGAAAATTTTTCCTCATCTTCTAGTTGTTGTTTTTTCACGACATTTCGGTCAATTATTCCTCCGGCCTTCGTCAGTTTAACCGCGACGGGATAGGAGTGTCGAATCCTCCAACTACATCCACATCAATTGCTGCCTTCAATAGCTGTTGTCAACTCACCACGATTTGGTCAACTAATCCTCTGACCGGCTTTGGGCGGGATTGAAACCGCTAGATGAGGATAAAAGTCCAAATAATTAAATAAAAAATATACAATTTACTCACCTCCCAAATAATTCCAAACTAATTCAGAATCACCCAGTGATTGACCTTGTTTCCTGACTAGAGCAATGAACGTCGTTGTTTTCCCCGCTCCCGCCACATCCCATCCCCCTAACTGGACACTGATGAGGTGCTTCAGTGCCATATATGCCGGTGCAGTGGACTGGGCTGACTTTGCCTAATGTGCTTGAAGGTGCCGGATTGAAAGTTTCCTGGCTGCTGTTTCCGACTGATAGTACAGGAGCTCTAACTCTTTGGTAGCGCTTTGAGCGGCTGCTCCATGAACAGTTGTATAATATCGGGATATTTGTAGTGCCATGTCGCGCATGGAGAGGGACTCTACACTCATCCTCGGTGGGCTTTCCTGAGGCCACAATCCTGTGGGTGAGGACAGCTGATGGTCTACTTGTATTGCATGTCTGATATTCTGCACAACAACTTTCCCAGCACCCCTCACTCCCTTACCCTTACTGAAACTTTAAATAAAATGAAATGACAGCTCAAGCCAAAGTTACGTTTAAACCAAGACCAGACTCAAAGAAAACCAACATGCGTCCTCCCTTGAGGCTTGCATTTACGAATATCCGCGGACTCAGAACTAACTTAGATGATGTTGAATCATTTCTCCTTGTAAACACCCCGGAGATCTTAGTATTAAGTGAAACTAACCTACACTCTTCCATACCCTCTAACCACTTTAACATGCCTGGTTATCTCCTACTCTGCCGTAAAGACTCAGATAGACATATGCATGCGCTTGGAGTCTATATTCGTAACACTCTCCCCCTGACTAGAGAAATAAAACAAGAATCAGAAGACCAGGTATTTTTGTGCGTCGGGCTAAATATGCAACATAATATTAGCTACTTTTATTTTCTCTACCACTCTCCCTCAACCCAGGACTGTACCATAATAAACAAAGTCTATGACAGCATAGATATAGCACTCTCCCTCGATACTTGCGCACAAGTACATGTATTTGATGACTTCAATGTCCACCACAGTAACTGGCTTGGATTCTTTAATTACACAGACGTAGCTGGTAGCTTCTCCATATCCCATTCACTACCTCAGACGCTTACATTTCCGACATGTTTTCCAGACTAGCAAGATCAACATGCCTCACTTCTAGATCTTTTTCTGACAATAGTTTCCGATGATTGTACAACAAATGCCCACAGCCTACAGCCCACAGCCCACAGCCCACTCGGGAATGCTCATCACGCTGTGATAATTCTTAATTCTCGCCCTAAAACTCAAAACAGCGAGGTATTACAAAAAAGGCTGATTTGGAAGCCATCAGGGAACTCATCAGAGATATCCATGGCGAAATATATTTTCTCTTCCAGCTGAACAGTGTGCGAATGAGACCACTGAATGGTTCAAAACTGCAATTGAAGCACATGTTCCCACATAGAAATTCTATATCAAGCCCCACTCTCCCCAATGGTTTACTTCTACTTGGGCAGCTGCCACTGCTTAGGCAGCATGCGTTTCACAGATTCAACCGACATAAGTCTAGTTCAAACAGGCAGAAGTATATAGAAGCTAGAAGTAATTTTAAGAGCGTAATAGCGACAGTTAAGACGGATTACACTTAAGCCATCAGAAAACGCATCGAAGCGCAGAAATTTAGAACCCGTGATATTTTGAAAAGCTACAACAGTGTAGTAAATAATGGGCAGTCAACAATTCCTCCACTATCAAACAAGCATGAGGTTGCTTGCACGGTAACCGACAAGGCTAATCTGCTTGCCAGTCGGTTTGCCTCAAACTCCACACTGGACCCGGAACACCATTCCCTCCCCGACTTTCCTTTGCGGACAGACGCCACACTAGAAGATTTGAAAATGATCCCCTCTCAGGTACATATTATCATAAAAAACCTACACACCTCAAAAGCATGTGGACCCGATCTCAACCCGTCTGTGCTATTAAAAAAATGCTATGCTGAGGTTGCTCCAGTTCTCTCCAAACTTTACAATAAATGCCTTAACGAATCTTGCTTTCCCGACTGCTGGAAAACCGCTTCTGTGGTACCAGTCTTCAAGAATACTGGTGAAAGATCTGACCCACTAAATTATCGCCCCATTAGCATCCTCCCGCTTTTCGCCAAAATATTTGAGTTTTTAGTAAATCAAGCCCTAGTCCAAAACCTAACAGCTGCTAAACTCCTGACCGATAAACAATATGGATTTAGGCAACAGTTCAACAACAGATATCTTAATTGTAGTCTCTGAACGTATATACCGTTCACTGGACAAAACAGGGGAAGGTAGAGTGGTAGCCCTTTATATATCTAAGGCTTTTGACAGGGTATGGCACCAATGGTCTTCTAAGGAAAATTAGATCATATGGTATAATTAATTTAGATTAATTATGATGAATTAATTAATTTATTATAATTTTATGGTATCATTAAAATTAGATCATATGGTATGGAAGAATTCATAATGTAATTAAATCCTTCTCAAATAAGAGAAACATCCAAGTTGTCCTTGACGGTCGTACATCTAAACAATATGATATAAATGCGGGAAATAACTCAGGAGTCTATCCCTGTACCTTTATTATTCTTGATATTCATAAATAACTGTACTGATATGCAGAAATTCAAGTACCATGGGCACAATCCTCTTGCTGCTCATCTCCCTTCATAGTGCCTCGCGAATTATGTCCCCGATAGTAGCCCCCTACTTCAAAGTGGCACTGTGCCTTGTTTGGGGTGAAAATTGAATTTTAAAAAATAACTATACGTTAAAATCGTTTCATTTTTAAATATTTCGTATCTATCTGCTGATCGTCTAGGCAGTAACGACTAAGACTGAGGCAAAATATATTTTGGTTTTACCCAAGTTACATTTAAAAAATTTGCAAATCACTACTATATATTGGGTATACTATAATGATAAATGATATGCCCTGTAATGATACATATGAAAGATGCCAAAATTAAAATGAAATCACCCGTTTTTTAATCAAATCTATAGTTCGCCTGCTCTAGTTAGTGATCAGCATCATATGTTTCTCGCAACAATTTAGTCCACAATACGTTATAGTCTATATTGCAAAAGTCAAGTATCATGGTTCAAGTGTGCTCGAAAAAAAAAACGTTCATTTCGAAGGCGCTTTGTCTCAGAAATGACTCTATATTGATTTTATAGTCTGTGGCTTTTCTGCTTGCGCGGTGATAGCATGGAAAGAAAAATTTACAATCATTATTGTTATTTTCTTTCGATGTCGCGCGTGTTTTTAATCTCCAGTATAGACTTACGCGCGTTTCTCTATTTGCACATTTTTCTGTGTGTGTATGTGTGTGTATATATGTGTATGTATGTATGTATGTGTGTGTGTGTGTTAATTCCGCAATGTCTAGGCCGTTTTTTTATGAAGTTTCATACAAATGTCATTCTGTGACTAATTAGGTTTTGCATCGGAATGCCTCCGATATACATTGAAAATCGATAATCGAAAAAATCCGATAATAGAAGGAACAGTTCGATTTTGACCAATGTTTCCACCCTTATACATCCTAACATCACTCATGTATTTGAGAAGTTTTATCACTTCACAAACAACAGAGATCGACATATAAAATCAGCAGTAGGTTCTTACATAAAACAGGGGCGCGTTTGAAAGGAATGTATCTGCTATAACCATTATGTCTGGCTTTTGAACTTTACTCTGTAATTTAAGCCAATATATTAAAAATAATTTGACAAAATCAAGAGTAGGTCCACTAAAGCAGTGACAGAAATTTAGACTACTATGTATTGTGAAGTAAGTCACTGCGGGGGGGGGCATATGTAACTTCTTCCCGGTGCACTGTGGTCGAATCACGAGTAGAGCAGGGAATCAACCAATTTGATTATAAAATGTGGGACTTCTCAGATTTCGATGACAATAAAAGTATGAAACGGTGGAACATTTGTTGATCCTCATTTAATCCCGAGCAACGTCGGGTTTTCCTTCTAGTTCACACGCACGCTCGTTGGCACACACACACACACGCGCGCGCATGCACGCACGCACGCACATATATATAGATGTAATAAAAATTCTACCGAAAAATACATTTTCAATGGTAAGGTAAACTTAACTAGATGCCAAAAAAAAAAAAAAAAAATGCGCTATCCGAGTAAAGTGGCAAGCAATATGATAAGTTAATTAGATAAACCGATAAGTGTTTCAGAAAGGGGAATAAGCGATATCCCTCTTTAGGCCATGGCATTTGCAAGCTAAATACTTCTCGCCAGAAGAAGGGAAAAGCTGGTATTATACCAAACTAAAAGGTAAAAAAGACAAAACTGCATTTGAAAACATTCAGATTAGAAATGAGGAAAAATTAGATCAAAATTGGAAATTTTGTGGTGGGGGGGGCTATAGATTTATGTTTGTGGCATGTTGGGTATGTGTGTGTATGTTGAGTATGTGCGTGTATGTTGATTATATGTGTGTATGTTGAGTATGTGTGTATCTTTGAGTATGTGTGTATGTTGAGTATGTGTGTATGTTGCGTATGTGTGTGTATGTTGAGTATGTGTGTATGTTGAGTATGTGTGTGTATGTTGAGTATGTGTGTGTATGTTGAGTATGTGTGTGTATGTTGAGTATGTGTGTATGTTGCGTATGTGTGTGTATGTTGAGTATGTGTGTATGTTGAGTATGTGTGTGTATGTTGAGTATGTGTGTATGTTGAGTATGTGTGTATGTTGAGTATGTGTGTGTATGTTGAGTATATGTGTATGTTGAGTATGTGTGTATGCTGAGTATGTGTGTATGTTGAGTATGTGTGTATGTTGAGTATGTGTGTGTATGTTGAGTATGTGTGTGTATGTTGAGTATGTGTGTGTATGTTGAGTATGTGTGTGTATGTTGAGTATGTGTGTATGTTGAGTATGTGTGTATGCTGAGTATGTGTGTATGTTGAGTATGTGTGTATGTTGAGTATGTGTGTATGCTGAGTATGTGTGTATGTTGAGTATGTGTGTATGTTGAGTATGTGTGTGTATGTTGAGTATGTGTGTGTATGTTGAGTATGTGTGTGTATGTTGAGTATGTGTGTGTATGCTGAGTATGTGTGTATGTTGAGTATGTGTGTGTATGTTGAGTATGTGTGTATGTTGAGTATGTGTGTATGTTGAGTATGTGTGTGTATGTTGAGTATGTGTGTATGTTGAGTATGTGTGTGTATGTTGAGTATATGTGTATGTTGAGTATGTGTGTATGCTGAGTATGTGTGTATGTTGAGTATGTGTGTATGTTGAGTATGTGTGTATGTTGAGTATGTGTGTGTATGTTGAGTATGTGTGTGTATGTTGAGTATGTGTGCAGTGCATCTTGAGTATGTGTGTATGTTTGAATTCGCATTAGATAAATATAGGGTGTATACTTTGTAATACATGCTACATTATTTTTGGCGTTTTGTATTTCTTTGTAACCATTTAACAGAACTATAACATTATATATATATATATATATATATATATATATATATATATATATATATATATATATATATATATATAAAGCTGAATGTCTGTGTGTATTTGTGTGTGTCTCTGGTCACGATTAGGCTCCTATATGGTTGACTATTTTAAAAAACTGATTACTTATAATGATGTAAGATGTATCGAGACACAGCTATGGGTATGATTGATCTGACAGAATGGTGATTCATTAAAATTGTGGGGTCTACGTTCGCGCATGGTCCACAAAGTATGGAAATAAAAAAATTTTAAATTAAAAAAAAAACGTTTACAAGTGTTTTTGATATAGATGTACTTAATAATACTTTGATAAGTATGTTTTAACTTAAATAGGGGTGGTATAATAAAATTGTGGGGTCTGCTTTCGCGCCTGGCCTCCATAGAATGGAAATATGTCACAAAGTTTAACAAGTTTTTTTTTTAAATATAGATCCACGGAATATTGCGATAAGTTTTTCAGTGTGAACAGGTATGGTATAATAAATTATAGGCTTTATCTATTTTATTTTTACTTTCATCATATTTTGGTTTGGTTTTGATACCCCCAAATTCGAAGCTATCTCTTTATAACCCTTACTTTTCATGACCTATCATATTTTCATAAATCAGAGTCCGTTTTCTGTAAACTCTTTTTGAACCCAGTCCACGACGGGCACTTTTGCTAGTATATATATATATATATATATATATATATATATATATATATATATATATATATATGTATGTATGTGTGTTTGTAACTCTTTAAGAGAGCTATAGCATATATAGATAAATATATATATATATATATATATATATATATATATATATATATATATATATATATATATATATATATATATATACACTGTCTCCAAACAGTCACTAAAGAATTTTGAACTTAAATAGATTCTTCATTTTTGATGATATCTTACTGTAATTTGAACACAATCTGATTAAGATGTTTGAAAATTTTTAAAATGCAAAATTAAAAAAAAAATTTATTCATAAACAAAATGTCTTTTAAATGTTGCCCATTTTCAGCTTCGCATATTTGTGCTCTTTCCAAAACTTTATTCATGACAGATTGCAGAATCTCTGGATTGCGATTTAACTCCCTTATTTTCTTCCTGATGTTTTCCTCCAATTCTTGCAGGGGTTGGAGTTTTCTAACATACTTTTTCTTTAAGATATCCATACAAGAAAAAGTCGGGGCTAGTTAAGTCTGGGGAACGCGGTGGCCATTTGATATTGCCAATTGAAAATCCAAGTGCGGAGCTGAAAATGGACAACATTTAAAAGACATTATTTTTCATAAATTAATATTGTTTAAATTTTACAGTATGTTTTAAATGTCTTAGTGATTTAAAATTAGAGAAAAATATCGTCAAAAAATAATGAATCCATTTAAGTTCAAAATACTTCAGTGACTTTTTGGACAGCCTGTATTTATAAACCAACTTTTAACTTGACACTAAAATACGTGTTTTATCGCATCTTATATATTCATATTCTCGTGTACGACGATTTCTATTGATTTAATTATTATCATTATTAAAGCTGTATCTTTTATTAAATTTCTCTAGGGCAATGACCGAAAGGTATCGTCCTAGCGTGTCCAATACTGGATTTCTCTTACCACCAATAAACTGAAGAGACGAAAAGAAAGGAAAAAAATGTGGATTAACATAATTTCCTGTTTACGCATGCCGCCTACTTTAAAAGCGTGCCAACAACTAGGCCTAGCAAAATATATGGCGTTTACTTTCCAGCTGAGCGATTTTCAATAGGCGTGCGAGACCAACGGATAAACCGACAGACCAACAGAGATGGACTCTTAGAGATGCGTGGACATATGTTATAAACTACTGACACATTGACCTTACTGTATAAGATGACTTCAATAAGTTGTCAGACTTTTTTTGTACAGCCATTTAAAATTGTCGTAGATTCTTGAAAATTCAGTATGTTATTCCTTTACTGCCTATGAGATGACTGGCCAATCTGGACGTGAGGACACTAGGAAAACGACACGCAATAAAATTTTGTTTTAAACTTGGCAAAAGGAAGCGTATTAAATGCTTTTTTTAAAACCCAGGAAACATCATTTATCAAGGCCCGGATGCTACTCGAGCATAAGGGTTAGTCAATGTGATTATAGCGTAGTAAACATAAGTAGTGGACATTTTGTAAATGGGATTACCCAGGAGGACGGTTCATCAAGAACTTTTTTGCGTTACGTTTACTTGAAGGCAATCAGATTGTAGTCAGCTGGAAAGCAAGCTATTGGAAGACACAGGCGTGCAGTTCTAAGAAAGAAGCTTTTGGACCATATTAAATAAATCGAGCATCTGTTTTCGAGTGGCATAAGAGATTAAAGGAAGGCATGGTGTCTGTGAAGGATGGTGAGATGAGTGAAAGAAGGAAGAAATTCCAAACACCAGAGTTGTTTGACCAAATAAATAATCTATAGACATACGACTGTTTATATCCATTAAATTATTTATTTGGCCAATCAACTCTGGTGTTCTTGTTTCCTTACTCCTCCCACACCTCTCATGGTCCCTCACTTGCTTTCCTTGAATATATTATGCCACTTCAAAACTGATGTATGATTCATGCATATGGTCCAAAAGAACTCCAAAGCATTCAATACGTTTCTGTAGCATTTTTCTAAGTTTAAAACAGAGTTTTATTGCATATCGTTCTTCTAAATTGTCTTCATATCCAGATTGCATATTTGAAATTCACCAGCTGTGACAATCAAGTTTTAGTAGGGTGTATTCCAATTCTTACTGTAGCTATTCATTTGAAACTGTAACCATAAAAACTGGTCAGTCTTGTCATAAGAGGTATAGCAATAACATACTGAGTTTTCAAATGTCTCCAACAATTTAATTACATGTATTATTATTCTTCGGACTAATGTTTTCATCTTAAATGTGATTTTCACAACGTTTCGGTCGATAAAACCTCTGACCTTCTTCAGGTTTATATTATCGAACTCGGGAATGTTTCTGTCGAACTCGAAAATTTGGACGAAATTTCAAGCGGAACCCTTTATTTAGTTCACTGGAGTAGAGTGCTCTTGTTCTGTCAGCCATGACTGGATAGAGGTCCTAAATAATTCGCAAATGTATGTTTCGGGTAATAGCTGACGGAACAAGAGCATGTTACCCCCGTGAAGTAAATAAAATATTCCGCTCGAAATTCCGTCCAAATTCCCGAGTTCGACAGAAACATTCCCGAGTTTAACAAGATACCCCTGAAGAAGGTCGAAGGTTATATCGACCGACACGTTGTGAAAATCACACTCAATATGAGAACAAAAGTCCGGTAAATAATAATAAAAATAATCAATCCTCATCTCAAAATTTCAGAAACGTAATTTAATTGCTTGTACAAAAATGTCTGGAAACTTATTTAAGACACCACGTATTTCTTAATTTTAGATATTATGCATAAAGGGCAACGCTGATTAAAAATATACCAACTTTGTGGGTGTCTGTTTTGTTTATTTATACTTTTATCTAGATATATAAATGCACACACCCACAAACCACTGTCCATTATATTAAAACAGAAAACACGGGATAAATATAGCTTATATTACTATGTATTTTGAGAGGATGATTGATAATTGGAATTATTTAGCTTATTCGTATCACTGTTCTCAACTTGACTATTTTTGTTTTATTTTCTCAACATTTCGGAGACATTCTGGACATCTTATTGAATCTGAAAAAAATATTTCCAGAGTTCGACAAAATACACCTGTATTTGAACCCTGTTAGCTCGCTTCATATCCATTGACACACCATTATATATATATATATATATATATATATATATATATATATATATATATATAGTCTTTGAAGTTTTTAACATTTGAAACCACACAAAAAATTATTTTTTATCATTCATTAAAAAAAAAACATCTAGTCAGTAAGTCATTTAATCACCTGCAATCACTGCATCAACTCTCAAATTTACTATAATACCAATTTTTATATTTTTTAAGGGATCATCAGTTGTTTACCATGAAACACTGTTTCGGGGATTTAAAAACAAAACAGTGTATTACATCATGGCTCCCCAGCAGTGTTGATCAAACACCACCACCCTTAATCTTAGGAAGAAGACAAGTTACAAAAAATTTTTTTCCCAATTTCCTATTCTTAATTGTAATTACTAACCTTTTCATAGTATAAAAATGAATTTCTTACCTGTGCGATTCATCAATTTCCACATTTAAAATGGATTATATTTATTTGCTGTCCACTCAGCAAAATGTGGCACAAGGCCGGAAAGTGGTAACCTAGCAGGCTCCCCTAAAGGAGGGGCACTCCTGCAATTTTAAAAATTGCCTGAGTAACCCCGTCGGCATTCCCCGGTCGGGGCGCCTCAGGCAACAAGCAATAAACTTGCCCCACCGGAAAGCCCGGTGGCAAGGCCTGGGAGGGTGGACCTCCTAGGTATTACCCAAGCGGTGTACCTCAGTCCAACAGGTGCTGGGCCGGTCCCCGGCCCCTCACCTGTTGGGCTGAGTGTCAAGTGACGGATCCTTGACTGGTACTATCCATTTGAAATGGATTATATTTATTTGCTGTCCACTCAGCAAAATGTGGCACAAGGCCGGAAAGTGGTAACCCAGCAGGCTCCCCTAAAGGAGGGGCACTCCTGCAATTTTAAAAATTGCCTGAGTAACCCCGTCGGCATTCCCCGGTCGGGGCGCCTCAGGCAGCAAGCAATAAACTTGCCCCACCGGAAAGCCCAGTGGCAAGGCCTGGGAGGGTGGACCTCCTAGGTATTACCCAGGCGGTGTACCTCAGTCCAACAGGTGCTGGGCCGTCTCCGGCCTCTCACCTGTTGAGCTGATTGTCAAGTGACGGATCCTTGACTGGTACTATCCATTTGAAATGGATACATTTTTTAATTTTTTAATTTATCAGTCTTGTATTTATAAGATTTGGATTAATCCATTTAACTACTTATCACCCCCACTATAGTTAGTTTGTATATTTACATTCTTATTTATTTAAAATTAGATATATAAAGGTTAAAAATATTTTATTTTTACATATATACATTTTTTTTTTATTTTATTTTTTTTTTTTTTTAACTATATAAATTTATTATATGTAATTATAAATACATTTATACATTGCTAATATAGTTTTGGATTTCCTTTATCAATATAATCTGGTTTATCTTAAACGATTCAAAAGCATCAGGATAACGAACAAATGCTTTATTTAACTGTTTAAATATTTTATTTTTATCTCCACCTTGTTTTATCATCCTTATTACTAAGCTAGAAACTGGTGGTATTAAATCTGTTAATTTTAGAGTAACGCGAGCTATTCTCAAAAACTCTGACATAATGGTTCCATAAAACACAAAAACGGGGCAGGTGCTATCCTTATGGGGCATACGTACTATTTTAAAGGGGAAAGCGTTTCTTTTATCAAATATTTTATAAAGAAAAATTCCATCCTCAATTTTTATATCTAAATCCAGAAATGTAGCCTGTTGTCCTCTATGTTCACAATTTAATTTTAGTTCGTTTGGATATATAAGATGTTTATTTTTTTCGAATTCATCATTATCGTTTATGCATATAAGGTCATCTATAAATCTCCTACACCCATGAAAGTTATATGTTTTAGATATATCTGTTTTTAATAATGATGACATATATATATACTCGAGTCTATGTAAATACAAATTTGCCCAAAATGGTGCCGGATCCAATCCCATTGGGATACCTATCGTTTGGAGTAATATTTTATTTCCTATTTGAAAATAGCATTCTTTAATAAGATGACTTACAAGCATTTTTAAAATACCTTTAGAAATACTAGTTTTGCTATTTTTATTTTTACACCAGAAAGCATTAGAGTTTGAAAAGTCTATATATTTACCTTTTCCACCTTGAAAAGCCAAATCTACAGTATCATTTAACTCTTTTATAAGTTTTTCGTGCGGAATTTTAGTATATAGCGTACTAAAATCATAAGTAGCTATAGATTTTGCTTTTATTCTGGAATTTATTTTATCTAATTTTTCTTTCACTGGTTTGGAATTATTTACTACCCAAAATAGATTTATATTACTATAGAATTTACTTTTCAGGTGAAAATTATTTATTTGATTTATAATTAATTTAAATATTTTAGATATAGCTTTACTTAGAGGTTTAGTGATGCACGTCTTTGAACCTACAATAAATCTAGCCCCAACTGGATTTTTATGCATTTTAGGTATCCAATACATACATGGAAGATTTTTGTGTTTATCTTCTAACTTTAATCCTACTTTTGCATTAATAATACTATTATTCAAAATAATACTATCTAAATTACTATTACTTACTTTATAAGTATCCGAATCGTTTCCTATAAGTCCTACTTCTATCAATAACCGTTGTATATAATATTTTTTACATATAAAGGCTATATTGTTTGCCGCTTTATCAATCGGAACTATTACGAACTTTTCTTGAAGTATTTTAAGTTCCTCCCGTATTTCTGAATTTTTTAAAAGAGGATTGGTTTTTCTAGGGCGTTTAAATTGTTTTATATGTTTAACCTTTTTATTTACGCATTCAATTATACTATTTTTCCATGCATCAAACGTAGACTGTGCTAATTTATATTTCTTTACCATAGACATAATAAAACCTTCTAGTGCTTTAGTAACTTCTTTAACGCATTTAGTGTAATTTAGGCATTTTGGTTCTCTATAATTTGGACCCTTACTAAGTAGTTTTTTGATCTTTTTTCTGGAACTCATTTGGTAGTAATTGAATATTTTTTTGTTTATTAAATATTTTAGGTAAATTTACATCATCAAAACCTTTATTTTCATACAAAACTATACAAACATTTTTAGGTTTCTTTTTTATATCGTTCCCTGGTGGCTTATATAATTTAGTGTCAATTATATCTAGAATATATTCATACCATTGAATGAAATAGTCCTTCTTATATATCATATCAGGTTGTAATAATATTTTAGATGCTATTTCCTTCAAAACTTTCTTTTTTGTTTGATTAAGCAATTTTCTTATATAATTGAACGACTCATAAATTTTATTAATAATTATATCTTTAATTTTACTAAAAAAATCCTCACATGAAATAACTGATTTTCTATTATTTCTATTAACATGAGTTCTATCTCTAATACCGTAGCGAGGCAAAGCTGGATATAATCTACCTATAATTTCAGAATCTTGTAGGTTATTTTTTTTAACTTTACTATTCAACCCATATGGGTAAATTACTCGCATTTTTTTAATTATATCGTCTTCCTTATCCTGACGCATCCTTAGGATATCGTTATCTACATTACCTAGACTATTATATCCATTACATTTAAATTTTTCAATTATTTGCACGGAAAAAGACGACTGACTACAGGTTTCTTTAAAATGTTTAACAACATGAATACATCCCTTAGTGCTAGTCCTATGCAAATTCATGCGTTTATTTAGAGGCATTACAGTTTCTCCTACGTATTGTAAATTACAGTTTTTACAGGACAACAGGTAGACCAAATTTTGGGACCTACATGACAAATCTTCTTTAGAATGATTTACAACATAGTAAATTTTATTAGTCACATTTGACTTATATTCTTTAGATGTTATGAGAATATTACAAGTTTTACATAAGGGTGCTCCACAAGGAGCAACCTTAAAATTATTTTCGGCCGAACAAGTCCCATTTGCCACTTCGAAAGAAGGAGTTCCTACTTCTATATTACTAATGACAACGGCTTGACCCTGTCGAGACATCTCCGACCTCCTTGGGTGGTAAGCCCTAGGGGAACTCACTAGTTCTGAGGACTGCCCAGACCTAGCTTGCAATCTAGTTTTAGTGACCATATGTAAAAAGTTATTTGATAATTATTTTTGTATTTTATCAGAAAAAAAACTTTAGTACCTTTGGTACCAGAAATTATATATATATATGTATATATATGTATATATATATATATATATACATGATTCACCAGCATTTGTTTAATAAATCCACTTTAAGGCGATTAATCTTGGATTATTAAAAGTTTAGTTGGTTAAGTGTGCCAGGAAATACGATCTATTAATTCTTCAAGTGTCTTTATCGTAAAATGATTTCCAATCCCAGAGGTACCACCGACTTTATCCTCAGGCTAATCTGAATGTATGTGACCGTTTCCTGTTTAGTAAATTCCAAAACAGGTTTTGACATTTGGAAATGGTTAAGTTAATCAAACAAGTTGTGAGTTTAGCACCGAAGAAATGTCTAGATTCAAACAGCCACACGAATGGTTCTCTCTCTATATTTTTTTAATGATAGTCGCCCCCAGACAAGGCATGAAGCTATTTAATGTAAGAAACTATCAAGAAAGAAAGTATGTTATCGGAAGGACGGGAGATGACTGCTGGCCTTTTAGTTTAAAAAAAAACAAGACTATAGGTAGGTTAAAAGAGTATGCAAGAAGAGAGTTTGACAATCCTGCAATTTTTACAAAAAGGTTACTAAAATAGTAAGTGGCATAGCAATGAGGTATCAAATAAGCAAATTGACTGATATCAACAATTCAAACGAGTCAGAATAAAAGAAGCAAGGAATAGATTAGACAATTCTGAAAAAGATAAGCCACAATAGTATTGATAGAAAAAAATGAGATTAGCAACATCACGTCTGTGAAGAGAGTTTTCTAAAGGAACACGTGAAACCAGTCAAATTGCAGATATATTCCTTCACCTAATCAAGAATTATTAAATTGAACAAAGATACGCCGGCGCAAATATGACAATATTACTTTATACACATTCTGCTAGCATATGACACAATCCTTTGCCGGGGAGAGACACTTGGTTAAGAAACGTCCTAGCGATGGCAAACAGCTCCCCGGGTTTAAGATACGATCAAATGATAAACTCTTGAACGATAGAAATATCAACGGGTTGATATGGCGTCGGCTTTAACTGACTGGCATGTGTATCTCCTTGAGTCTCCTTTGCGTCGTTACGGGCAACGTTTCCATCGCTGGGAGTATATGACCGGGACCGCTTGCTGAAATTTAACGTTTTAAAAAACAGCGGACAAAGGTATTTTTTTATAAAAAGTAAAATTATTTTATTTAAAACTGACGCGTGTCGTCATTAGCGTTTGCAGTCAAATTGCCATGCGTTTGTGTCGTTCGAAGTGTCAGCTTCAACTGTATACAATGAAACAATTATAATTCAATTCTCCTCTTATTCTTCATTCAAAGAGAGCAAAAAAGAGTGTAAGAGAAAGATAGATTGATAGATAGATAGATAGATAGATAGATAGAGAGAGAGAGAGAGATAGAGAGAGAGAGATAGAGAAAGAAATATACGTTTCAAGATCTTGCAGATTCCCCCTCTTCCGAACTGACGTGTGTAGTACAATGGAGTAAAAATCGCTTACGTTTTAACCTTTTTTGTACCAATGTTCCTTAAATGGAACATAGTTTTCAACATACTATAGAAATTGTAATTTTGCTTTAAATATAACTATAAGAATAATTTATAAAAGTTTTCATAAATCTGGAGTAAAATGAAGCTACTTCAATAGAAATAACTTATAAAAATCGAATTTAAAGCAAAATTACAATTTCTATAGTATGTTGAAAACTATGTTCCATTTAAGGAACATTGGTACAAAAAAGGTTTTAAACATCCAAAACCAAACTTCTGCCTTTTCTCCACTAACACTCAGATGTCCGCTTCGCCCCAGTTTAAATGAATTGCTCTCGCCTCGATGAAGCCGCCAGCTTCGACAAACTTCTGGGACTGGCCTTTACTACTGACCTTGAATTGAAGACCTATATCAGATCTTTTACCAAAATCACTGGAAATATAATGGCATCATCCCACCGCTCCAGAAGGTATCTCACTCCCGATTCATTCCTCTACATGTACAGAAGTCAAATACAGCCTAAGATGGAATAATGTTAACATCGGGGGTGAAGCCCTAAAAAGTCCCGTTTTCTGCCTTGATAAAGTACAAAAGCGTTTTCGAAATTAAGTGGGCGATAACTTTTACACTTTCTTACTCCCCACAGAAAAGACGTTGAGTCTATCTCTGCTTTATCGATATAATAGATAATCGACTGAGCTCCAAACGATGCCCCATCCTCGTAATATTTTTACAACAAATACTCGCTTAGCTAAACCAACCGTCAATAACTTTCCTCGCTCCCTGTCTGTGCCCAAAACAAAATGAAGAATCTATGAGCAGACGTTCTTTCCTAGAACTGTCAGTCTTTGAAACGCAATAGTTTGTCACGACCGCCCATGCGAGGTCGTGAAACAGTTGACAAACAGAAAAAAAAACTCCGACGACTCCCACGTATCTATTTGCTAATTTTCTCCTTACCCGCCATGTTTTCCGATAAAAAAAGTTTTCCTCATGTCTAAATCCTTCTATACCAAATTACAAGTTTGTAGATGAAGAATTCGTTGAGTATATAGGTTGAGAAGCGTCCTGACCAACACATTCTCACTCTTATAGATTATTATAACTCGTTGTAAGTTATTATAGAAATCTTTATCAATTACATATCACGAATTAAAACCCGTTGGTTTGTTTCTTGAATCTGAATGACTGAAATTATCCCATATTAGAAGTATTGTTCAATAAGTATTATTATTATTATTATTATTATTATTATTATTATTATTATTATTATTATTATTATTATTATTATTATTATAAAATGAATATGTTCTCCAGCAAATTTACCAGTATTTTTTTTTCGCAGGTAATCATAAGCTTCCTGGGTGATCACAAACTTCATTAAAATTTTAGTATAATTTCTTTTACTAGCGGGGCTTGTGGAAATTCCACAGCGGCATCTTTTATACGTGATATATTGCTGTTTGATATTCTGTGGACGTCCAGCTTGAATGAATACCCTGCGATATTATTGTAGCCCTTTTGTTTAAACTGCAGAAGTATTTATCTAAGTAATCTGGTCAATGTAATGTCAGAATATATCAGGTTAACGGTTTATCTCCGATATCGTCATATAAGTCTGTGACATATTACCATTGTATGGAAGCCCGACGCGAGTGAAAACCCTCTGATATCATTATACTATCTTTAGACAGAACAGATACTAGCCTTGAATCCTAGGCAGAAGACCAAGAAGGTATATTTTTGTTTCCCATACGGCTCAAAAGCAACATCATTTATTTTATTTAATGGTATATATATATATATATATATATATATATATATATATATATATATATATATATATATATATATATTCATTACATCTTCGGTGATCAGGGGATCCTATTTACTAAAAAAGAGAATAAATGATAACATACTACGTAGAGTAAATTAGCTCCTATATTATTATTATCCTACTCTATTATCTATACTAATTTAATGTTCGTAGTATGTTATTCTCTTCTATCAAATAATTTATAATAGAAAACTTTGAAACACGTGAATACGTACATATGTTAAATATATTACGGTATTAATATCTATATCTAGAAGTATAGCTTTTGGATCGTAGATATCCTAGAAATTTGACTTGCCACAATTCGAATTTTGATTCGGATCCATCGGAATAAAGACGCACGCTGGGCCCATAACCTCTAGAAGTAAGCCATGTTTAGTTTCAGAACAGTTTCAGATGGTTCGTTGTTCTAAACAAGTTTTGAGAGGTGACTGGTTTGCAGTAGACAGTTCCACAGAGCAAAATATTCTTACCGTGTCGAGACGGAAAAAACATGTGAAATTGGTACAGAAAAGGTTTAATATTTATGAAGCAATTCTGGTTTCTGATTGGTTGGTAGCAGAACGTGAGTGAATTCGATTCGTCAGTTCCTAGCAGCATCGTTTATAAACAGAATCGTCCGACTGTGTGGGATCATACCCAATATAAATCTCTTATGATGGGATGTGTCTCCTAGCGGCTTCGGCTGCATGGAGACAGGATAGTACAAGTCAAGGATTCGTCACTTGACACTCAGCCCAACAGGTGAGGGGCCGGAAACCTACACAGCACCTGTTGGACTGAGGTACGCCGCCTGGGTAATACCTAGGAGGTCCACCCTCCCAGGCCTTGCTACCGGGCTTTCCGGTGGAGCAAGTTTATTGCTTGCTCCCTGAGGCGCCCCAACCGGGGAATGCCGACGGGGTTACTCGGGCAATTTTTAAAATTGCAGGAGTGCCTCTTATTTAGGGGAGCCTGCGGGGTTCCCACTTTCCGGCCTTGTGCCACATAATGCTGATGTGGGCAGCATTTAAATATATAACCCGTTATACTTCCAAAATATTTCAACACTATATATTAATACGATAGCGTGCGTGTTATTTTTTTTTTCTGTGTCATGCTTACATCCGAGTCTTTTAATTGTTTTGGACTTCCATTTCTTGTAATAAATAATTTTACCAAACGTTCTTTATAAGTTTTGGTTTCGGTGTCGATTATAGCTGAAAAAGCTCAAGTTACATATATAATATTCGATTTCAATTCAAGCTGATGCACCCAAGTCTTATGGATATACATTTTTTTATTTTGAAATTTCAACTTTATTATATATAAAAATCGATAAAACCTTCTCTATAATAATATATACGAAATCTTCAAGAATTAAAATATCATATTTAAGCGTACTTTACGACCGGGCTACGTCAGGCATCTCCGCTAGCTTAGATAGACACTTCTGCAGTTTTAGCAAAAGAGCTACAACAATATAAGAGCGCCTCCAATTTACGCTGAACATATAAAGAATGCCAACATCAATATATTACATATTAATGAGTCCCTGTGGAATTTCCACAGGTCCCGCTAGTATAGATTATTATTTATATTATTATTGTCTAAGCAGGAGTTTTCACACAGGTCATCAAAAATCTCTCCTTGAAAATAACCTGTGGTGTACTCTGGAAAATGAGTGACACCAAATCTCCCCAGTCTTCTCCACCTCTTTCGGTAAAATTTTCAAATGAATTTGCGTAATCAGACGCTTACCATTGATTTCTCGCTGCCAGCGGCCATTGGTCTCCACTGGAATTTGAGTGGCAATAATCCTCCCCAAGGTCCCAGTTCTATTCGGGCTTGACCAGGTCTGGTCACTACTCTTTCCGCGACTTTCCACCCTCCTTGACCCTTTTCGTCTGTTTGGTATCACTCTTTTGGGGGGCGGGGATGGGGCAATGGGACAGGATGGGGGAGGAGATAGTGAACTTATAGATATATAGCATCAATGTTCTTGGTTACATGTAACCCTTCTTCATCCTTTGCCCCTGCAGCAGTTTGTCTGGCCTGTACATGTGGCTCATGTGTTTTAGTCTCCACATTCCAAGGTTTTCCTTAATATTTCAGCTGTTTTCATTATTGTTATTCGTTGTATCATTCCAGCTATTCCTCTGATTCCAATTTCTCCCATTCTTTTTTCAAAGTTTTTCGGAATTGTTCCTAGTGCTCATACTATTATAGATATTATTTTGATTTTTTTTTTATCATCCAAATCCCTTTCAGCTCTTTGGCTAGCTCTGTGTATTTGCCCTGTTTCTCTTTTTATTTGATATTTACCCTGTGGTCAGTTGGTATAGGAAAGTCTACGATTTTGCAGGACTTCTCTTTCTTGTTAATTATTATTAAGACATCCGGTCTTCTTGCTTGGATGGGTTTATCTGTATGTTATCTCCATGTCCCATAAGATTTTCTGATTCTCCTTTTCAGTTACTGCTGCTATCTTATGCTTATACCATTTGTCTATGCACTCGAGATGCAATTGTTTGCACAATTGCCAGTGTACTGCATGTTCTTGTATTCCTTTTCGGCCATTTTATTACACTCACTTATATTATTACTATTATTTTTATTATTGGCTCATATGGAGCTTTCACACGAGTCAGAAAACGATCTGATTGGAGACCTGTGGTGTTCTCTGGAAGCCGAGTGACAACAAGTCTCCACAGGCGTCCAGCTCTCTCCTCCTCCTTCGATAGCATTTGCAAATAAATTTGCATCATCGCAACGGCCTCTTACCATTGATTTCTCGCTGGCAGTAGCCATTGGTTTATACTGGAATTTGAGTGGCACTCATTATTATTAGTATTATTATTGTTAGTATTATTATTATTATTAGTAGTAGTAGTATCATTATTATTATTATTATTATTATTATTATCATTATTACAGCCTTTTTTCTTACATTTTTCTTTTTTTCTGCGGTTTCTTCTTTTCTCTTTGCACTTTTCTGCATCACTGTCATCTCCTTCTACATGTTCGATTTTTTCTTCTCCTTCACCGATTTTTCTAACATGTCTTCTTAACCTCACCCCTCTTCTTCTACTTCTTCTTTCACTTCTATAGCTAATACTACTATTACTGTTACTACTACTATTGCTACGTTTTAAATTCAATCTTCTTTTCATCTTCTTTTCGTCCGCATCTCTATTTTATTTTTTATTTTAGATTCTTCTACTTTTTTTCTTTCTTTTATTCGTCTTCTTTTTCTCCTCCTTCTTATTTTCCATCGTCATCAGATTTCTGCGCATTCTCCTCCTCCCAGTTTTTCTTTGTCTTCATTTTATGCCCTTTCTTTCTTCTTCTTCTTCTTCATTTTCTTCGTCGCCATTTTCCTCTTCGTCTTCTTCGTCATCGTTCTGCATTGCCTAATTTAAACATTTCTGTTACGCCTTCGTCTTCTTCTTCTTCCCCCCCCCCCAATTTTTCTTTCCCTTTTTTTTCTTCCAGTTTACGCTCTCCGCCACTTATAGCCTTTTTGCTATATTTTTCTTTCTCGACATTACGCAGTCTCTTCTTTTCTGAGTACTCTTCATCACTATCATCTCCTTCAGCGATTTCTTTTTCTAACTGTTCTTCTAAACCTCACCTCTCTTCTTCCTTTTCTACAACTAATACTATTATTACTGTCACTACTACTATTGCTACGTTTTAAATTCAATCTGTTCATTTTTTTCTTTTTTTTTTACAAAGGAATCACACCTTGTCAAGGCCCGGAGGCCATTCGAGGATAAGGGTTAATTGGTATACATTAGTCAATGTGATTATAGTGTTTTAAACATAGGTATTGGGATTTTTGTATGTTGGATTATATAGGGGTACGGTTCATCAAGAACTTGTTTTCATTAGACTTGAAGACAATCAAATGGTAATCGCCTGGAAAGCAGGCCAAAGAAAGAGTGTTCCACAGGCGTGCAGCTCTAAGAAAGAAGCTCTGCTCCTGGAATCTACATTTAGGTTTAGGCACAGATAAAGAGTGTGGGAAACTATTAATGGTGGTTCTGGCTAGACGAGTGTTTTTCGTGAAGGTGTGTCGAAGTGGGACCATAGATTGAAGCTCAGACGAGCACCTGTCATGGAAATAACGATAAAGCAGAGACAGGCTCTCAAGTCTCTTCTTTGGGAAAGAGGTTGCAGAGAAGAGAAAAGGGCACCCTCCACTATGCTACGAGCATCTTTATTTTACGGAATCCTTCTACTTTTTTCCTTCATTTATTTTTCTCGTCTCCTGCTCCTCACACTTCTCCCCCTTCTTATTTTCCTTCGTCGTCATATTCTGCGCATTCTCCTCCCCCAGTTCTTTTTTGTCTTCATCTTATTCCCTTTCTTTCTTCTTTTTCATTTTATTCTTCTTCGCTATTTTCCTCATCTTCTTCGTCATCGTTTTGCATTGCCTTATTTAAACATTTCTGTTTCGTCCTCGTCTCCCCCCACTAATTTTTCTTCCTCCCCCCCCCTCTTTTTTTCTTCCAGGTCCCCCCCCAATTCTCTGGCCAAACCCGATTCCAAATTTTCTATCGTCAGTTTCTTTTATTTCTACTCCATGGTCGATTGGAACTACACAAGCCACAGGTTGACATTTTCGTCATCCCCTTCTTTTATTCCTCTTATTACTTTCTCCATTTTTTTGTCCAGTGTGTTCGTGTCGTTCAGTCCTAACTCTTTTACAAGCGGGAATTGATGGCGAAACCACGGGGGAAAAAGAGGGTAAACGAGTACACCTCATCGCACACACACACAAAAACAGAGACTCCTCACTAAGCAAACACACACGAAAGCTCCGTCATCATCGGGCCACTTTGGAGCTCTTTATTTTCGTCGAGAAAAACTTATAGTGTCAGGTGTCCATTTACACAAACTCCGAAGGAGCGGATGGGTCCCCGGGTAAGAAAGTCCCTCGGGTAAGGGGGCTAAATGTTTATTTATCCTAAGCAAAGTGTGAAGACTTGTGTCTGGTCAGAGAGGCAGGCGGTCTCAATTCCAAGACACCCTTTTATGCCAGATTCTTGTGTGCTGAGGCGCGCATAATCCACGAACTCCCGATCGTGGGTCGGAATGGACGGGGATGGGCGTGTCTACGTTGGAGCGTGGTGACTGGTGGCCAAGGGGGTAACAGTGGTTTATGGAAAGGTTAATGATGATCACAACAATGCTGGGGATGGTGGGGGTGTATTTAGGAGGGTGGCAGGTTAACTGATTTTCGCATCGGGGTTGGCCATAGCAATGGCAGCTGACCGATTTTCTTTAATTTCTCGGCCTTCGCAAAGTCAATGGTTAAAACAAAGAATCTAAGACAAAAAAAAAAAAGGATATTCCCACTTAAAATAGTTTTAAGATCATAAAAAATATGTTATAACAGAAAATGGCTATAAATAATTAAGGCATACCTTAAGAATCTATATTTTTAAATCTTTTTTTTTTTTCAAATTTTTTTTCTGCGAATTTTTATCGAATAGACACTAGATTACAAGATTATCAAATCACAAAAAATGAAAAAGGCTCTATTAAAATATTTGCTCCGTTTCTAATGTCACGTTCATCCATTTTCGAACAACTCGACGTATTTAGGCAGGATTTCGCAAATTTAGCCTTTTTTTAGAAGTCCAACATTTTTTAAAGACTATTTTAAAAAGCGAATTTAAAAAGGCTTAACTACTTTAAAAAAGCTAAATACGCGAAATTTAACTTAAAACATCGAGTAGCTCTACTTAAACGTTGCATTAGAAACTGGTCACCCCTTGATTTAGATAATCTAATAGATTCGTATCTTCTCGATAATAATTCGCCGAAAAAAAAAATTGAAAAATAGATGAAAATAAAAATAATAGAGACGAGCATGATTCTTCAGGTCCACTAACAACAAACAGAAACAGACAAAGTTGTAAAGAAACAAATATATAACTAATAAATGTTACCAAAGGCAAGAAAAGTTAGTCTTCTACATATATGAAAAGTTTTATTTTGTTTTAAGTTATTTTGAAGCGTTTTTTTATGTTTGAAGCTCTACTTAAACGTTGCATTAGAAACTGGTCACCCCTTGATTTAGATAATCTTATAGATTCGTATCTTCTCGATAATAATTCGCCGAAAAAAAATTGAAAAATAGATGAAAATAAAAATAATAGCGACTTGAGCATGATTCTTCAGGTCCGCTAACAACATAGAGAAACAGAAAAAGTTGTAAAGAAACAAATATATAACTAATAAATGTTACCAAAGGCAAGAAAAGTTAGTCTTCTACATATATGAAAAGTTTTAAGTTATTTTGAAGCGTTTTTTTTTCATTTTGATTTAGATAATCTAATAGATTCGTATCTTCTCGATAATAATTCGCAGAGTAAAAAATTGAAAAATAGATGAAAATAAAAATAATAGAGACTGACAACTAACAGAAAAATGTTATAAAGAAACAAATATATAACTAATAAATGTTACCAAAGGCAAGAAAAGTGAGTCTTCCACATATATGAACAGTTTTCTTTTGTTTTAAGTTATTTTGAAGCGTTTTTTTATGTTTGAAACACAAGTACTGCCACAATGCTTTGTCGGAACGATAAAATTATTATTTAATGTCTAATCTCCCCACTTTGGTAAAACAATGTATGCTAAAAGTCTTTTTATTCTTTAAAATATTTATTAATGGTGTTTGGATTTGTTGATTTATAGATATTTTTGCCTTGCTACAACATAATCGAGTTCTCCAAAGGTAAATCAAGAAAAAAAAATAGCACCAATGTTCAGTGCATTTAAACGAGGAAGCTAGCATCTTCAGACAGCCTGATCTGGTAGCACTAGTATCCATAAACATACATACACATTGATGAAACTAAAAAATAATAACAATTTATGAAAATATATATTATATATTATTTATTATTATGTATATAATTATATATTATTTTTTTATCCTTTGAGATGAATCTTCATAATTTTAGTATTTATTTTTTGTAGATTGTTATCTTTTATCTTAATTGTTGTTGTTGTTGTTTTACCGCGTTCCGGCCAACTTATCATCTGGCCTTCTTCAGATCGTTAACCACAACGGAATAGGAATACTGTGTCTTGTCACTGTATTCCTGGTAAATACTGCCTTCCATAGTTGTTGTTGCCTCGCCACGTTTTGGCCAATTAATCCTCTGGCTTGCTTTGTGTAGGATTAAAACCGCCATCTTAAGACAATGCTCACTTGGAACCATAGAGATTCAACCCCTTTATCCACTGCGCCCGGATCCCGAAATGCGATCAAGGTTGGATTTTCTGGTTTTATAAACCCAATTTTGTCTTCTTATATGGTCTTCATATGTCGTGTCTGTATCGAATAGTATTGTATATTATTTTTATTTTGGAGGGATCCTAGGATATGGGGTTTCAGAATTTTAGTATTTTTTTGCGGACTGATATACTCAGCTTCATATCTGTTGTTTTGCCACGTAAACCACCTGAAGAAAACCAGAGGGAAGTCGGTCGAAACTTTGTAAAACAACAACTATTAAGATGAGGATAACAGTCCGCAAAAAAATAATCAAATAATATTTTATAATTATAATTTTTAAGTTTTCTCTATTTCTCCTGAACATTGATCCAGTCTAATATCCCGTTTATTCACCAAAAGCATAACTTCTATTTAAAACAAAAACAGATCACAATAAAAAAATTTCGTCATGCCGAGTCATATCGACAAGGTTGCTACCATAATGATTGGATCATTCTATAGTTCCAGAAAGTATCAAACACCCGACACAATGTGTTATCTGCATTAGAGCAAAATTGGTCTTAAGATTGAATACTGTTGCCACAGATGTGCAGGAGCTGCTCAGAACAACCGTTCATATCTTGACATGGTACAAAACCGGCTTTAAAATCTAATAAGCGATGTCCTTTTCTCTTTCTTGAAACCTCTCAA
Source organism: Euprymna scolopes (assembly GCF_053919585.1). Lineage (NCBI taxonomy): Eukaryota > Metazoa > Mollusca > Cephalopoda > Sepiida > Sepiolidae > Euprymna > Euprymna scolopes. The sequence continues at coordinate 26,061,331 of NC_136496.1, read as the reverse complement.
TCAAAGAAGAGACTTTTCGTATCTATATTTCCTCTATCCTTATTTTCATGTCAGTATTCAGAAATCCACTTCTGCGCTTTATAAACGAACAGTTACTAAAATTAAAATATGGCGTCACTACGAAATATATTATTCCCTCAGCGTCAAGTTCATTTAATGCATACGTCGTTACAGTTGTGTGTATATGTGTATGTATGATACGATCACTCTAACTGTGGCTTTGTAATTATCGGAGTGATGTTCCTGTTATTCTACCGGGTCCACAGTGTATGTATAAGGGTTACCCTTCCCACCTAGAGCTCTAATGGTTAGTCCTCCCCACAAAAAATTAAGAACAAACTCACTTCAATCGTTGTAAACATTTTCCACTACTGTCTCACAGTGCAAAAAACTAAACAATTTTGTTTTTTCCTAGAATTGTCTGCCACTAGAAATTTATAACGCAGGGCTACTTTCCAGCTAGTTACAGCATTGCCTTTTCCAAGTTCAATGTAAACACGTACTTGAATAGATGTTCTCTTAAATAATATTTCCACCTTACGTATGATAACGATGCGATCTCACGGACCCTCTAAAACTTATAAACCTTTATCCTCAAATAGCTTTCGAATCTTTTATAAGTGGTGACCTCCTTCCCCTTATAAAAAAAAGTCGTCGAAACAAAAAATGAGAGTAAAAAACGTATATTTTATATATATTGTACGCCAAATAAAATTGGCTAGTGTGCTATATAGAGAGTGTCCGAATAACATGTATATAGTCTTTAAATTATCTCAAATTGTTACATGAATACGCTATACCGAGTTACCAAGATATGTTTAGGAATACAGAATGGCACTTCCAGAAGGATGAAGCACTTCCCCACTATCATCATGGCGTAAGATCTTGATAGTCACCTGCGACATATATAGGATGAATGAGGAAGTATCGAATACTGTGCACGCTCACCGGATTTGACCCTAACCCCATGTATTTTTTTCTCTTTTTTGAGGAGTGTCATGTTAAACACATGGTTCACACGACAAAGCGAGTCACAATGAATAAGTTGAACTCACCCATTAAAGAAAGATGTGCCAACATACAAATTGAACTTATTAGGAACGTTTTCGATTCAATCAGTGAGCGTTGTCAGCTGTTCATGGACCACAATGGCCAATAATTTGAACACTTTCGATAATTATCTAGTTTCTATATTTGTTCACAGTATTTTGTTGTATGAAACTTTTCTTCCTTATAATAAACTAGCTTGGGTGCCCGGCTTTTGTCGGGTGTGTGGAGCGAACAAATAAAAAAAGAGTGGTAGTAGGCAGGCTCGAACCCGTACCGTGAAGGAGAAAAAGAATGTGGAAAAAACGCGACGTCTTTGCTATTGCGCCCATTGCAAACCTTCAGCGATGTTATTTTAATTACGGCTAGTCAATCGAAAAGAGGGGATGACTTTTGAAAATATCGGCGAAAAGAGCGACCCATCCCTGCAAAAAAGTGCCCAGTTGAGGGTGAAGGAATTAATGTTCTTAGCTAATTTTTCGATATTTGTTGTCCAAGGGGTCGAGCTGCAAAACGATACCAATCTCATAAAAATCCGTCGTTTCTGTCTAAAGTTTTAGACATGCATACATACACACATACATGCATATATTTAAACAGACAGGTAAGATTTATATAATAGACTAGCGGGGCTACCCGGCGTTGTTCGGGACCGTATAAACAATGAGAAAATTGAAGTTGATTTTGAACATATTTGTTATTCTTCGGATAGAGGAATTTTAATGTCTATGTATTATTAGCTTTTTCGAGCAGAAGAATATTTTACCTATCCTAGGACGGGTATTACACGTATCAAATAATTGTACCTTATCTAGGATAAGTAATTTATACCATATATATAAAATAATGTTTCCTTTGCGGGGATGGGTAATATACAACACATATTTACAATATTGTTACCTACCTTCGGATGGGTAATTAAAAACATGCATGAAACAATTTCTCATACTATCGACAGGTATTGTACAACATGTTAAATAATTTCTCTTACCACCAAGGCTACCATACTTTTAAGAAAACTGAAACAATTTTTAGAATGTAGATCATTAGAATTTCCTAATTAGTACATATATATATACATATATATATATATATATATATATATATATATATATATATATATATATATATATATATATATATATCATCTTGGTTAAGAATTAGGCAACCATTGCTTCATCATAAATTTCAATATTACTGGGTTTTTTTCCTTCGTCACTATCGGCACTAAAATTGTAAGAAAAATTATGACATTTTTTAACAATGTCTCAGTAGGATTTTCAAATTAATGCATAAATACATTGACACAGTTAGTGATTAAGCAACCCTTGCTTCATCATCAAATTCTACAGCACTGTGGTTCATTTTAATTCTCCACTACCGACACCAAATTTTTTTGGAAAAATACTTAATTTTCTGAAGATTACTCAGTAAGTTTTACAAACAAATACACAAATGGGTCAAGTTTAGTGATTGAGCAACCCTTGCTTCACTACAAAATTGCACATAACTGTGTTCTATTCCTTCCGACTACTGATGCCATATTTTTAAGTGAAAAGATATCATTTCTGGAACATAACTAAGCAGGTTTTCCTAGTAAGTATAGACATGCATTGACACGGATTGTGATTAGGCAACTTTTATTTTACCACAAATTTCAATATTAATGTAGTTATTCCCTCCCACATACAAACAACATAATAGTAAGAGAAATTATGTCTTTTCAGGAATATGATTCCCCAGAAATTCTATATTATATGACATTGTGGAACATTGCTTTATAACCTAAAAAGGACATTACTCTCTCCAAAACAACCCCAAAAGAGAACTCAAGAGCATGTTTAAAATTAACATAATCATTATTCGTTCTACAACCATCACATAATTCCAGGATGATAACATTAAAAATCTGAAAAATATGGATCAACCCCTACAGAAATTGGCCTAGTAATCTTTCATGGAAAACCAACAATATATATGAATTAATCTAATTTTAAGATCGTAAACTGTTTCAGCCATATCCAGAATCGACTTCACAAATGAAGTAATTTTGAGATTGAAAATTGTTTAAGCCATTTCCAGGACAAACTTTCTACCACACTCATATAATCCAAGCGACGCTGCATATTCTGCTAGTATATATATATATATATATATATATATATATATATATATATATATATATATATATATATATATATATATATATATATGACCAAGACAATGTTGCTTGACTTGGTGATTTACATAAAGCATTTGGTATTCTCAAGTAGTCACCCATCTGGTAATGACAAAGACAAGATTGCTTAACTTTGGAGATCTACATAAAGCATTTGGTACTCCCAAGTATTCACCAATCCGATAATGACCAATAAAATGTTGCCTAACTATGGTGATCTACATAAAGCATTTGGTATTCCCAAGTAGTCACCCGTCCGATAATGACCAAGAAAATGTTTAACTTTGGTGATCTACATTAAGCATTATGTATTTCCAAGTAGTCACCCATCTGATAATGACTAAGAGAATGTTGCTTAACTTTGGTGATCTACATACAGCATTTGGAATTCCCAAGTAGTCACCCATCTGATAATGAGCAAGACAATGTTGCTTTATTTTGGTGATCTGCATACAGCATTTGGAATTCTCAAGTAGTCACCCATCTGATAACGATCAAGACAATGTTGCTTAACTTTAGTGATCTACATACAGCATTTGGTATTCTCGAGTAGTCACCCATCTGATAATGACCAAGAGAATGTTGCTTAAATTTGGTGATCTATATAAAGCATTTTGCCTTCCAAAGTAGTCAGCCATCTGATAATTACCAGACTCCATGTCGCTTAACTTTGTTGGTCTACATAAAGCACTTGCTATTCCCAAGTAGTCACCCATCTGATAATGACCAAGACAATGTTGCTTAACTTTGTTGATCTACATAAAGCATTTGGTATTTCCAAGTAGTCACACATCTGATAATAACCAGTCTATATTTTGCTTAACTTTGGTGATGTACGTAAAGCATTTGGTATTCCCTAGTAGTCACCTATCTGATAATGACCAGACTGTATGTTGCTTAACTTTGATGGTATACATAAATTATTTTAGATTTCCAATTAGTCACCCATCTGTAATGACCAAGAGAATGTTTCTTAACTTTGGTGATCTACACAAAGCATACCAATCTTATAATGACAATGTTGCTTTACTTTGGTGATATACATAAAACATTTTGTATTTCCTAGTACTCACCCATTTGTTAATGACCAAGGTAATGTTGCTTAACTTTAGAGATATATACAAAGCATTTGTTATTCCCAATCTGATAATGACTAGGCTACATGTTGCTTAACTTTGATGATCTCCATAAGCATTTTGTATACCCAAGTAGTAACCCGTCTGATAATGACCAGATTCCATGTTGCTTAACTTTGATGATCTACATAAAGCATTTTGTATTTCCAAGTAGTCACCCATCTGATATTGACTAGGCCACATGTTGCTTAACTCTAGTAATATACGTAAAGCATTTGGTATTCCCAAGTAGTCACCCATCTGATAATGACCAAGAAAATGTTTCTTAACTTTGGTGATCTACATAAAGCATTTTGTATTCCCAAGTAGTCCTTAATCTGATAATGACAAAGACAATTGGACCTGTAGTGCAGAAGCACCTCCAATATTGTCAAGTCAGACCCATACTGCACAAGCACCTTCACAATTGTCAAATTGGACCTATAATGCACAAGCACTCTCAAAATTGTCGAATCGGGCCTATACTACACAAGCATTTTCACAATATCAAATCAAACTTACACTGCACAAGCACTTTTAACAATTGTCGAATCGGATCTATATGCACACGCACCTTCAAAATATTTCAAATCCAACCTATACTGCACAAGGACCTTAAATTTTTCTAATAGGACCCATACTGCACAAGCACCTTAAAAATTGTCAAATCGGACCTATACTGCACAAGCTCCTTAAAAATTGTTGAATCGAACCTATACTGCACGAGCACCTTAAAAATGTCAAATCGAACCTATACTGCACAAGCACTTCTAAATAGTCTAATCGGACCTATACTGCACAAGTACTTTCAAAATATTTCAAACCGGACCTATATTGCTACAATCACTTTCAAAATTTTTCAAATTTTACCTATACTACACAAGCGCATTAAAATTTTAAAAATCAGACATATACTGCACAAGCACGTAAAAAATTTTCAAATGGGACATATACTGCACAAGCACATTCAAAATTGTCAAATCCGACCTACACTGCAGAAGCACCTTTAAAATTGTCAAATCCGACCTATACTGCGCAAGCACCTTCAAAAATTTTCAAATATGACCTATACTGCACAAGCACCTTCAAAATTCTCAAATCGAACCTATACTGCACAAGCACCTTTAAAATTGCCAAATCGGACCTATACTGCACAAAGACCTTAAAAATTGTCAAATCGGACCTATACTGCACAAGCACCTTCAAAATTTTTCAAATCCGACCTATATTCCATAAGCACCTTCAAAATTGTCAAATTGGACCTATACTTCACCTATGTCATACTATCCCGGGCGACGCTGGGCATTCTGCTAGTACATATCCATCTATGTCATACAATCTCGGGCAACGCCAGCTGTTCTGCCCGTACATATACACCTACTTCATCCAATCCTGGGGTATGCCAGGTATTTTGCTAGTACATATATGCCCATATGTAATCCAATCCCAGGCGATGCTGAGTATTTGACTAGTACATATATCAACCAATTTTTTCCAATCCCAGGCGACGCCGAGTGTTCGACTTCGAAAAATTCCATGAATTTCATCCAATCTCAGTCCATGGCGGGTAATCTGCTAGTACATATGTCATGCTAGTCTATGTTATACAATCCCGGGCGACGCTGGGTATTTTGCTTGTACATATACACCAATTTTATCTAATCCCGTACTACGTCGGGTATTCTGCTTGTACATATATCCAGCTATGTAATACAATGCCGGGTGACGCCAGGTATTAGGCTAGTACATATATCACCCAATCTTATCTGATCCCAGGCAACGCTGGGTATTCTTCTAGGAAACATTCAATGTATAAAACGGTTACTTGGTATTTTGCTAAGATAAAAGTGTAGTATCTGTTCTTAGAATTCAAGCGGTCTCATCTTCCCCTCCCCCTCCCACTAAGAAAATAAGGGGGAGGTTATACCTGGGATCTCAAGCTGTAGAGAAACAAACGTTACTTGGAAATGAGGAGGATTTATGCCTGGGATATGATCAAATCCGTTCACTCACATTCGTATATGTAATGGTTTAGATTTAGATGCATTGTTTACATTTTAAAACATAGTAAAACGAATCTCGTTTCCTGTCTCTCTTTCTTTCTCTCTCTCTCTGCCTCTGTGTTTGTTTGTGTGTGTCTCTCCCTCTCCCTCTCTCTCTCTCTCTCTCTCTCTTCGTCTTCGTTATTCTAAAGAGAAATAGTGTTACTAAAAAAGAAAATGGCGTTTGGCTTTGTTTGTTTTTTTGTAAAAACATCGATCGCTAATATTTTTTAAGCATATTTTTTTTTTTTACTTCACATTTTTGGTTTGTTATTGGTCGGTTAATTATCGTATCTAACTATTTTTAATCTGCTAATAACTTTGGTAACGTTTTCATAACGTTTAAGTTAATATTGTAATTTGTATGATTGTTGCATTTTTTAGCGATCACAATCTCTTATCATATGCAATGTTTTTATATACAGACCGCTATTACAGCTTGCTGACGTGAAGGTGACGTGAAATGGCTCAGCGTTTATTAAATTACGTATAAATATCGTTAAAATGTCACTTTTTTGGGGGGGGCCTCCTGTAGAAAAACGGTCAGCTGAATAACTTAGAGTTGACTTTTTGGGCCAAAAATTCAGTATTTGTCGTCCAGAGGATCGGGCTTTAATATGAGACCAAATTTGTGAATTTTTGTTCCATCTGTCGAAGGTTTTTGGCGGACATACAGACACACATACATACATACATATATACACACATTTTCGCTTTTATATATATAGACTAGCGGAGGGGGTACCCAGTGTTTCCCGGGTATTTGTAGATGTGTGTGCTCGGGCGGGGGTGGGTTGCAGACCAGCTTAACGTGGGTACTGGTCTCCCGCTTTATGTTTTTTTTTAAATCAGAGATTTGCTTCTCCTAGAAAGGTTGCCTTCACCACGGCTTACAGGAGTCCTCTCCACCCCAATACACACATACATACACACAAACACACACGGTGCTAGTTGGCCGTTGACCCCGAAAAAGGGTTCATTCGCCCTTTGGAAGGTCTTTTTTTAATCCTTCAGGGAGACTAGCAACCCTCCTCACCAAACAAGTCTGGCGGGGATACCAGTTTAGTCGCCGGTGACCCGACCATGAGGCAGGTAGTACTAGTTTACATAGTATCAGTAGCATATGATATGACCTGATATAAATACATACATACGTACATATATATACGTTTAAACAGACAAGTTAGATTTATATTATAGATGCTGGTTTTATGGTCATTAAAAAGTGTATACATTTTATTGGGACACCCTGTGTATGCTTTATGCGGCATTGAATCTGAGTTTCTAAAAATAGCTCGCGTTACGTTAACATTGATAGATTTTATACTCTCAGGTTCTGTTTTTGTAGTAAGAATGATTTAAAAAAACTAGTGATAAAAATAAAATCTTTACGCGGTTAAATAAACCATTTACCTGTTATGTTGATGTTTTGAAGTAACATCAATTCAATCAAATTAGATTGATAAATCAAACCCAAGACTACACCAGCAAGTTTGTATTATATGTATAACGTATATAAATAATACAGATAAATAACACGGATAAATAATACATATACAAGGATAGAAAAAATACTCGTATGCATATTCATATATATATTTTTTAACTTTTATATATTTGTACATTAGCTATAATAAATATAATGATATTATTAAAGTAAATAATTATGTATAAAAATATTAATGACCTAAAAATAAGGTGATAAGTAGTATAAAGGATTTCTTTAGCTTTTACAAAGGAGTCACCACTTATCAAGGCCCCCGATGCCACGCGACGATAAGGGTTAATGAATATACAGTAGTCTATAGGAAAATGTCGTAGTAATCATTAGTAGTGGGAATTTGGTAAATTGGATTACTTAAGGGGATGGTTCATCAAACCTTCAAAATTATTCAATTCGGACCTAAACTGCACTAGTAGCTTAAATTTTTTTAAAAATCGGACCTATACAGCACAAGGACCTTAAAAATTGTCAAATCGGACCTATACTGCACAAGCACCTTCAAAATTGTTAAATATAACCTATACTGTACAAGCACCTTAAAAATTGTCAAATCGGACCTATACTGGACAAGCACCTTCACAATTTTCGAATAGGACCTATACTGCACAAGCAACTCCAAAATTGTCAAATCGGACCTATATTGCACAAACACCTTCAAAACAAACTATAAAATGCACAACTTTTGTAAAAAAATAAAAACTTTCTCCTTTGAGAACAAATATTATGTTATGCTGAGGCAACATTGGGTGACTTTGCTGATAGTCGATTTAGGACATCGATTATTATTATTGTTGTTGTTATTATTATTATTATTATTATTATTATTATTATTATTATTATTAAAAAAAGTAAAGTGTTAGCTAATAAACATTATTATTATTTTGTAACTTTTATGTAGAAAAAATATGCAGAGAGAATGTTATTGAAACAAAGAAATGTTTAGGAACATATTTTGGTTAACTTAGAAACAATCACAATGATAATGTGGGGTTTCAAACCTAAGGATTAAAGACAATAGGTTTGTCCAGAAAACGTGACTGGAAGGTCATGTGCTGGTCTTCGTGCGATTGAGTGACGTAAGCCCAAAGGAATAACTACACATATACAAGAGAGTTAGAAATTAAAAGAAGACAGAGCTAGAGAAAGGGCTAGGCAGAAGAAGAGAGTGTTGGAGATAGGGCGGTAATAGCCCTGTACGAAGGTGAAGTAGAGTCTAAGACAAGCGTGCAATCTTCTAATAAGTAAAGATAAGGAAATACAAGCTGTTTAAAATATAACCGAAGACTCTTCCTCGTTGTTTTTTTTTTTTTTTTTTTTTAATGTTAATTTCAGCTTTTGGCAGATTTATCAATCAAGATCCGGATGAACAAAGGTATGATTTTTTATTGGCAAGATGCATAACCACCCATAACTGTGTTATGTTCCCGTTTGTGTTACCCGTATTGTAAATGTTCTGTAACCCATGCCACACACATCCACAAAGATTTATGAACGCTAGACGACACAAAAAAACTTCACTGTATACAAAACTCATCATATACACAACTCACTTTATATACAACGCCTTATGATTGCAAGAGAGTACTACGTTACATATATATTCTAACATATTTACAATACATCCATAATATAAATCTCACCTGTCTGTAGGCATGTTTTTATGTGTGTATGTTTGTATGTCTGCCGAAAGCCTTCGACGGATTTTCACGAGATCTGTATCCTTCGGACGACAAATATCGAAAAAATGGCTAAAATATTAATCCCTTCACCCTCCACTAGGCAATTTTCTTACAAGGAGAAGGTCTATCTTTCCCTTCTTAACTACCGCCTAGGGCTGATGAGCTCCACCTATGTATATAAGAGTCAACTACGTCCAAAATAGGATAACATTGGCACATCTCATGATCTGTCTTAGAACACACTTTCCTGCTCTGACAGAGTAAAAAATCAACTTCAAAAATCTTGTGGGTTGTTCTATTCCATTTTTACAAGCGAGACGAACAATTTATATTATAAAAGGTTACTTGAATCTGTTACCTTTCACTGACTACATTCTCCTATAATAATAATAATCCTCCTCTGCGAATTAAATAATTTTCGAAATATTGTATAGATTCCTGATTTTTACATTAAGTTTCCAGAGTTCGACAAGATGCACCTGAAGATGATTGGAGTTCACATCGACCGACACTTTCTGAGAAAACTATACAAATCTGAATAACGCAAATGATACATACTTATAACATTCTGACTTTTTGAGCTCATTTCTACTTGTAGCGGAACTCCCTGTTATATACCTAAGAATGATCTGATTCATACACAGTAATAGCGGAAGACAAGACATTAAAGCAGGAATAGATATCCGGTGAACCAACTCTGATTGTTTGTCGGCAAAGCAAGCAAGTCGAACTTTTGTATGTTCTTGTTAATACATTTTACTCTGCCTTTTTTTTTGTTGTAACCCTTTAAACGGGGTTATAACATTTTTATGTAATTTTCTCATAAAAGAATTTGAACCCAGCGAATATTAAGCAAGAACACTCGCGAATAAATTGTAAAAAATTGTTTTCTGCAAACCGAATGATTGTTGGTTCCCCGAGGAAAGGAGGGTGGACCTGTAAATTAACCGATGTTCGTTCGTCCTTTCGTCTGTCCGCACTTTTCTCAATAACTACGATTTGGAATTAAAAAAAAAATTGCACAAACATTAACATGATATGAGTAAAAAAGTAACAGGACGGATTTTCCGGGAAAACTTCGGTTGCCGCCGTAGGGGTGCCTTTCAGGTTAAAACGGCTAAATATGAAAATTTTGTGCTTATTAAAAAAAAAATTGATGCCTTGGATTTTTATAAAACTTTCTGAAAAGTTGTAAAAGGTGCTGAACAGAGTGGCTGTGCAGAATACCGGACATGCAACTCCTTATCTACAGGATTGTGGCCTCCGGAAAACGCTCGGAAGATGGGTGCAGGATCCCTTTGCATGCATGACATAACACCATCCTGATATTATACAATTGATGAGGCAAACGCTCTAAGCGCTACCAAAGAGTTAAGGCTCCTGTACTATCATTCGAAAAAAGCAGCCAAAAACTGTCAATTCGGTACTTTCACCATTAAACAAAAATTAACCCAATCCATTTACATTGGCATAAATGGTACTCAAGCACCCCAAAATGCTCAGTTTTAAGGGATGGGATGTGACGGGAGCGGGCAACAGCGTTCATTGCCCTAGTCAGGAAACAAGGTCGACCACTGGGTGTCCCTGTGATCGCACTTTTGCGCCTGGCTAATAGGCAAAGAAGGAGTATGAAAGCCGGGCGAGGGACAGAGCCTATCTACTCCTTCAGCAGTTTTAGGTTTCTAAACCGGTAAGTTGTTCGAGTCACTAGCTCTAAAAATGTCTTCGTCCAGGACTGAAGAGGCCTCCCTCCTTTTTTGTTTGGTGCCAAGACGTACGAGATCAGATCCACAGGTTTTTCTACAAAGTTCCTTCTCCTAGACGGATAAAGTGAGAAGATCTATGGGTCCATCAGCACCGAAAAGGTAAGCCATGCAGCTGACCCCACATGGGTAGTTATGAAAAGTTATATATCTACTGAAAAATTACACTCCTTAAAATAATTAAAAACGACATTACTATACTTTCTATTTCATTGTTACTGGAAGAGAGGGTAAGTAAAAATTAATGTAGCTAAATTTGCAACAGGTTGGTTTGAGATGGAGGAGTTAATATTTGGTTAGAATATTGTTCATATATTAGTTTAGGAATGGAACAACACGTTAAAGTGTAATTTAATTGATATTAGGAATTAAAATATAAGTTGATGCCCGAACTATGAATATTTAAGACGATAGGAGAGATAATAAGATGTCTATTAAATATAGAGAAAAGTATCGACATATGTATAATTTGAAGTACAATTCAGTACAGTTATATCTGGAAGTAAGCATAAGCTATGACGTAATCAGTATGTATAATTTAGTATAAATAGAAATCTAGACATATTTACAGTAGATGCGAACATATAGAAATTGTAGATGTTAAGTATATTTCTTAATAAAGTTATTCTGACTTCTAACGAAGAAAGTTTTGTTTAAAATTTGGAATTGTATTTTGCATAAAAAGAAGATCGACTCAGATTTTTTGTATTGTTTTTTTTTTGTATTGCTTTCAATCATTTAAGGAAGAGAGATATAGAGACTTTTTATTTAATATATACCACTTTAAATCTAAGTACAAAACTATGGCTAATAAGTACCTATTTTATAGCTAAGCTATAGAACGAGAATATACACTAATGCATACCTTAGCATTAGAACTCTATAGATGCTTAGTATGTATCGATTTTGAAAAGATCGGCCTGTTAAGGTTAAGGACCGAAAGCTAAACCTCACTCCAAAGGTACGTGTAATGTATGTGATTTTATAGCAGTTTGGGAAGAAGAGCAATTGGTTAGTTTTCAGGAGAGATGATTGTAACTTACAGAATACAGTATAAATACACATTAGGATTTACGGAATTTGGGGTAGAGTTTAAGAATATAAAAGTTTGGGATGATGTTTATCATGCAAAACAGACACAGGCAGTCGTCTTGGAGGCAATGTATTCATTGGATATAATTGGATATGCGTAGCATTGCTAGCAGTGCCATTTGCTCAGTTTTTAGAGAAATAATTAATAAATGGGAAGTCGTGGTTCTAGTCAGGAATTAAGGCCAGGCACAAGGCGTCTCAAATAAGTCCTTGGTATTGTAAGTCTCCGCCTGGCTAATTAGTCAAGGAATAAGTGTCGAAGATAGGCGAGTGTAAGAGCTTATCTACTCCTTTAACGATATAAGTTTATAAACTGTAGAATTCGGTGATGTGACGAGCTCTGGAAAATTTGTCAGCTATGACCGAGTAGGCCCCGTCTCTAGTGTTTCGGCGCAAGGACATAGATCAAAAGAATACGCTTTATAACCGGGCCGATCCTCACCCAAAATAAGTGACCTGACAAAATCTGCAGATCCATCACTCTAAAACAGGTAACCGTGGGCCAGGGGTACATACCAGGCTTTTCGCCGCCCTCCCATGGTTGGAAAGATAATAAGTATAATACCTATTAAAGTTTTGTCCTCATCTAAATAAATTAGCATAAAATATTTGGAAATTTTCTCTCTTATTATAAACTAGCCTGGGTGCCAGTTTACGAGTCAGGAAATAGCGTTTAGAATAGGCGCGGTTTTTCTTTGTCTACGACAGATGACCACGGTAAGCGACGGATAGAATATTGCAGATTGTTTTATTTCAAAAAGTCGAGTGCATATTTTAATTATCCGTTTTTAATAAATGTATTATTCAAACACTACCATATAAATATATGGTTAAGTGGTCGTTTTTGTCATTTAAATCTGGTTTAAATCTTCACCGCTTACTCATTTTTCAATCAAATTTAAAACAGTTATTAGTTTATAGATCAACTTTTCAGCTGTATTGTGATTTTTTTTCAATTTTCTTTCAGAAAAACAAAAGTTATGATGCATTTTCTGGTGTTCAAAATCGTAAAACTATGTAACGGGGTGAACGACGCTTTTTATGACTGGTTTCCATAGCAACCACGCCACTTCAGCTACTAGTGTTGCTACTAATTCACTGCTGTCACGAAAAGAAAAGTAACAAGTGAAACAGAGAGAATGAAAGAATGAAAGGGGGATAATTGGGGAATTTTATTGAAAGCAAACGAATGTCGTACATTCTTATTACATATGTGTTTATAGGGGCAACATATAAGACTGAAATTAAACAAAGAACAAGTGAATTTATTGGAAACCTGGAGAAATCATGGATTACAATAGACAAATGCGAGCATGAAAAGTAATATGATTAAGCTTAAACATGGACTGTAGAATTTGGTGATGTAAAGGGCTAGTTGTAAAAACTGGAAAAGAAAAGGCCAAGCAATTCTAGTAAAAAGTATTAAAAAAATTATAACTTAAAATATTGCAGCATTAGGAATTAAAAAAGAATTCAGTTAAACATTATATAATCAATTCTTAATGTTGCAATATTTAAAAAATTTTTTTAATAGAATATCTTGTCCTTTTCTTTTCCAGTTTAAACCACTAATCTTTACTTTTCCATGTTTTAGCTTTACCATATTACTTTTCCTGCTCGCATTATTCTATTGTAAAACGCATATATATATATATATATATATGTATATATATGTATATATATATGTGTATATATATGTATATATATATATGTATATATATATATATATATATATATATATATATATATATATATATATATATATATATATATATATATATAGACAGGGCCTCATGCCAAAGCAACGGAATCTTAATCCATTGTGGAAATGTTTTTTAATTAAATAAAGTTTTACCCTCATCCAAATAAATTTACATGAAATATTTAGAGATATCCCTCCTTATTATAGATGGAATTAATACTATCAATTTAGCATGGTGGAAAGAATATTCAGTATTTTTTTGCATTAAAATAATAAGCCAAGAAAAGATTGTTAAAATGTCTGAAAAAAAAATTAAGATAAAAACACACAAACGAGAAAATAGTGTTTAATTTAAAGCTCTATATCGAAATGAATGGCTAAAACTTGACATCTTAATTCCTCTGCTCTGAACACCCTTTGCAGCTTAAGTTCAAATGATGCTATGATACCAACCTACTTATAAAGGGCAACGAATGGGGGTCACTTGGGCATTAAGGTGTCCTTTAGGGTCACAAGAAAAGAGAACTATGTCAATTTCTGTTCATATACACTTGTGCCCGATATTATTCATACCCCCCTTAAAAATTGAGTTTATTAGGTGTAACTTTTGTAAGAATTTATTGTTTACGTCCATATTGATACATATTCTTAATACACCTCTTCTGATCATTTTCGTCATTTTAAAATCTCGGGATACTTGTAATAAAAGAAATATACAGCTATTTATAAAATCTGCAATGTTCAAAAATAATCATACCCCCTTATTTTTTCAGTATTAATCGAGTTTCTGACTGTTTGTTTTCTGTTTGATTCTTATTTTGAATGCTTTTATACAACCTTTGATTAATTTCATTTCGTTTTTTGCATTTTTCAGAAATTAAAATAATATCAACTGAAAACCAATAAAAGAATAAAAATTATTAGAATGAGGAAGAAAAAAGAGCTTAGTAATGATCTTAGGACTAAGATTGTTAATTCATATAAGGATGGTTTAGGTTACAAGTCAATTTCCAAGAAATTTGAGGTCCCTACAGCAACAGTACAGAGCATCATCAAAAAATTCCAGAGCCACCACACAACAAACAACTTGATTGGTAGAGGAAGGAAAAGGAAACCGTCTGCTAGAGCCACCAGGAATATTGTAAGAAGTGTTAATGCAAATCCAACCACCACTAATAAGGACATTTTAGAAAATCTGGAGTCTTCTGGCATAAAAATATCAAGGCAAACATTGCAAAGGACTCTGCATGAAAATGGTCTGAAAGGAAGAAGACCAAGAAGGACTCCATTGCACACCGGAAAACACCTTGCAGCACGTCTAAAGTTTGCTAGGACCCATGTGAATTCTC
Source organism: Euprymna scolopes (assembly GCF_053919585.1). Classification (NCBI taxonomy): domain Eukaryota; kingdom Metazoa; phylum Mollusca; class Cephalopoda; order Sepiida; family Sepiolidae; genus Euprymna; species Euprymna scolopes. The sequence goes on along the minus strand of NC_136496.1, from coordinate 26,045,859 downwards.
CAGAGTCCGTTTTCTCAAGTATTTTGTGGACTGACGAAACAAAAATTGAATTGTTTGGCCATATGGATGCTTCCTACGTTTGAAGGAAGAAAGGAGAAGCTTACAACCCAAAGAACACCATACCCACGGTGAAACATGGTGGTGGTAGCCTAATGTTTTGGGGCTCCTTTTCGGCTAGTGGTCCAGGTAGTTTGGTCAAGATAGATGGAACCATGAAGAAGGAGCAATATTTGGAGATACTCCAGAAAAACATTAGACAGGATGCGGAGAAGCTCCATTTAGGACCAAACTGGGTCCTTCAACAGGATAATGATCCAAAACATACTGCCAAAATAGTCAAGAAATGGTTTGAGGATAATCAAATTAATGTTTTGGAATGGCCTAGCCAGAGTCCCGACCTGAACCCTATCGAAAACCTCTGGCACATATTGAAAACTGAGGTTAAAAAGCGGAAACCTAGAAATTTGAGGGATTTGGAGAACTACTGCATTGAAGAATGGTCAAAAATCAGTGTTGATACTTGTAAAAACCTTGTTGATAAATATCCCAAACGGTTACAGGCAGTTATTAAGAATAAAGGGCATGCTATTGATTATTAGTAAGAGAGGTATGAATAATTTTGAACTAGTGCCATTATTGTTTTTCTTTGTATAATGTTTCAAACTTGCATAATTTATTTATTTGTTGAGTTTAAATTAAATGCTTATGCTTGATTTATTGTTTGAAATCCCTTTAATATTGTCTACCTTCTGGTTTGAGCAATATTCTTAGAGAAATCTCAAAGATCCGAGGGGTATAAATAATATCGGGCACAAGTGTATTTTTTAAATATGCTGTAATATATATACATATTTTTTTTCAGAATGTGAGAGATTGTATATAATAAATTCCACAGCCAAACAACGTCGCAGCTCACAAGAGCCATGACAGTCAACGAACCGGAAGTTCAAGACTCGAGTTTCGCCTTCATTTGGGTTCATCAGTTAGACACACCCGAACTCAGGATTCGAAACCCGAGACTCTTGCATGCGAGGCAAGCACTCTACCAACTGAGCAAAGGCCATGCACACAAGAATGTCTATTAACCAACACAGATCAAGCAAACCGCACCGAAATCCGACTGTTAAATGAATATACTTCGTCTTGACAAGGGACGCGGCCATCCAACTAATCAATAACCCAAGCCGATGTCTCACAAGTTGGAGTTTTATACACACACACACACACACACACACACACATATATATATATATATAATTATTTACTGGGAAAATTATTAAATACCTACGGACACTAGTGTTTCATCATTTCGAGAATCATCAGTGCAGTCGATAGATCAGAACTGGGCGACAGAAGCCATCCCTAGCTTTATTAGCAAGGGCCTAATCCATTCGGCTACATTTAACCGAGAGAAATGCTGTTGAATTTAATTTTTTTTTAAATGCTTTTTAACGGCTGCCAGAGTGAACTAATCATTATATGATGATATATATATATATATATATATATATATATATATATATATTAGACATTAAGAGGAGATTATAGATAGATATATAAATTCCCGTTCACATACACCTTTCAGAATAAAGCTAGAACCCAGAACTAGATAGAATCGAGAAATTGCATCGACAACGGACAACGCCAGACCCAAAGTGGGTTTCGATGTACTGCATCTCATCAGTGACATGCTCCGACATAGACGCGAACCCAGGTCGTCGCACTCATGAAGTGTGTAATACTGACGACCCAACGATATTGGCCAAGGCGCATTCTATTGACTATGCCTCGATTTTTTAAATTCTTATATTTTCATCCAGTTCTACATTCTACGATGTGACGAGCAACGCGTCATATACAACTAAGATAGTTACTGCTGGTATGCAGGCAGTAGATATCACATCTTACAAACTTAACTGAAATTAGCAGACTCCCCAGACACGATTACGGAACAACCTTATTTGTCCGTTGTCGATGCAATTGCTCGATTCTACCTAGTTCTGGGTTCTAGCTTTATCCTGAAAGGTGTATGTGAACGGGAATTGATATATCTATCTATAATCTCCTCTTAATGTCTAATATATGTAGAAAAAAGCGGGTCATCCTTCGTAGGGACGTGATGTTCCTCAACAAATAAGGTTGTTCCGTAATCGTGTCTGGGGAGTCTGCTAATTTCAGTTAAGTTTGTAAGATGTGATATCTACCGCCTGCATACCAGCAGTAACTATCTTAGTTGTATATGACGCGTTGCTCGTCACATCGTAGAATGTAGAACTGGATGAAAATATAAGAACTTAAAAAATCGAGGCATAGTCAATAGATTGCACCTTGGCCCATTTCGTTAGGTCGTCAGTATTGCACACTTCATGAGTGTGACGACCTGGGTTCGCACCTATGTCGGAGCACGTCACTGATGAGATGCAGTACATCGAAACCCACTTTGGGTCTGGCGTTGTCCGTTGTCGATGCAATTGCTCGATTCTATCTAGTTCTGGGTTCTAGCTTTATTCTGAAAGGTGTATGTGAACGGGAATTTACATATCTATATATATATATATATATACATACATTTTTTTATATGGTGTATATAAATATATATAAAATATGTATAAACGATCGTGTCTTGACCTGAAATGCACCAAGTGTTTATGTTATTGTTTGGGCTACCCCTTTGCGAAATGACATCATTTTCTAGAAAAAATAAATAAATAAAAGCAAATAAAAACATTTGTTCATACAAAACATACAAACCAAACCCAATGGATAAATATTTGAAGATATAAACAACGTGACGCATAAAAATGTTATTCGAAAATTACATAATTCCACATTAGATTACCCGGAAAATGTTGATAGAAGACTTAAAAGATTCAGAAACGGAGAATATGATTATTTTTGTCTTTTAATAGCGGAAGAGAGTGTGTGTGTGTGTGTGAGAGAGTGAGAGAGAGATAGAGCGAGAGAGAGAGTGAAGGAAAGAGAGTAAGAACAATAAGAGTTTTCTTTATTCATATCTCCATCTACTTATATATAAAAGCCACTTTGTCAGCGTGCGTCTGAATTTTTTCCCTATGAACTCCGAAACATCTAAGCCGAATTAAAAAAAAATCACACAAATATACTTTATATGACTGGGATTATTCTTAGTAAGGTTTTGTATCGAGATGCTCCCCGTTAAACAAATGCAAAGTTAACACTATTATACAACCTAAAATTGCAAGTGTATTTAAGATGTTTTATCACCGCGCAAGTAGAAGGGTCCGGCGTATAAATTCAACAGTACGTTCTTTTATAAGGAAGACCATTTTTCAGTGTCAAAGGAAGGGGATTCTTCAAGAAAAAATGCATTTATACCAACAGCAACAAAAACAAGATTATGATCATTGTTTCAGAAATATAAAAGGTAAATATGTGTTCACTGTAGTACTAAATTAGAAAACAAGATATACGATCTTAATTACGAATGCTCTTTGTGTGACGTGATCGTCCCAGGGGGCGATTGAGCTCCCCACGGGAGGGGGCTCAAGACTTCCGAAAAGCTGGAGAAGCCGGGCAGATTTGATTTGTTTTATTCTTTAATTATCGTTGGTGCCCGGGTGACGGCAAAATACCTTTCTGAGAGAATGATTGGATTGCGATTTTCATTGCTATGAAAATCGACAATATCTTGTTTTTTTTTTTTTTGTAAATTGTACTCCGAAAATGGAATGACTCAGACTTCATGACGAAGGATGTCTATAGTTTGAGTACAATGCGCGCGACCCAGACGTCGGGCAGAATGACTTTTCGCGGCATGAGAACGCTTGCAGATCCACAGGTGCACTCGGGGAGGCGAGGACCTCCCTTGAGGTGACGTAATTGGATACGATTGATCCAGGGACCAACTCCCGTCTCACTCTTCCCTGAGTATATGAACGGGGCGCAGAGTCGAAACCGTCACTTGGGGCAGAGTTCTAGCGCAGTTGAAGCTTAAATTGGGAACCAAGTTGTTGAGAGTCTGAGACTGTATCTGAACTTGTAAGAATCGTCACGACCCTCTCTTTCCGCATCATCCCCACTGCAATACCAAGAGAAATCAACCCATTGACTCAGCGGTGTCTGTCAAAATCAACATTGAACTATGAACAATTGTATATAACTATATATTTGCATATCTTATCTTGAATTTAATCAGTAGAATATAGCACCGAGTTGTTTTTTTGTGTGTAATTGCTTTTCTTCTAGTGTGACAGATCGATGAAGCGGCGACATATCAACCCGATTGTGAAATTGAGATCAACCAAATCGATTGACTGGTCCTGCCACACTAAGACATCTTGCTAACCTGCGATCTTGGCAACCGGTTTGATGTATGTTTTCCATTTCAGATCAGGAGTGAAAGTCAGAGCGAGGAGCTTGTCAAAACATAGGGATTCCCCAAGATTAGAGCTATTCATTTCAATTGGGGTGTGGTAGGACTCAGAGAGATTATTATAAAAGGAGAGAAGCTTGGTTTACGATGCATTAATACTAACCACCCACTTTTTTCTCCATTGCAGTACGTTCTCAAGCTCAAAAGAGAGAGAATCAGAAAGATCTGTGTCCTTACTGGTCTTTTACGTGTTGCCATAGATTGTCGTGTCGACAGCATACATGTCGACAAATGACCTAAGAATATGATTCAGGCGATTATTGATGAAGATCAGAAACATGGTTGGATCCAGGATGGAACCCGAAGGGACCAGCGTTAATACAGTGAGTTTTGGATTTTATAAGCCTATCAGGGAGAAAATATTTCATAACTGAGAGGACATTCCCAGCTATTCCATAGTTGGCAATCTTGTGAAGTAGACCTTTATGCCGCACTCTATCAAAAACCTTTGATATGATAAGAGCTCTTGCTCTAGAGACAAAGCCTTCGTCGAGCGACTCACTAATCCTATGTGATATAACAATTAATACATCAGCAGTAGATTTCGCAGAACGGAGGCCATATTGCATGCCACTTATTTATTATTTTGGTGGTTGACTACTCCTCTATTTATATCAGGTTCCAGCTGTTTATCCATGACATATAATCTGTACTGAGAGGAAGATGATCGGAGGTTTTAAATATTGAGCAGAATGATGAAGTTTTCCAAGGTGTTGGGAAGCATTTCTCTTGAAGATAACGCTTAAACAACTTTGTAGCTTGAGGAGGGTCTTTTTTTGTGAAAGTTTGACATGGAGGACCATAGATTAGGAAGAGAGTTGGGTCCAGGCTGCAACGCTGAGGTACGCCAGCGTTGATATTATGAGCTTCTGATTTCTGCCCATCAAGTACTACTCTTATAAATCTCTCAGAGAGAAAGTATATATATATATATATATATATATATATATATATATATATATATATATACATATATATATCATTATTATTACATTTTCATCCCAAACAAGGCACATTGCCACTTTCATGTAGGGGGCTACTATCAGGGACATAAGCTACAGAGGTACTATGTGGGGAGTTGGGCAAAAAGATGTCGGTTCACGTTACACTTGTTCTTCTGCATGTCAGTACAGTTGGGGAGGCAGGATTCCAGAAGGGAATTCCAAAGTCTAGCGGTTCTCTGGAAGAAACTACTGGAGTAGAAGGCTCTCTTACATCTAGGTATCTCAACTCTGAAGGGGTAAGATTTTGTTGCTTGTAGGGTTTGTCGGGGGTATTTACGTCGAGGGGGTACAACT
>NC_136496.1:25985150-26035150 GCF_053919585.1 Euprymna scolopes | reverse complement strand
CAAAAAACGATTGACTTAACAATCATTGGCACGTCATTACATTACCGTATTTGGGCTGGATGATTGGCTCGATATACGATCCAATGCGATCGGTCGAGGTGCGTAACAAAGCGATAAAAAATTAACAATAGTGGGAAGGGAAATCATTCAAAACCAGGATAAAAATATGGTGGGCGTTGGAAAATGACAATAACTATGGAGGTACAAAAAGCCGACGTTTATTGTCACATTTTATTTCCTACAACATGTAAATCAACTTTGACTTGCCTGATTTCGATTAAACGTAATGCAGGATGTTTTCAAAATGATCTGAAACATTTGTAGGTCAAAATAAAATTAAATAACAATTACATCTTTTTTTTATGAACGTATACTGCTATTTTATTTTAATTACTTTATATATGTATAAAATATATGTATAAATGTTAATTTATCTCTCTCTTTATACATTTTTAAAGGAAATATTCCTGATTATTTTGATTTCTTTGCGGGGTGATACGGGTTGTCACGCAAGATCGTCTGATCTCAACCCCTGAGATTTTTCCTTGTGGAAATATTTGAAGTTAAAATTATTCAGTCAGCGTCTGGAAGAATTCAAACAACCTATTCGTTCTAAAATTGCTGCTATTCACCCTAAAATCACCCGTCGGATTATCGAAACATTTGGCCAATTAATATTTTAGACTGTATGAAATAAAATGGCATTCTACGTACATTAAAAAAAAAAAATACTAGCTAACCCGACGCAAACCGTTGCACGGTCGTGCAGTACGCTTAAACATAATATTTTTATTCAAACAGATTGCGTATGCATTATTATAGAATTAACTCTTTATTTGTATATTACAAGAAATACTTGCCCAGTGTAATAATTATATATAGATACATATATATATATATATATATATATATATATATATATATATATATATATATATATATACATATATATGTATATATATGTATATATATATACTTTACCAAATTTTCATTACTAATGATTACTATAATGTCCAATTTCTACTGTACACTCTTTAATCCTTATCCTTGAGTGGTCTCTTGGCCTTGATAATGTGGTGATGCCTCTGTAAAAAAAAAATATATATATATATAATTTTTATTCTCATAGCATTAGTATGCTAGTTAATATATCTAAGAATATTTTAATATTTGCAGACTGTTTATGTATTATTAAATAAATGTAATGTAATAAATAATTACATTAATAAAACCTAACACACACACACACACACATATATATATATATTTAGTAAGATGATTGATAATTTATAATTAAAATTAAAAATCAAAAATCGGTTTTCATGTTCCTCCTTATGAAACCGATTTTTAATTTTAATTACAAATTATCAATCATCTTAAGAAATATTAAAGTAGCTCTAGGATATATATGCCTATTGAGCTTCTTATATATCTGCATTACAACGAGCACTGTTTTTCTTGTATTTTAATAACATTAGTGATTTTACTATTACGTTAAAACACACCCCTGCTCTTTAGACTGCTGTTCTAACCCCCTTTTAATTTATATATATATATATATATATATATATATATATATATATATATATATATATATATAGTTAGCTGAAACCACAGTCAAAAATTGTCCCCACTCTTTATCTGTGCCTAAACCAAAACGTAGATTCCATGAACAAAGTTTCTTTCTTAGAAGTGCACGACTGTGGAACTCACTTCCGTTTGCCTGTTTCTCACTGACTACAACCTGGATGTCTTCAAGTCCAACATAAACAAATTCCTGATAAACCGCTCCCTTAAGTAAGACATTTTATCAAATCTCTAATACTAACGATTACTACGATACTATCCCATTGATTACTGCACACGACATAACCCTTATCACCGCGTGGCTTCCGGGCCTTGATGAGTGGTGACTACCTTGTAAAATAATATATATATATATATATATATATATATATATATATATATATATATATATATATATATATATATATATATATATATGAACGCGATGGTTGTAGGTTCAATCCGCCGCCTCGGCTGGGGAAAGTTACTAGTCTAGCCGTACTAATGAGTTGTGATACAACGAAACAGTACTCTATCTAAATAACTATATGTTTAAGCCCCGCTCCTATTTGGATAGAGCACTGTCGTAAATGTATCTCACCCTCCACTTAAATTGCCTGTAAAGCAAGGCTCGCTCTTTGTTTGTTTATTTCTAAATAAACAAACAACTTAAGCACTGTAAAAGTGGTCGACGAGTGTTAATTTAAATGGACATTTGTTGAGATCATTTACGAGCACCGATCTTATGAGCCCGTGGGTTGAACTGCCGAATATCAACGCGATGGTTTTAAGTTCAATCTTTGGCTAGATAAGGGTGCAAGTCTAGCAGCAGTGATGATTTGTGATACAACGGAACAGTATTGTATGTGAATAACTGTTGTCCGGAAAGTTCCGTAGTTTTTTTTTAAGCACAGAAAGATGAAAATAGATATCAGAAAATTTCTCTTTTCTTATCGATGTTTATACAACGAAAATTGTCATGAACTTCAAACTCTTGCGCATATCTTGTGATATTTAAATTTTCTTCAATTTCTGTCTTCAAAACATTAATATAAAATTTCGATGATTTTCTGGCTGCGAGTTTCATCTTCGGAACTAATGTTTCGTGCTTTGAATTTTGCAAGCCACTTCCAAACAATATATTTCAAGATCAAAATATTAACTTTTCTCACCAAATAGTTCTTTTAACATATTAGCATATTAAATCATGTCACATTTTTATTGTTTCGTTATGCAGAAACTATCGGTATTATTATGTCAATATCGAATCTTCTAATGAATATACTCGCCAAATAACAGCAATGTTTGTTTAGAAAAGAAAAAAAAAGTATATGACAATATAATTCAAGAAAAAGTGAAACAAAAAAAAAGGAGATAAAAAGAATTCATAGAAGACTCAGAAATCGCTTATTTATATATAGTTATTTTTATTTTGTCATACACATGCGTCGGATAATTCTCGGAACACTTATACGACTATTGTTAAATTTCACACACATGTACTTTATGGGTCGGGAAGGGCTCTTCACTATGTTTTGTATAGATTTAGTTGGAACTTATCTGAATCGCCTTTATAATTAATCTAACAACAACAATTGGCTTTCTTCTGGCTTGTGAGTGATTCTAAACCTTCCTATGCTTCCAATAAACCCTGCCCCGTAACACCAAAATGAAGAAAAAAACAACGGCAACAAAAAAACCAACTGACTCGACTTCCCACACTGATGAGGCTATTTATTAGCGAAACATCGGATAAAAAAATAAAATGATTTTATTATTTTATTCGACACTTGAATGTCTTTTTAATTTTTTCATTTATTTTATTAAAAATGAATACGTTTTTCTGTAAACGAGTTCACCTAGCCATTTCATAACTCCCAGATTCTTCCATGTTTAATGCGTAAGTATTGAGGGTTGTTTTAAACTACATTAATTCTGGATTCAACAAAAAAAAAAAAAAAAATCCGGTGGATTTTAATCAGTTATGAAGTCTCGCGTACTGATTTATTTTGGAAATATGGAGGGGAGAAAATAGAATCATTATTGGCTCACACGGAGCTTTCACACAGGTCATCAAAGATCTTCCACTGAAAACCTGTGGTGTTCGCTGGAAGCTGAGTGACAGCAAGTCTCCCCAGACGTCCAGCACTCTTCACCTCCTTCGATAACATTTGCAAATAAATTTGCGATACGCAACAGTCTCTCGCCATTGATATATCGCTGACAGCGGTCATTTGTCTACACTGGAATTTGAGTGGCGGTAAGCCTCTCCAAGGTCCCAGTTCTCATCGCGCTTGTCCAAAGGAAATCTGGTCAGTTCTCTCTCCTCTCTCTTTCCATGCTCCTTGGTCCTTCTCGGCTATTTGGTATAACACTTTTTGAGGGGGGGGCGGTAATTGGGCAATGGGAGAGGATGGGTGAGGGGGAGTAGAACTTATAGATATGCAACTTCAGTGTTCTTCGTTCCCTGTAACGCTTCTTCATGTTTTGCCTCTGCAGCAGTTTGTCTTGCTCACGCATGTGGTCCATGCGTATTCATCTCAGCATTCAATTCACTCATGAAGATATTCAATTTATGCCTTCATTGTTCGTTCTTTCTTGCCTTTCTGCGTATCCCTTGGGGAGACGGACGCCATTTCTCCATGACATTTGACGGATTTTCTCACATATACTGAAAAAATAAAAAAAAACAAAAAAACATGAAGAATAAATAATCATTAAAATGTTTTATTCATTTTCTAGTTCCTTTTGCGCAAGTTTTGCACTTGTCCCATGAAGTGTTCGCTATATTTAAACTGTCTTGAATATATGACATTGCCCTAATATACCCTTTCACACATATAAATCGGTTTCTCTCTCTCTCCCTGTCTCTCTCTCTTTCTGCCTTTGTATCTGTCTGTCTGTCTGTCTGTCTGTCTCTCTCTCTCTCTCTCTCTCTCTATATATATATATATATATATATATATATATATATATATATATAAGAGAAAAAATTAAAACTGTAGTTGAACTTTACAATCATTCGGTTGGGATTAAATTTTCTATACATAAATACTGTTATTTATAATAGTTTGAAGTTTAACTTTGCATATATCAGGTAACCACTATATCCCTTTGATTCCATTAATATATATACGTTTCTATCTCTCCTCCATCAAGGTTTTGGAGAACTATGATATATATATATATATATATATATATATATATATATATATATATATATATATATCATAGTTCCCCCAAACCTCTGGCCTTGATGGAGGAGAGATAAAAACGGTTTCAAATGATCTGAAATAACAACGAGGGAAGATTGCCCCCAAATATTTCTCATATGTTATATCTCCCCTCTTTTGGAAATAGGGGTACGATTATGAATACGAGGGGCGTGCAATAAGTAATGCCCATGACCCACTTCCAGTTGTTTGATCTTGGTGAAATTTTGAATGTGCAATGATTTATATCTCTACGGGTTATGTGGCAAATTACAGCTCTGAACTAGTTGTGGTTTCTGTTTTACAGGTGTTTGAACTGAGTCAGGTGTGAAATGGAGCCTGTTGAATGTCGAGCAGGGATCCGGTTTTTGTATTTGAAAGGACGCACAGCACAGGAGACTTTTGATGAAATGAAAGAAACTTATGGTGATAATGCCCCATCATATGACCTCGTAAAACGCTGGCATTGTGAATTCAAACATGGCCGGAAGTCTGTGGAAACAGCTCCCAGACCTAATCGCCCCCCTTCTGCCATTGATGAGGAATCTGTCTGTCAAGTTGAGGCTGCCATTTTGGAAGATCGGCGCATTACTATTCGCCAAATTGGCCAAGATGTCAAGATAATTACGGGGTCTGTGGAAACTATCATTCATGACCATTTGCATAAGCATAAGGTGTGTGCCAGATGGATTCCCAGGTTGCTCACACCATTCCAGAAGCGAGAACGCGTCGAGTGCTCGAATATGAATTTGGAGATGTGCCAAGAAGATGAGTCAACGTTTTTCAAAAGACTGATTACACAGGATGAAACCTGGGTCCATTATTATGATCCTGAGATCAAAGCCCAGTCAATGCAGTGGAAGCATTTGGAGTCACCAGCTCCAAAGAAGGCAAAGGTGCAGCTCTCCGCTGGCAAGCTCATGCTCACAGTCTTCTGGGACCAGGACGGAGTAGTGATGATAGATTTCCTGGCAAAGGGTATCACAATTACAAGAGTTTATTATGCTTCACTTTTGAGGAAATTAAGTGAAGCTATTAAAATCAAGAGGCGGGGCAAGATCAGCAAAGGTACCTTCTTCTTGCAGGACAACGCTCCGGTCAACAACTAGCATGTCTCCAGATCAGAAGCACGGGCGTGTGCTTATGAAATCGTCCCCATCCTCCCTACTCTCCTGACCTTCACTGCAATCACTATATATATATATATATATATATATATATATATATATATATATATGTATATATATATATATATATATATATATATATTAAAAGAATACTCGTTTCTGACAAATACAATCTCTGGGCAGAAAAGTTTCGCATCAATTTAAAATCCCCTTGTACCAAGCATAAAACAAAGATATATTGTACCTATTTACTATGCCTCCCCACGGGACAGAGTTAGACACCAGGGTCGTTTTTTAACGTGGAGAAAAGGTACAAAAATAAAAATTGTCTCAGTCGTGAAGGATTTCTCCTCCACCGAAAGAGAACAAGAAATAGAAGTGCAGCATCTGAAGAACAGATACTACACTTTGATCTTTTCCCGAAGATATATTGTAACCGAAAACTATGTCTACAATCATTATTGAAATTTGGATTAAAATCCATTACATAATATTAATCAAGTCATGAATTTAAAGGCTCTTCGGAGACGATGTTACTTACGGATGTCTTGCTTAATTAGGGTTTAATAACTATCAATCAAGTATCATGTAAATCAGAAATATTTGAACTTTCAAATGATAGACTGTTTCGGTAATATATCTTCGAAAAAAACTTTTAAATACTCCAAAGAATTTATAATGTAGGAAAATTTTACTATTTAGAAAGCTGTCTGTCATTGCCCTGTCGTGAAATACGCTTAAATAAGATGTTTTGCTTAATGCAGACTTCTTATTTCTATTTAGATTATATTGGACCCCTGATATAGTAGTGATTTATAAAATTAAAAACAAAAAATGATTCATGTGCTACCACCAAGAATCGAAACCAAAACGTTTAGCTTACGATGTACTGTTTTTCTTTGACGGTAATGCCTGATATATAGAAAGCATGCTTGCTGCAAGGCTAAAAATAAATACAGGAACCAATAGCTATTACGGTACGCATGCATATTCGTAATGTCGTCGTTCAAGGTTCGCCTGGAAAATTAATTTCTTTAATTTTCAAACTTTTGCACCGATTTTCTTCGGCTAAAACCCAAATATAAAGTTTCGCATGCGTTCGATTACCCTATATATTATTTCATATCTGTAGGCACAAAAAGTGACAGAGGAGTTTGGTAGGCAATTTTTTAAACAAATATATATACGCATACATAAATATATATAGACAGAGGTTTGTGTTTACTATAACCTTTTTATGCAAATATTATGCAAGTATAAATCATGTAGAATATCTGCATGAACATAATTATACGGAAGAGTTACCAAAGGATAATCATCTCATAAGAAAACCGAAATGAAAAAAAAACATTAGAAAATTAATTAAAATGATTTTTTTAAAAGAATATTCAAACAGGCAAAATATTTTGCAGAAGAATGGGATTCTGCGACCATTATATGACAAAATTATATTTTCTTTTGAAATAAATAGAAAAAAAAGATCTTTTATATGAATAATCATACAATAAAAAGTTCAAATTTATATATATATATATGCATATATATATGCATATATATAAAAATATATATATGCATATATATATGCATTTATATATATGCATATATATATGCATATATATATATGCATATATATATGCATATATATATAATACCCGCACACGCACACACATACACACACATACACACATACACAGACACACATACACACATACACACACATATATATATACACACACATAGACATACACAGACACATATAAATATACGCACTATCTACCATTACGCCTAGCAAATGTGTTTTTCAATTCGGAATAATCGGATCAATATTTGAGCGCTTGTCCTACACAATGGTATATATATATATATATATATATATATATATATATATATATATATATATATAAAGTTGAATGTGTGTGTGTGTGTGTGTGTGTGTGTGTGTGTGTGTGATCACGAATAGGCTCCTATATGGTTGACTATTTTAAAAAACTGATCACATATAATGATAGATGTATCGAGATACATGAATGGGTATGTTTGATCTGGCAGAACGGCGGTTCATTAAAATTGTGGTGTCTGCGTTCGCGCCTGGTCCGCAAAGTATGGGAATAAAAAAATTAAAATTAAATAAAAATGTTTACACGTGTTTTTGATATAGATGTACATAAGAATACTTTGATAAGTATGTTTTTACTTAAATAGGGATGGTATAATAAAATTGTGGGGTCTGTGTTCGCGCCTGGCCTCCATAGAATGGAAATAGGCACAAATTTTAATAAAGACTTTTCATATCTATCTGCGTAATTATACTTTGATACTTTTTAATGTTTCAGTTTGAAGAAATATGGTACGATAAAATTATGGAGTGTTCGTTCGCAACTGACCTCCATAGAATGTAAATATATCATAAAGTTTAACAAGGTCTTTTAATATAGATCCAAAAAAGATTGTGATAAGTGTTTCAGTGTGAACAGGTATGGTACAATAAATTATGGGGTTTATCTATTTTATTTTTACTTTCATCGTATTTTGCTTTGGTTTTGATACCCCCAAATTCGAAGCTATCTCTTTACAGCCCTTCCTGTTCTTTAACCTATAATACTTTCATAAATCAGAGTCTATTTTCTCTAGGGTATTTTTGAACCCAGTCCACGACGGGTACTTTAGCTAGTATATATATATATATATATATATATATATATATATATATATATATATATATATATATATATGCTGCCCAGAAAACTCGTACTCGGAAAACTCGTATCTGCACTCGTACCCGGAAATCTCATCAATTTTTTCTAGGTAGGAAAACTGGCCCCTTTACCGAATAAATATCGATTAAAACACATTTATGAGCGTTATTGATGAAAATATAGTTTTTAAAGGTGACAACGCACCGCCATAATATTTATTTTTTAATTATTTTTACTTGTTTACCTTTGTTAATTTTTTTTAAAACTCGATCACGGGGTCAAGACACGAGAAACGAAACCACATTTTAAAAAATATTTTAGTTTTAACACTTTTTATATCATCACAAAAGCAAATCTTCTCTCTGACAAACAGTATGGATTCAAGCAATGTCGTTCTACTGCAGGTGTTTTAACGGTCATCTCTGAAAAGATTCACATTGTACTGGATAAGGCGGCCGAAGCCAGGGCGGTAGTCCTAGATATATCCAAGGCCTTTGACAAAATCTGGGTAAAGCGTTGCTAATGAAAATTAAATCGTACGGTATAACTGGACGTACACTAAATATAATTAGATCCATAACATTAATGCGAGATTGTTTCAGGGTCGATCCTTGGATCATTATTATTCCTTGTATTTATAAACGACCACCCTGATAATATTGTGTCTGTGATGGGTATATTTGCTGATGATACAACCCATGTAGCAGGAAGAGCAGATATACACACACCGCGTGTCAACTTATTAACAAGATAACATTTTTTTACCAGTTTCAGAAACTTACCGGTAGTTTCGTATCAAAAGCTTCGGAAACGTTGGCAATGCTGGGCTGCGCGTACTGTAAAATTTTCGTACTGTTCTGCGCAACAACTTGCCATCGTGATTGCTGAATCCACGGTATGTGAGGTGTGTCAAATTATAAACAAGGCAGTTTGTTCCGTCAATAAGATAGGTTGTGAAGGTGTTTTGAGTAGTTCTGAAAAGAGTGCTATTACGGAATAGCAAGCAAAAGGTAGAACTACCCTCGAAATATTGAAAATGATAGGAAGATACCATCAAACTGTGAACAACTTTGTCAAACACCCTACAGAGGTACGTAAGAGGGCTTATAAACGCAAATCTAGAGGTGTTTACGACGTTTGTATAATGGCGAAACGGTGGCGACAGTTACAGTTCTATTTAGTTCATATCATTAATTCGGAGCTGAGAGATATGATGCAACAATTCTTGTTAACACATACAGAGGGGAGAGTCACTATTGATGGTGGTGGGGACACCCACATCATACTTGGATAGAGTTATACAAAGTTCGTTTACAAAATGATAGACAAAACACGTTTACCTTTCAGTTTTAATGACGATGAAGACATTTTTACAAAATATATGAAGATCTTTTTATTCATACCAGCTGGTGATGATGATGGTCAGATATTCAAGATTTTACGATTACACTACCCTATCTACACCCTCTTGCCTCCAATAGGGCGTCAACTCTCAGTCTCCGATTCGACTCTCCTCTAAGTGGCTCTCTGACTATCAACTGACTCGAGCCCATCTCAATATATTGGCATTCCCTTTTCTTTTATGACTGCTCAACTCCCTACATACTATCCCTGCAACTTATGTCCACGATAGTTGCCCTCTACATCAAAGTGCCACTGTGCCTTGTTTGTTTGGTTGGTTGTTTTTGTTTTAGGGCATATCAACCCTTTTCGGGTTATTTAATGCCGAATCCAAAGATTTTGAAAATAATTTTTTTTAATAGAATATATTTGTTGTTTTCTCGTAGGTTTCTATTTAACCCATAGTTGGGACCCTAACAGGTACTACCACTCCGGGTCAGAGTGGACCTGGGAGCAATGGTAATCCACACTCCCCAAAGCCCGCAAGCTGGGGCCTCACCACTGGATATAGTTTAAGGTCATTGTACTTGCAATAACCCTTATCCCTGAGTGGCTTCCGGGCCTTGATAAGTGGTAACCACTGTGTAAAAAAAAACCCAGGACTCCCATTGAGGGACTTTTACCCTCTGCGGGGGGGGGGGGGGCAGTCGGTGTATTCTAATGCCCCACCGACAGGGCCGGCCTTGTTTGGAGTGAAAATGGAATTTAAAAAAAAATGTTCGGAACAAAGACTTGTTTAGCTACAACAACTGTCAACATGTCTTTTACTCTCTATCGGTGCTTAAAACTAAAAGAAAATTCCATGAGCATTGTTTCTGTTCTAGATCCATCTCTTTGTGGAACACAATAACGCGAGGCTGCTTCCCATCTGACAATAGCATGCCCTTTTTATATGTATAATGCAAATAAGTTCCTGTTGACCCACTGTCTTAAATAAGCTAGCCCTATCGAAGTTCCGCCATTACTGATCATGTTGTCTCATTATTTCCCTAACATTTAACCCTTGCTTTAGAATGGTTATTGAAGCCTTGATAAGCGGCGGCCCTGCAGATTAAAAAAAAAAAAATTCTAAAATGTTTGAATGGTAACAAATTCTACCTTAATCGATATAATTGGGAAATAATTTAAATATGATGAATCCCATTGCACTCACAAGTAATATGTTCCAAATATTTTTTACTCTGTTTTTATAATAGCGTTCGGTTTTTTTAGTCCCCTTCCACTGCAAGAACTTAGACACCAGGTTCGGAAAGTGGGATTGAGAAGTTCGCGCCCTCGAGGATAGGACGGAACCTACGACCTGCAAAAATACCTGAGCACCCGTGTCGGCATTCCACGGCGAGGGCTCCTCAGGCAATTAGTCATAAGTTGACCCCTTTCTCAAAGAGAGAAGATAAAACTGGGGACGGTTGACCCTCTAGAACGGCACAGAACTTCACTCGCACCGCAAAATCAACAGGGACCGAATCATTATTTGAATGGTCTAATATCTGTTGATTTAGAGGGTGCCCACGATTATTCGATAATAAATAAAACTATTTACAAAAAATAGAATAAATTTTATTTATACAAATGTAACTCGGTTAATCTATAATATAAATCTCACCGTCTGTTTAAACGTTATGTATGTATGTATGTTTCTATGTATGTACGTATGTATGTATGCATGTATGTATGTATGTATGTATATCTACATAAAACATTCGACATAAACGACGGATTTTCATGAGATCGGTATCGCTTTGAAGCTCGACCTTTTTGGGCGACAAATATCGAAAGTGTGACTAAAAACATTAATTCCTTCACCCTAAACTGGGCACTATTTTACAGGAAGGGGTCGATTTTTCGCCGATATTTTCGAAACTCACTCCCACTTTTCGATTGACGGAAACGCCGGATACCCAGGCTAGTCTATAATATAAATCTCAACTCTCTGTTTAAATGTATCTCCCCGACGTAACTACCCCCGACAAACCCGACAAGCTACTAAGTCTCATCCCTTTACAGTAGAGATCCCTAGGTGCAAGAAAGCCTTTTACTCCAATAGTTTCTTCCCCAGAACTGCGGGTCTTTGGAACTCCCTTCGGGGATTCTGCTTTCCCAACTGCAATGATATGCAGAAGTTCAAGTGTAATGTTAACAAACATCTTTCTACTCTTCTCCCTTCATAATGACCCCGCTAATTAATTCCCTAATAGTAGCCCCCTGCTTCAAAGTGGCACTGTGCCTTGTTTGGGGTGAAAATTGAATAAAAAAATTTTTTTTTTTAAATGTATGTGTATTCTATTTTTATTCACTTTCTTTTCCTCCTTTGCGGTACGGGTTCGAGTTTGCGTGCCAACTACCACTATTTGTTTTCTGCGCTCGCAATTTTCCTTCTTTTTTTTTTTTTTTTCTTTTTTTTTTTTTTTTGCTCGACACACACTCTGACACACCTCCATTTTCTTTTCCACCTTCGCATCATGAATTCAAGTCTACCTGCCTACTACAACTTTTTTTTTTGCTCGACACACACCTACAATCACCCGGGCAACGCCAGACACTCAGGCTAGTACAATAAACACACACACACACACACACACACACACACACACACACACACACACGTTAGCCAAATTATAATTGTATAAACAAAGCATTTTATTACACATTCATATGATGACGGAACAACGGTGACAAGTAAGACATGCCCACTTCTGTTTAATGATTATCTCCCCCTAGATAACATAAAATCCGCGTTCCCTATATCAAGAATTTCATTCTTGTCTGCTTAACAATGTCTACCGGAAGTCAAAATGAGCAGACAATCTTTACTATAACTCATAATCTATTTCGGTCTGTTCTCACAAAAAGCGATGCTATATGGATGGCTCGACTGAGCTACAATCTTTTCTTCATCGTGTTATGATATTAATAGCAAATTCTCATCTTCCTAACTCACCGGCAAATAACTATACGGTCTTCATCTGTGTGTCAAGCATCAATGAATTTCCATGAACAGAGTTTCTTTCTATAAACTTCCTGTTTGTAGAAAGGGACTGATTCTCTGTAAACCTTAACTAGAATTCTTACAGATACTCCCCCATGAACTGATCACACAAAGAGTTAAAAGTATATTTTCGTATAATTTGAATTCTTCGGACTAACTGTTCTCATCTTGGGTCTCATTTTTACAACGTTTCGGTCGATATAATCTCTGACCTTCTGCAGATGTGTATTGTCGGATTTGGGAATGCTTCTGTCGAACTCGGGAATCTTCACTTAATTTCGAACGAAATTCTTTATTTACTTCAAGGGGGTAGCATGTTCTTGTTCCGTCAGCAATGAGTGGATAGAAATCTAAAGTAATTCGCAATTGTACTTTTCCGTCGCCCACACTAAGGATTGAACCCTCAACCTTCAGAAGAATATCACTTTTACAATTGATTTTTTCTAAGTACTCTAACCACTGCGCTATGGGTTCGCACGAATCGGCAGAGGTGGTGCAGAGGTTACATCGTCCGAAACGTTGTGAAAATAACACTCAATACGAATAACCAATCCTCATCAAAAAAAAAAATCAGAAATCTTTTCAATCCTCCCATAATATTGCTCATCATTCGACTGGCCCCCTGTCTGTCTCATTAATCCGTATTTTTGATGCTCCGTATTCAAAACTAAATATAAATAAGGCAACCCCGTGTGATAGCCAATAGACAAGCTCATCCCGAAATGGGGTAATGCCAAGAAGTATGACTTTCTGACAAATATTTCTGGAGGACAATCTTTTTATTGCTAATTGCACTTTATTTATCTGCCTCCAACAGCGAGATGAAGTGACACAAGGGTCGGAAAATGAAATTAAAAAACCAACGCATTAGAGGAATTGCTACATGCCCTGCAAAAACTGCTAAGCACTCACAACTGCATCCCACTGTTTCAGGCGATCACCAATAATTTAGCTCCTTCTTACAGGGGGAAGGCCAAGCCTGGAAACGTGAACCTCGTAGAACTGCACAGGGCTGCAAGACGCCACAATATACAAGGACAGGGTCTTTAATAAATATGGTCTGGAGTGTTGGCCTTGACGCCGAAAGATAACCCCGTCATCCGGGCCTTTCTAAATCATCCTGGTTTATTAATCAGAAGCACTCCGTCCGGTTTTACCAGGTCGTAAAATACGCATAAAATTATATTTTAATTAATGTACATTTCTTATTTATTATGAACAGAAATACCGTAGGTATTAAACAGAAGCTTAAATTGTTTTAAAAAAATTCAGCAAAAAAAATGGAAAGAAACTAAGACATGGGCATACGAGTATTATGGATTTTTCTAAACAGTTCACTTCTTGTAAGTAAAATAAATACTCAAACTGAGATCGAAACCACAACCTAAAGACAATAACTCAAGTACGATAACCATTAGGCAAGCTTGAGACGTTATATAACGAGTATTTTCAAACTTACATATTTTCAACATAAGAAATCTGTAATGTGAACCGTTCACGCATGCGCATTCGTGAAACAACAAACAAATAAAAATTAGATGTTCGTGAAAGAACACTTCTCTACCTATATACTCAACAATTTTTTATCTAGAGATTTAAAATTTGGTATATAGTGTATTCAGACATATGAAAAACATTTTAATCCGTTTTCATTCGGAAAAAAGCTGTTACGGGAACAAAATTGACAAATTGGTACGTAGGAGGCGACTGGATTTTTATGTTTACAACTGTTTCACGACTGTGCATGCCAGGTTGTGAAATATGACAGCTGCCTTATGTTAAGTATGAGTTGGTTTGAAAACATTATTTAAAAGTCATGTTAAGCTGGTTTAATAGTTATCGTACAAGACGCACAGTCTTTAGGATTTGGTTCCGATCTCAGTTCGAGTATTTTTTTTCCCCCAAAGAGAAGTACAGTGTTTAAAAAAAACATAATACTCGCATGCACATGTCTCAGTTTCTTTCGTTTTTTGTTTGTTTGTTTGTTTGTTTGTTTACTTAATTTTTTTAAAAAGGAATTTAACGTTACGTTTAAAACTTACGGTATTTTTTTTCATAATAAATAAGAATTCTGCATTATTTAAAATATAATATTTATGCGTATTTTACGACCGGGCAATGCCGTGCGATTCGCTAGTCTTTTAATAAGTTGATTGTTAAATAACATTTTCATGAATTCTTAAGTTACAACTAAATATATGCGTACAACTACTAGAACATTTTTCCTCACGCTCTATCTGTGCCTAAATTTCGGTTCAGCCGGCCTGCTTTTCAGCTCACAACAATATGGCCGCGTTCAAGTCCAATGTAAACAACTTCTTATTGAGCCGCCTCTTAAGTAATCACATTTTCTCCACGAATGATCACTATACTTTTGTCTCAATGACCACCGTACACTCATTAACCCTAATCCTCGAGTGGCCTTCCGTCTATTATAAGTGGTGATTTCCGCGTAAAAGAATATCCATATTTGGTAAAATATTGAATTGTGTATTTAGAGATGAAATAATTCCTCGTATTTTTTATGTATGAAGGTGTATTTATTTTGTATCCCTTTTTTCTTTTCTTTTTCTTTTTTTTTTTTTTTTAAATTTTGCTTGGTTATGTGAACCCCGGATCAGTGAGTGCTGCTGTTGTTCAGGATTTTTGATGGAGCTGATAATGTTAAAATATTTACACGTTGTCAGGGTTGATCTGATATGTCTCCATTTTGTTTGCGTATTTTTTGAAACACTACGAAAGTCATCGGGTACATTGGTCGACATTGAAAATAGATCATAGTTTTTCATTCCCGAAAGTCAATCTCGGATCAAGTTTCAAAGAATTGAACGGAGCCGTGTCGAATGGAAGTTAAGCGTGGCATCTTTCAATCTGAAGAAAGGGAAAGAAAAAGAAGAAAGAAAGACAATGTAGAAATAACGCGAAGAAAAAGAAAAAGAAGATGTCAAGTATGATAAAATAAAAAGAAAGAAGATTTGATAATTGAAAGAAAATGAAAAGAGAAATAGAGATTAAAAATGAACGAGAAAGGAAAATAAATGTCGTGCTTAGAAAAAGAAATAAAAGAAAGAAAGAAAGAGAAAGGATTGAATAAGACTAAGGAAGTGAAAAAAAGGATCAAATCTAGAAGGGAACAAAGACCGAATATTAAAATAATAAAAGAAAGAAAGAAAGAAAGAAAGAAAAAGGATTGAATAAGACTAAGGAAGTGAATAAAATGATGGATCAAATCTAGAACGGAACAAAGACCGAATATTAAAATATTAAAAGAAAGAAAGAAAGAAAGAAAGAAAAAGGATTGAATAAGACTAAGGAAGTGAATAAAATGATGGATCAAATCTAGAACGGAACAAAGACCGAATATTAAAATAAAGAAAGAAAGAAAGAAAGAAAGAAAAAGGATTGAATAAGACTAAGGAAGTGAATAAAATGATGGATCAAATCTAGAACGGAACAAAGACCGAATATTAAAATAATAAAAGAAAGAAAGAAAGAAAGAAAGAAAGAAAAAGGATTGAATAAGACTAAGGAAGTGAATAAAATGATGGATCAAATCTAGAAGGGAACAAAGACCGAATATTAAAATAATAAAAGAAAGAAAGAAAGAAAGAAAAAAGAGAGGAAATGAATAGATAAAATAGATAATTACAAAAAGAAATGGAAAGAAAGAGATGGATTAGGAAAATAAAGAGAGAACGAGAAGAAGAAAAAAACAATTCAAATAAAACTTTTGATAATTGAAAGAAAATGAGGATAGAAAAAAAAGGTTAATAAAAGAATGAGAAAGGAAAACGAATTTCGTGCTTCAAAAAAGAAAAAAAAAGAAATAAAAAGAAGTTAAGAAACAGAAAGGATTGAATAAGACTAAGGCAGTGGAAAATAATGATAGAACGGAAAAAGACGGAATATTAAAATAATAACAGAAAGAAAGAGAGAGAGAGAGAGAGAGAGATAAAGAAAGAAGAAAAATAGAAGAAATGAATAAATGAATAAATGCTAGATAATTACAAAAAGAAAGAAATGAAAGACGAAAATAAAGAGAGAATGTAAAGAAAAAACAACAATCAATACGTGAAAAAAAAAGGAACAAATACAAATAAAAATATATTTAATTCCAACTCCCGTACTTTTGGTAAAATACCTTTTGTTTCAATATTTTTTTTAATATTTGAGGTATTTTATTTTAAGTCATATCCGCCGTTTTCGGATGTTTTAATGCTAAACGCGGTAATTTTAGTATTGCATTTTTGTTTCACGTTTTTCTTTATATTTTATTTTACATCATATCCACCGTTTTCAGATTATTTAATGACAAATCCGGTATTTTGGTGAAACATTTTTGTTTCAACTTTTTTTTTTTTTTATATTTCAGGTATTTTACTGTACGCGATGGCCACTATTTTCTTACTATTTAATGCCAAATCCGGCCACTTTGGTAAAACATTTTATTCGACTTGTTAATATCTACACATATTTAGTCCTAGTATTTGATGTCGATATTTTACTTTACGGCATATCAATCCTTTTTTGTATAATCAAATGCCAAATCCGTTCAGTTATGTAATACTTCTATTCTGTATGTAATTTATGGTTTGAAATATTTATTCATGCTGTTTGATTTGAAGTTTTTTTTTTTTTTACTGTCAAATCATTTTCGGATAATTTCATGGTGAATTTTTATTTTATTTTATTTTTTTTGTTGCTTTAATTATCTAATATCTACAAGTATTCTCCATGATGCACGAATTGGTTGTTTTGAAGAGGATCATTTTTTGTTTATGTTACGCATCATTTCGTTTCTGTATTTCTAGGTTGGTCAACTTGTGAGGACAGAGATGTGGATCGAGAATACACAACTCTCTTCAG
The DNA here is from genome assembly GCF_053919585.1 of Euprymna scolopes. NCBI lineage: Eukaryota > Metazoa > Mollusca > Cephalopoda > Sepiida > Sepiolidae > Euprymna > Euprymna scolopes. The sequence continues at coordinate 26,017,293 of NC_136496.1, read as the reverse complement.
AAATTATCCCAAACTTCATACATGCATACGAACACATTCATGCAAAAAACACGCACGTCCATCTTCTCATACATATATTCATACACTCATACATAGCTACGTGCACCAACTAGTCCATGTATACACACACTCATTCATAAATACATATATGCATGCATAATGTTAAAATACATACATACATACATACATACATACAAAAATACTCATTCATAAATACAGTTATTCATAATAAAAATGGCTTTCTTCAGTCTTGACAGACTCACTGTAAGGGTGCTTACGCGTGAATTTTTGTGGCAAGAGTTGCGCAAGCTCACACCACACTTTTCCTGAGTCGACATTGTTGAATAACAATGGCAAATGGAGGTTCAGGGCGAGTGGAAGCAATGCCGAGATAAGCGGAAACCATATACAGCATCTAGAATTATTAACAAGAAGAAGAAGAAGAGGAAGAAGAACAACAACAACAACAACAGCAACAACAACGAAATAATAATAATATCCTTTTCGTGTCATTGTTAAGACTTCAACAGAAAGCAAAAATCAGTGAAAATCGAAAGCCATTCTAAACATGAATTAAAATTTCCTTCTAAACATAATTTACATCGTATCAACTGCTAACGTAAACATAATTTCTGAATGGAAAATTCTTAATGTGAGCCTGTTTCTAAGTATGAAGTTACTTATGAAAACAAAATGCACAAAACAGAAATGAGCGGCAATTTATTTATTACGAGTTTAAGTGCCCGGCGTTGCCCGAGTGTTTGAGGTGTGTGTTAAGCGAAAAAAAAAAAAAAAAAATGGCAGTAGGGAGGAAGGGTGGAAAGGTCGTGAAAAAAAAGTAACGTCTTTGCTGTTGCGCATATCGTTAAACCAGAAGTGACGTAGGTTCAAATTAAGGCTAGTCAATCGAAAAGAGGGGATGACTTTCGAAAATATCGGCGAAAAAAGCGACCCCTCCATGTAGAAAAGTGTCCAGTTGAGGGTAAAGCGATTAATGTTTTAGCCAATATTTCGATAGTTTTCGTCCAAAATATCGAGCTTCAAAACGATATCGATCTCGTGAAAATCCGTCGCCTTTATCGCAAATTTTAGGCAGACATACAAACATACATACATATATACGTCCATCAATCCATCCATCGATCCATGCATACATACAGACATACATTCAAACAGACAGGTGAGATTTACATAATAGATAATTGAATAAAATAATAGTACGAATCATGTATTTTGTGAATTTTATCTCGTAAGCGGAATTAAAAAATTGGCTCTAAAATGGAGTTTGAAGCGTTGAAATTTTTGTAGCATCAGTTCTAGATGATGCATTGCTGTCACTCAGTAAGGATCAGAAGTACCTTCTGAGATCATGCTTAAAGCTACAAAATGGTGTTATCAGTCATTCACAACCTAGCAAACTTCACCATGCCCGATAGTTAACATGGCCACACATAAAAACTAAGACTATATCTCTCAGCAGCAGATTTTTGAAAATCTTCTCTTTATGGTAGAGTGTCTTGCTAACATATATACATTATCATGGTTTCATATCAAAGTTGGGCTGCTAAACATAAGTCAATCATTAAAAAAAAACTGCACTAATGTTTTTCTCATGAACGAAAACAACTATTAGGAGGCATAATAAAGTTTAGAAAAAGGGTTTGTATTTTTCCCCCCAGCCTAATATATACATACATGTATGCATCTATACTTAGATATAATCATGTATTCAGTAGGTGTGTTCATGGGATACGGACTCGTTGTTATCGGCTTGAGGGAGTTTTATCCGTTCAGACATTTGCTTCTCTTTTAAAAGCTGTTAGATAATTGTTATTCGATATTCCTACATGTGAATATCATTCAGACAGTTCTGTAGGCCGGAGTCTTACCTCCTGGAACGGGGGGTAAATAAACCACATATACACATTTTTTTTTTTTTTTACATTGAGTAATCGCTTATCAAGCTCCGAATGCCATTCGAAGTTAATGAATAATGACTGTGCTCTTGTTCCGTCAGCCATGACTGGATAGAGGTCTTAAGTAATTAGCAATTGTATTTTTCGGTCGCACTGCAAAGTAAACATTCAGAAGAATATCACTTTTTACAATTGATTTTTCCAACCACTGCGCCACGGTTCCTTGCGCACACTTCTAGTTAGAATTTTATGAGACTTAAACCTATTTTTATTCCTATTTGTTCCTAATTATTACTATATATTAATGTCTATCTATTTATCTCACTCTCTCTCTCTCTCTCTCTCTCTATATATATATATATATATATATATATATATATATATATATGTGTGTGTGTGTGTGTGTGTGTGTGTGTATTAATGTTTTTACTTATTACTTGTGTATTTTATCTATTGTTTATGATTCATGAACAAAAGCATGCTACCCCCATGAAGTAAATAAAGTACGTCGTTCGAAATTCCGTCCAAATTCCAAAGTTCGAAAACATATACCTAAAAAAGGTCGAAGGTTACATCGACTGAAACGTTCTGAAAAGCATACTCAAAATGAGAACAGTTACTTTTTAGTGTTCGCCTGAATCATTTCCGATACAGTCGCCACATAGTCGCTGGAAAGAATAATGTTGGCATACTTTGTTCTGATCTCGGGTATTTATTTTAAAAAAAGTTTAACGATGTTTAAGTATATAAACCCGACCAGGGACGAGTAATTATGCTAGTAAAGACTAAAAAAAAAAAAAAAATAGAAAAAGAAAAGTCCTTAAACTCTCAGGATTAAAGAAGGAGTGTGTCGTATGCTTGGTGCAAGACCCTCGGGGATTTCGCCTCGTGTCTTTGGTGACTGTCAAAGACGTCGCTCGCTTGGAAGTAACTTAATCCGACATAATTCTCCTTATCATAACTGATAAATTCGCAGCCGAAGCATTCGACCCGTCTAACTTCCCGCCTTACACGGCAGCTGCCTTTTCCAGACAAACGACACTTCGCCATATTTGTTTTTGATTTCATTTTTTTTTCGCGTTTCAATGCATTTCTTTATATGATTATATAATACTTGTTTATTTTCTCAAATTTTATCAACATTAAACGTGCAGATACTTATTTTTATTTAATATATATATTCTATTTATCACGTCTTATTTTATCTTGGTCTCTTTTTGTGATTTCGTAATATGTTATCATCTATGCTTTTTATGATTTTTATGTTTCTCTGAATTTATAGCTAAGAATGCATTGCTTATCTTATTTGGAAATATTATTCGGACTATTGTTCTCAATGTACGTTCTAGTCTCACAACGGTTCGGCCGATGTAACCTCCGACCCTCTTCGGGTGTATCTTGTCGAACTCGGCAATCTTTCTGTCGGACGTATGAATGTTTCTCTCGACTTAATATTCACAGTAAATATGAACGAACAAATATATTGAGGACATTGCTAAGGCTGCTGCAAAGAAGGTGGGTTCCCTCTATCGTGCTAGAAAATTAGTGACACTTAAGAGTATCCTGTACATCTAAAAGCCACCATTTGGGCTAGTGCATCTGCTACTTAGTCTCTCGCTCTTAGACCAGCTTCAAAAAGAGTCGCTAACATAATAGGTCCCGCACTGTCAGCTAGGCTCCAACCTCTATCACATCGACGAAATGTTGAATTCCTCTGCGTCTTTACAAGTTTTTTTAATATAATGTGCTCTCATGAAATCGCCGCACTTGTGCGCCCTCGACGTACATAACTCCGACAAACTCGCCTAGCAACAGAATCATATCCTTTCATTGTTGAGCCCCTAAATGCCGAGAAGCTTCCTACTCAAAGAGCTTATTCCCTCGAACAGCTAAACTTTGGAATTCCCTTCTTGACATCTGAAGTAATGATTTTAAAAGTTAAAAAAAAGAAAAAAAGGACTCGTGTGTAGCCAACGAGAATCGAAACCAAAACTTTAGCTTACGATTTATTTTTTCCTTGCTGCAAGGCAAAAACTAAAAACATAAAACAAGGTCAATTACGTTACACATTCTTATTCATCAATTCCATTTTAAAAAGTTTACCATTTTTCTCCGATTTTTCCGGCTAAAAACGGAATATAAAGTTTCGTCTTAGTTCGAATATCCTACGTATGAAGTATCATGTCTGTAGACCAAAAAATAAGAGAGAAGTTTGGCAGGCAAATCTTTTTTAAACAAATATATATAAGCATACATAAATTATATAGAAAAAGGTTTGTGTTTACTATAAACTTTTTACGCAAATACACGCAAGTATAAATTGTATAGAACATATGCATGAATATAATCATACGTAATAGTTATGAACATAATCATTTAATAAAAAAGAAACGAAAAAACTAATAGGGCATTAATTAAAATGAATGTTTAAAAATATGCAAATTAGCTGAATCTTTTGTAGATGAATGCAGTTTTACGGCCCATTTATATAAAAAAAATAAACTTCTAATTTTTTTAAAATAAATTGAAATCATTAATGAATTGAAACATTTAGTAGTGTGCATTGGCGGATGTACGCACTCATCTGAGTGCAATCTTGAGTTATTTGATTAGTTTCCATTTTTCTTTGTCTTTCTTTCATTATTCTTTCTCCCATTTGTTTTTCTTTTCTTCTCTGCACCCGTGAACACACATCACTACTTTCATTCATCCTTTCATTGTGTAATTCTTTCTTTCTTTCTTGCATTTCTATGTTTTCGTTCGTTCAATTTTCTCGTTCTCTCCTCTCTTTTCCCCATCTGTGTGTTTCAACGGACGATTTTACTAAATGAACACAACACGATTCCTTATCTATGTATGTGTGCGTGTGTTTATTATGCATTAAGTAATTACACCTTTCTCCCTCCTCTCTCTCTCTCTCTCTCTCTCTCTCACACTCTCTCTGTATATATATATATATATATATATATATATATATATGTACATACACGTGCGCGCGTGTATGTGTGTGTGTGTGTGTGTGTGTGCGTGTAGGGTCTATTAAACCCAGAGAAACAATGACAGATACAATTTTAAAGCTCACGAGTAATTAAGTAACTTTGTAAGGTTCAGCCCAGCTTTGCTCGGGCCTTAGGTACTGTTCATAACCTCATTCGGGCTCGCCAGTTAGACAATATATATATATATATATATATATATATATATATATATATATATATATATATATATATGAACAAATAATTAATAAAACATGTTAAAAGACATCTTGAAAAAGAGTTAAAATATATTTAATTTAAAAAAAGGAAACACAAGATAAGTGGATAGTCCTTAATCCGCGGAGTTTCGAAAAGATACTCTCCTTCTCATCAGAGGGCAGGAATTAGCAAAATGCAGGATCGGATTTTGCATATAAAAGTATTTAATGAAACTACAAGTAAGTCACAGATCTTAATTGGTTAAAAAAAAAGGGTGAGGTAAGGGGAACAGGAGGCAAAAGAAAAATAATAAAAAGATTTCACATGAATGAACAGTCCGGTGAAGGGTAAACATCCAAAAATGGTAAAATCCAAAACGGTCGAATTTAAAATTTCAATCCAATGGGTAAATTCCAAATGGTCCAAAATAATCCAAAAGGCAGAGTTCCTTAGAAAAAAGCGCAAATGGAATGAATTCCAAATCATTAAAAGAAAAGTACTGGAGAGAATATTTAAAAACACGTCTGTCAAGGCTGGATGAATCAAAAAATTAAGGTTAAAAAAAAAAAAAAAAATTATTATATATATATATATATATATATATATATATATATATATATATATACTCCTATAAATTCGTTTTTCTCTTGTGTGTATTGATAATTATATTAAAAACCCTCTTTTCTATTAGTATTTATTTGCTTTCCCACCAAAGCAAAATATGACACGAGGTCGTTTTTAATGTGGGGTTAAGCCATCTCCCCGAAAAAAAGGCAAAAGGGGAACTCGGGTTGGGACCAAAAATAGTAATTGTCCCAGTATAGAGGGTTTCCCCTCCATTGACTTGGACAAAGTGCAGCATCTGCAGAACAGATACTACACTTTGATCCCTGCCCAAAAGCCAAGAACAACAAGGTATTTATTTGCTCCCCCACCGAGCAAAATAGGTACAAGGCCGATTTTTAATGTGAGGAGTGAAGGGGAAATGTGGACCAGCTCCCCGGGGAGTAGGGGATCTGGATAGTTACAATTAGTATGAAAGGTTGCACTTACCTTGACCAAGGTCTTATATGTGTGGTCGCCCCCACATATGGTCTTTGCTTGCAGTATCTGCCGGAACAGATGGTATTTATTTGCTCCCCCACCGAGCAAATTAGGTACAAGGCCAATTTTTAATGTGATGAGTGAAGGAAGGGGGAAGGAAAAAAGGGGACCAGCTCCCGAGAGGTGGGAAATGGGAGCTGGTTAAAGGTCAGGCATGTGGGGTTGCCCCCACATCTGGTCTTTGCTAGTCATAGCTAGTCATAGCTAGTCATAGCTTGCAGTATCTGCCGGAACAGATGGTATTTATTTGCTCTCCCACCGAGCAAATAAGGCACAAGGCCGATTTTAAAAGTGAGGAGTGAAGAGGAAATGGGGACCAACTCCCCGGGGAGTAGGGGAGCTGGATAGTGACAATTGGTATGAAGGGTTGCCCCTACATTGACAAGGTCTTATATGTGAGGTTGCCCAACATATGGCCTTTGCTTGAAGTATCTGCCTGAACAGATGGTATTTATTTGCTCCCCCACCGAGCAAATTAGGCACAAGGCCGATTTTTAATGTGAGGAGTGAAGGGGAAATGGGGACCAACTCCCCGGGGAGTAGGGGAGCTGGATAGTGACAATTGGTATGAAGGGTTGCCCCTACATTGACCAAGGTCTTATATGTGGAGTTGCCCCCACATATGGTCTTTGCTTGCAGTATCTGCCTGAACAGATGGTATTTATTTGCTCCCCCACCGAGCAAATAAGGCACAAGGCCAATTTTTAATGTGAGGAGTGAAGGGAGGGGGAAGGGAAAAAGGGGACCAGCTCCCGAGAGGTGGGAAATGGGAGCTGGTTAAAGGTCAGGCATGTGGGGTTGCCCCCACATCTGGTCTTTGCTAGTCATAGCTAGTCATAGCTAGTCATAGCTTGCAGTATCTGCCTGAACAGATGGTGTTTATTTGCTCCCCCACCGAGCAAATTAGGCACAAGGCCGTTTTTAATGTGAGGTAAAAACCAGCTCCCTTTAAAGTAGGCAAAAAGGGGGCACTCTGGTTACCAAAAATAATAATTGTCCCAGCATAGAGGGTTTCCCCTCCATTGACTGGTACAAATTATCTTAAGTACAGTATCTGCCTGAACAGATACTACACTTTGATCCCGGCCCGATGGCCAAAACAGAAAGAATGCAAGCCTCTTTTCTATTTATTTAAAATAACAAAAAAACAATTTTCTTATATATGGGTTGTGGAATTGCATTCACTAGCAAAAGATCTAGCTAATTTGCATATTCTTTTAAACATTCATTTTAATTAATTCCCTATTAGTTTTTTTCGGTTTTCTTATGGGATGATCATCTTTAGTTAACTATTACGTGTAATTATATTCATGCAGATATTCTACACGATTTATACTTGCATAATATTTGCCGAAAAAGTTTACAGTAAACGCAAAATTGTTTCCATATATATTTATGTATACGCATATATTTTTGTTTAATCTATAAAAGTGAACATGTCTGTGTGTCTGTGTGTCTGTGTGTCTAGTATATATATATATATATATATATATATATATATATACTTAATTTACTCACATAAAGTTAATATACGAAAGTATAAATTTATGCGTAAACTTTAAGTATTTACTTCAAAATTGCTCAATACGTAGGTAGAGCTAGTTAGTAAGTTATAAAATATATATGGCGATTACGCTACACTGAATATTCTGCGTTTAATCCACTCTAGGACTCTTCAGGCTTATGCGCGAATTTTGTGGTTGTTTGTCGTTTTTAAATTCGCGCATAAACCTGAAGAGTCCTAGAGTGGATGAAACGCAGAATATTCAGTGTAGCTTAATCGCCATATATATTTTATAACTTACTATATATATATATATATATATATATATATATATATATATATATATATATATATATATATATTAAAAAGCTTGACTCATGTCTAGGTAACTTACATCTTAATTTTAAAGTGTTTCGACCCAAATTGGCAGAGGAGTTTGGTTGAGTCTGCAAAGGGCAACTCTTTCAACTTTAACTTATTAGCAGCCAAATTTTCGCCCCAAAACTGATAAAAAGGCTTGCTGCGTGTCTGAATATTTTTATGCAAATTTTCAAATAGACCAAAAATCTAGTTGATAGTTTGATAGAGACCGCAAACGTCAAATCTTTGGAACTTTGATACTTTGGTAGCCAAACTTTCGGCCAAAAACTGATCAAAAGACTATGTGCGAATACACTTTGCGTAAAATTTCAAATGTTTAGACCAAAACTTGGCTGAGAGGTCAAATTTTATTTTAACTTGTACCCCAATTTTGACCCTGTTAAACTTTATTATTTTGGGCTCAAATCAAGTACAAAATTTTGATCCATGTCCAAGGAACTTACCTCTAAAATTTCAAGTGTTTAAACCCAAAATTGTCGGAGGAGTTTAGTAATGTGTTCAAATGTAAAATCGCTGAACTTTGACCACTTGACAGCTAAACATCTAGCCGAAAACTGACCGAAAAGATTTTCCCAAATCTCAATACCCCTTATGTCAAATCTCGAGTCTGTAGACTGAAAATTGACAGAGTAGGTTGGTAGGGAAATGTATGCACACAGACTTATATAAGCTCATATTTTTTATTTAAATTCCTTAGCAGCAATTTTCATAGGCTAAAAACTCAATAGGCTTTGTTCCAGAGATCTGAATATCAAATTTGAAGTATGTAGAAAAAATTCAGATTGGTGAATTTTTTTTGACATACAACCCTTTAAATCAATACGAATTTATGACAATTTGTAACCAACATTTGCTGAGATTTGACATAATACGGATTAGAATTTTATAAGCGCTCTAGTTTTAGACTATTGAGCTAATGAATCAAGCCTTGTGTTATAAAAGTGTATATTAAAATTCGATATATAATATATATATATTAATTTTGGTATGCATATGTCTAAATATTTTTATATACAAGAGAAACAGGTACTAGTTATCAGCTGATTAATATTAGTTTTTGGGGTATTTTTTTCGACGCACAATCGAAAAACAAACTCTTATTTAAAAGTTCCCGTTTTTCAGATTCTTGTTGAATTTTACCCGTAATCATTAGGAATAAATGAAGCGAGTTTCTCTGAATTTCTTCCGGAGCATAAGCTTAGATTTTTGAAAATTGTCTAGAATCCAAATCATGTAATGGATTCCGATCAAAATTTAAAAAAAAATGATTCTAGATATAATGTTCAATAATTTTATAACTATATATATATATATATATATATATATATATATATATATATATATATATATATACAATTATTTACTATAATAATTATAAAATACCCACACACAGTAGTGTTTCATCCATTCGAGGATCATCAGTGCAGGACCTCACGATTATCACCAGTCAGTAGATTCGAACCCGGCGATATAAGCCATTCCTAGCTTCATTAGCAAGGATTCAATCCATTTTGCTACTGTTAACTGCGAGAGATGCTGTTGAATTTAAGCATTTATTTTTAAATACTTTCTAAACGTCTGTTAGAATCATCTCATCATTATATGTTGAATTGTCCATAAGAGCTAAATCGACCAATTTAATTTAACTGAAAGTGCTCAACGATAAAAAAAAACGAGTTTTTTTTTAAAGTGGCTGACATAATTATTTATAATAATAATTATTAAATACTACGGACACTAAAGTTTCATTCTCCCGGAAATCATCAGCACAGAATGTTCAATATATTCGAACCCGGCGACAGAAGCCGTCACTGACTTCTTTAGCAAGGATCCAATCCATTCGGCTACTGTTAACCGCGAGAAATGCTGTTGAATTTAAACATTTATTTTTAAATGCTTTTTAAACGTCTGTCAGAGTGATCTAATCACTATCTGATTATCTGCGCATAAGAGCTTAATTGACCGACTTTGATTCAACTGATAGTGCTCAACGATAATAAACGAGTTTTTTTTAAAGGGGGCAGACCTGTAAAGAGTGATAAACTTGGTTCAAAATTGTTCTGTTCTGAGAATTTTTTTGATCCGGAAGAAATCGATAAATATCTCTTTTTAAGAGTTTCTACCTGCGTTTAATTGTTTTTCCTTTTCCGCACACACTTACACACACAAACACACATACACACACACGCGCGCACATATATATGTATGTTATGTTTTGTGGGGATCTATATGATATAGGCAGGTGTATGTAAAATGTTTTTCTAATGTATATGTGTATACGTGGCTTAACTGAATGTCTGTTGTTTAATAGTGGGTTGGTTGTAAATAGAAGTCTCGTCTAGGTTTTCGTGGATACTTGTCAACATAATTACAGAGAACAAATACATTTGACGACATACCTGCCATCTATTGTTTCTCTGGAAGTTCTTTAGCCATAATTGCGGAGGGGGATTCTATGTAGACAAAGACGATATATATATATATATATATATATATATATATATATATATATATATATGGTTCTTTATGCCTCCATTTTGAGACCCCCCCCTCCTCGTGAGGAGATCCTTTTTCAGAGCATCTTCTTTCTTCAACGTCTTCAATTCAACTCAACACTCTGCTTCAGCAAACTGGAAGACGTAGTAAACACGTCTTACCGATCAGTTGTCCAGATACCTTCCGGTGCAAACTTGAACAGGTCACTAAGTTTGACATAGCTTCACATCTCTTGTTTACTTCGCTAATTAGATAGATAGATAGATAGATAAATAATTAGATAAACTGATAGATAGACCAATAACAGATATTCTTCTGCTCAGCCAACTACATAACACACACACACGCACAGAAACACACACACACATATATGCGTGTGTGTGTGTGTGTGCGCGTGTAGAAGACGAAACACGTGTCAGTAGATAATAATATTTAAAAAAATAATACATATGCCGTTCCCCATTTCGAGGTACCAAATTGGTTAAAGCAAAAATTATTCCCAACTCGCATTTAGGTAAAAATGCGCTTTCGCATAATTAATTCAAAGAAGTACCACAAGAACAAAGACAAATAACATCTACGTAAAACGTGATACGTTCTCGCAGTCCTGCAAGATAGCCTACTGGTAGAGGCTTACCCTTTTTCCATTGGGTCCCGATTTCGTGTCTCGCTACATTCAGCTACTCTCATTAGTCGTAGCGAAACACGTGTCACTGGATAATATTTTAAAAATAATATATATATATATATATATATATATTATTTTCTAGGACTCTTCAGGCTTATGCCGAATTCTGTGGTTGTTTGTCGTTTTTATATGCGCATCTTCTATTGAGATTTTAGTTAGCCAATCAGCTTTCTAGTATCCTCAATAGAAGATGCGCATATAAAAACGACAAACAACCACAGAATTCGTGCATAAGCTGAAGAGTCCTAGAGTGGATGAAACGCGGAATATTCAGTGTGGCTTAATCGCCATATATATTTTATAACTTACTAACTAGCTCTACCTACATATTGAGCACTTTTGAAATAAATACTTAAAGTTTAGGCATAAATTTATACTTTCGTATATTAATTTTATGTGAGTAAATTAAGTAGTTATATGTATATATATATATATATATATATATATATATATATATATATATATATATATGATTTTATCTGACTTTAGTTTAAGTGATATTATATGTGGTGAGAAACGGTGTCCACCAGACTCCTCTGTCAATATTAAGTCTACAGGCTTAAAATCTGATATGTGGCTATTTGGACATGTGGAACAAATTCTATTTTGTGTTTAGCGGGTAGAAACAGCTAGTATGGAGTCAAATTGAAAGGTCTAAACATGGGATATATAAATCAACGACTTGTGTTATTTCTATCCATGCGTAAATATACATTTATATGTTTAATAACGTTAATTTGTGAAGTTTTTCTATACGTATGCATTTAGGTATGATGGTAACGAATAAAGCTGGAGAGCTGTTTCTTTTTGGTTTCAATTGTAGCCGGTGCCACTCAAGTCATATATTCTTTTAATTGTTGAAATCAGTAGTATATAGTACGTACATGATAATCGCTAGAGTTCAAAACCGGCTTCGAAACCTAGTAGGTTATGCCCCTTTTCTCCCCCTGCGACGTCTTTCCTACAGAACAGACATTACCAGCCTGTCTCTGCTCTATTGCTATTTGTATATTAAGTGCTGATTTAAACTGCAATCTGTAGTTCTTTTTGCCAAACTTTCACAAAAAAACACTCAACTAGCTAAAGTCACTATATATGATTTCCCGCACACTCTATCTATTCCCAAATGTAAAAGCAGATTCCATGAAAAAAGCTTCCTCCCCAGAACTGCTCGCATTTGGGACACTGTTTCGCTGACATGCTTCCCGGCTAAATACAACATGGTAGCCTTCGAATCTACTGTAAAGAAGCTCCTGTTAAATGGCCCTCATAAATAATCACATTCCGCACAATTTCTATTATTAATGATTACTTCACTACCATATTACATTCATTTACCCTCATCCTCGAGTGGCCTTCGGGCCTATATATGTGGTGATTCCTCAAGTAAAAAAAAAAGGAATTGACTTTATAAGAATAATAAATACGATTTACATAAATAAAAATATATTTAAGCGTATTTCTTACCTTGCAAGGAAGGGAGCATGTTAGTGCACACACACACACACACACACACACACACACACACACACACACACACACACACACACACATATATATATATATAATATTTAATTAATGTAGTAAATAATTATGTCAGCTCCTTTAAGAGACTTGTTTCTTATCGTTGAGCATTTTCAGTTGAATTAATTCGGTCAATTTAGCTAATCATATAATGATTAGATCACTTTGACTAACGTAAAAAAATATTAAAAATAATTTTTTTTAATTGCAACGTTATTTCACACGGTTTAACGTAGTCGAATGGATACGGTCTTTGCTAATTAAGCAAGAGATGGCTTCTGTCGCTGTGTTCGAATCTATCGACCAGTGTTAATTGTGACACCCTGCACTGAAGATTCTCGAAAGGATGAAACACTAGTGTCTGTAGGTATTTAATTATTATAGTAAATAATCATGTCAGACCCTTTAAAAAACTCGTTTCTTATTGTTGAGCACTTTCAGTTGAACTAAGTCGGCCAGTTTAGCTCTTATGAATAGATCATCATATAATAAGATCATTCTGACTGCCGTAAAAACATTTAAAAATTAAAATGTTTAATTTCATCGTCATTTCACGCGGTTAATGGTAGCCGAATAGACACGGTTGTTGTTAATCAAACCAGAAGATTCCCGAAAAGATTAAACACAAGTGCCTGTGGTTATTTAGTAATTATAGTAAATAATTATATATATAGATATATATATATATATGTAATATACTGATTTCGTGTAATTCATTACATTTTCATATACCAATAGGTTTTAAGCCAAAAATGGTTGACTTAAGGATTAAGCTACAAAATTATCACATTTCATAATTGAGCATTAATATACTGTGTGTGCAAAATCAAGACTTCAAGACGAGGTGTTAATGGCAACACGTTGTCTTGAAGTCTTGATTTTGCACCCATAGTATATATATATATATATATATATATATATATATATATATATATATATATATATTATTATTATTATTATTATTATTATTAAAAATGAAATCCGTATGTTATACGTTTAAAAGTCAAAATTTTAAAAATTAAAAGGCAGAGATTTTGTAAAATAAACAAACATTTGGTCGTTTAAAATTGATATTTCTCTTCTATGATCTTATTAGAACGAAAAGAAATTAGAAGTAAAAAGTCCGCGTGTTTTGCGTTAACGCTGATATTTTATTAATTCCCGGGAGAGAACGCATTGGCGCGTGTGGTACTTATGTCCTCTTCTCTGTGATATGAGCATTGTTTAAATTTAAAAATGAAATGCATACGTTATATGTTTAAAAGCTAAATTGTAACTTTAATTCTGCGCAATTATTCAGAATGTAGAAAATATACATTAATAGCGTCAGCATCATAGAGAAATCAACCAACCATCAAATAAGAAACCATAAAAATGAAAAAGTAATTAACTTTTGTTTTCAAAAATGTATGCAAATTAATTAACTTTTATATTCGCAAATGTAAATCACTGTATTAATGTTTTTTTATTATTATTATTAAAATGTTTGCTTTAATAAATTAAATAGATATTAAAACCACGAAATTTATGAGAATGAAACTTAGATAAAAAAAAATCGAAACATCAAATTATTTAATCATTTTAGCGGATGAAACCGGAAGAAGTTTCTATGGAATATGAAATTTACAGGTTGTCTCTAGTCGCATATATATGGTGATGTTAGGTTTTTACAATTACTGGAGGTTGACATTGATTATCTCTTACATACAACACCCGTTATCTCTCTCCCCCTCTCCCCTCTCTCTCTTTGTATATATATATATATATATATATATGTGTGTGTGTGTGTGTGTGTGTGTGTGTATACATACTTATATATATATATATATATATATATATATATATATATATATATATATATACATATATTGTCTGTATTTTTTTTTTTTTAGATGAGGTGTTTTCATTTATTGATATTGTCGTTTTGCCCTCATCATCATCATCAGGTTCCCCAGTTCGATACAAAACACCTAATGAAGGCCGGAGGGCAAAACAGCCGAAACGTTGTAACTATAACAACCTAGATGAGGAAGTCAGTCCGACAATCTCAATAATATATATATATATATATATATATATATATATATATATATATATATATATATATAAGGTCAAGCATAAAATTGTCGCCCTAAAGAAAACAACACTGCAGCTTTATTTTAAAACTTTTATTGAAAAAATCAATACAGGTTACTTTATTATGTAGTATGTTATGGCATCTATTTTATGTATCCGCCTTCAGCCTCAGTAACCGCTTCGATACGGGTCTGGTACAGCCAGCGGAAGCTCGATGAATACTCGGCGGATGACGGCTATCAGGCTGGCTTAGGTGTTGCGGGAGGTCATGTTTGTGATGCTCTCGAAGACTAAAACAAAGTAATCAAGCGGGTTCAGGTCAAGAGAGGAGTGAGCAGTGAGAGAAGAGTACAAAATCGTGAGTCACTTTGGACTGGTGGCGCCGCGACCGGGGAATGCCGACAGGGATTCTCCTGCAATTTTTCTCGGCTAGAGTGCCCCTTCTTTAGGGTAGCTTGCTTGACACCCGACTTTCTAGACCCTTGTGTCACAATGCTGTGTTGGGCAGCATTCAAATATCTACTCTTAACTCGTTCTTCTTCACTGTAATCTATCTCTCACAGACGTGATATTGCTAGTCTGAGGTTTTTTCTATAAATAATATTACGACATGTATTATTCAGAAATTTTTCATCAATTGCCAGCTTCCTTTGTTCTGTTCTTTTTTACTTGTTGGTCTAGTGGTCTCCATCAATTCGTTGTTTTCTTTTTATTCTTATAAAAATCTATATCGTAGTACTTCTTTTTATTTATGAGATTTTTTTTCCAAGAACTGCAAGTTTGTGGAACTCTCTTTCTGTCACCGTTTTCCTCATACCTTAATCCTTACTTTTTTAACACTAAGATCAATCGGCATATTCTGTCTTTGTTATACTCATCTTTCACTTTTGTTAGCTGCTTACATCAAGTGGCTTCACATCTTGCTTTGTGCGATTTCCATAAAAAGAACTCAAGGCAGTGTGGTTATTATAAGGAGGATAATAGAAGACGTGAAGTCTATTTTCTAATCAAGCATTAATACTTTCGAGTGAGTATTACATAATTATTTTCCTCTTTCATATCTGCATGTTAATGTATTTTTTTTACATAAGAGTATCCTTTTATCAAGGCCAGGCAGCCACTTGAGGATGATATTAATGTACAGTAGTCAATGGGACATCTTGATAGTTAGCAGTTAAATTTTGGTAAATTGGATTACCCAAGGGGACGGTTAAACAAGAATTTGTTTAAATTGGACTTGAAGACGATAAAATTATAGTCAACTGGAAAGCAGCGTAGAGGAGAAAAGTTTCAGAGGCGTGCAGCTCTAAGAAAGAAACCCCGCTCATGGAACCTACGCCTAGGCCCAACTACAGACAAAGAGCACGGGAAATTATTGACAGCAGCTTCAGCTAGACGAGTGTTTTTCGTGAAAGTTTTGCAAGAGTAGAGAGGGGCTATAGACTATGTATAAATTAGCCATCGGAAAAAAAAACTTCTTGATTGAATAATATATATACGATGCCCGTTCAAAAAGTATTTGTTAACTTAAATATGTGAAGAGCTACGAAGACGGGAGTGGTACTATCAAAATGATCGACCTGTTGTACTCTAGAAATTATTTTCTTGATAGTCACCATCATTCTCAGTGCACTGTTGCAGGGAAGTCAATGACGCGTCTCTCTTTCTGACGCACGTCCATGATAAGAGTTGCTTTCTTAGGGTCCCACACCATCAATATCTGCAGCAGAGAGATGAAACTTTAAGGTCATAAATGCATATGCCCAGTCATCGTAGCAATGTAATTTGCAATCCCCCCTTATCTATTCGGGCAGAATAAAAATAAGAACCCCCTTCGTATATTTGGTGTATGGCATGTACAGTAAAGCTAAAAAGTGAGAGTTAATTCTATTTATTCATAAAATAATATATAAAATATATGAATAAAAAAAATGTGAACATACCTGTGTGCTTCATCGATCAATCCAGTTTGTGGTGCAACAAAAAAATCCTTACGCCAAACAAATAGCATGAAGTCCAATTTATAAACCAATACCAATGGCCAAGAACACATTGCCTGAAAGTACTTCTTTTAAACTCCTCGGCCTAACGTTTACAGGGATATGAACTGGAATAGATACATTGAGAGCATTGCCAAGGCTGCTGCAAGGAAGGTTGGCTCCCTCTACCGTGCTAGAAAACTACTTACGCCTGACAGTATCCTATACCTCTATAAGGCCACCATTCACCCATGTATGGAGTACTGTTGTCACATCTGGGCTGGTGCATCTGCTGCTTGTCTCTCGCTCCTGGACAGGGTTCAAAAGAGAGTCGCCAACCTGATAGGTCCTGAACTGTCATCTAGGCTTCAGCCTCTGTCCCATCGACGAGATGTTGCATCCCTCTGCCTGTTCTACAAATACTTTAATGGTGAATACTCTGACGAACTGCAAACACTTGCACCTCCCCGACGTAACTACCCCCGACAAACCCGACAAGCTACTAAGTCTCATCCCTTTACAGTAGAGATCCCTAGGTGCAAGAAAGCCTTTTATTCCAATAGTTTCTTCCCCAGAACTGCGGGTCTTTGGAACTCCCTTCCGGTATTCTGTTTTCCCAACTGCACTGATATGCAGAAGTTCAAGTGTAATGTTAACAAACATCTTTCTACTCATCTCCCTTCATAATGAACCCGCTAATTAAGTCCCTGATAGTAGCCCCCTGCTTCAAAGTGGCACTGTGCCTTGTTTGGGGTGAAAATTGAATAATAATAATAATAATAATAATAATAATAATAATAATAATAATAATAATAATAATAATAATAATAATAAAAAGTGATATTTATTGTTGTTATGAAGATTACAAGAGGTACCTTTCTACCTGCCTGAACAGACCCAAACTTATATGATCCTAAGAACCTAGAGTGACATAGCCAGCTAAGAGAGACACACTAAACTGCCTTGTAGCTCTCCCGAAAATCAACTGCATTCTCTCCAACTTTCAAGTCTAACTCTTATTCTTTCCCCCCTTCTTTTCCTCATCATCTTAGGTCTCATCACGCTTGATTAATTCTGGTTTTTGCTACTGGTCATTGTTCAGCCGCCCAGAGGAGACATCCGCTTAAGATAATTTTCTCTCTCATACTCTTCATTTATTATTATGCGTTTCCTATTCAAACAGAAAGAATAACACTTGAGTGGTCTGAATCTGGCCAGAAATATTTTCAATGCTCTATGCTGTCTTTCTTCCTTGTCTAAACATATAACAGCTGCACATTTGCTATTCATATGTAACATAAACACATGCTGTGCAAACAATGGTTAGAACTGACTCAAATGACATCAATTAATAAGTACTAATACATATTCAAATTTAATATTGTACTACATAGTTTAAATAGTTCAATACAAATTATAAACTCTAATTAAAAAAAAAATCTATAATTTACTTTTTCAGTCCAGCACCTTTTGGCGGACAATATTTTGTTTTTATCTATTTATTTCCTGTGGTCCCTTTTTTCTATTTCTTTCGAATAGTCCCTTTTTTTCTATTTCTTTCGAATGGACCCCTTTTTTCTGTTTCTTTCGAATGGTCCACTTTTTTTCTATTTCTTTCGAATGGTCCCTTTTTTCTGTTTCTTTCGAATGGTCCCCTTTTTTTCTATTTCTTTCGAATGGTCCCTTTTTTGTATTTCTTTCGAATGGTCCCTTTTTTCTATTTCTTTCGAAGGTTCCCTTTTTTCTATTTCTTTCGAATGGTCCCTTTTTTTCTGTTTCTTTCAAATGATCCCCTTTTTTTCCTAATATTTCTCTGGCCTCTTTGTTCGATGAAGATCCGCTGCACATCGAAATTAGTACGAGTTCTTTCCGCAAACCGCTACAAAAATTATCATATTAATATATGATAATTTTTGTAGCTGTTTGCGAAAGGAACTCGTACTATAATAACATTCGAAAACGAGTCTACATAAAAGGGATGTCACTCTCTTAAATGTGTCCATGGTTGCAGGATTGGCCTTTGTAAAATAAAATTGGACCTTCTTTTTAAAAGCAGTTTACCTTTCAAAAATTGTATTTGGGCCTTTTGCAAAGCGTACGGAAGAAAACAAGCAGAATATTATATAGATCTAAAAAAAAAAAAGAGAGAAAGAGAGAGAGAGAGAGAGAGAAAGAGAAGTCGGAATCGGTAATTGGATCGGATTGTGAAAAGTACTTGAATTGCTACTCTCTCTCTTCTGTCTTTTTATTATCAAAGTGCCACAGTAAAATTAACCCATCCAGGAACAGATATCCCAGCTAGAATACAGCTATAAATTAATTATTTCTTTCATAATTCTTATTTAATTATTACTAATAATGAACACGACTCTTTCAGTCTAGCCCTTTTCCCTAATTGTGCGTCAACGGGCGAGCAGACCTCTAAATTAATTACTTATCTAAGACCTACCGCTGCTTTGTCACGCTGAAATATCATCCCCCGGGGTTTCGCTCACAAACTAAGGTTCATACGAATTCTGTGCCACAAAAAAAAGGCATCAGTCGGGTTTTAAGAACATTAAATGGCGTAGCTCAACATGAGCCGACAATTAATTCCAGCGAATTAAACATATAAAAAACACCTGGGACTTTACTGGTCATAAAGTTGCCCACAAATTTCTACTCTGCTCGGCATAGTTACATCTATGCAGCTATATATATATATATATATATATATATATATATATATATATATATATATATATATATATGAAATTTATTTATACAAACATTGATGGCTACATATGTGCATACATGTTTCTGTAATCACCCGCGTTGGGGGATTACGTCTTCAGGCCAAGAATTATCGTCGAGAACTCTTCAATGTTTGTATAAATAAATTTCATATACCTGCTCTGTTAACTCATTGAGCACTCTTTAGTAGACACATATTGTTTCATTGGATGTACTTCTGGGAAACTAAACCTTACTGGCTAAATATATATACATACATATATATATATATATATATATATATATATATATATATATATATATATTTGTGTGTGTGTGCGTGTGTGTCTGTGTGTGTCTGTGTGTGTGTGTTGTGACGATTAATCGGAATTGGAATCGGAAAAATCGGAATATTTGAGGGTATTTTGTACCGATTTTCCGATGCCAAAACAAGTCTTTTAATTGTCGTTTTCTATTCGATCTTTTTTAAAGCACAACCATCCATTGCTGGTAATCATGAAAAAAAAAATAGTAAAAATTTATTGATTTTAAACCATCAGTAAATCTGAAATCGATAGATCTTCCCCCTCAAGTATATTTTTACGTTTATGATAAATATCTGCATATTTAACATGCATGTTTCTACGGTAATCGGATAAAAAAATACAGCTATATAATTAAATATTTAGAGATTTAAAAAAATAATCGGAATCAGAATCAGTAATTGTATCGGAATCGGGAATTTAGTATGGAATCTGTAATTGTATCGAAGTCTTTTTGGTTTGCATATATATAGGTATGTCGATGACTACAAATATATATATATATATATATATATATATATATATACATATATATATATATATATATATATATATATATATATATATATATATATATATATATATGAGAAAAAACAACAAACCAAGTGATATGTTTTAACGTTTTGTCTTTATTTCCAGACTTCCACGGGATGATCAAATTAGAGAAAAGAAAATACACGTGCAATACTTGAAAATATACTGTTTGTGAAAAGGATTCCTTTGTTCTATTTCAAAACGAAAAAATTGTTGGCATATCAAAAGCAGTATAGCGTTGCGGGGTGAGTGAGATTTCTTTTAACGTCTTATAAAAAAGAATATGATGTATGATTTATTTATTTACTTATTTACTTATTAATTTATTTTTAATTTACTCTCTTTGAAGATTGTACCTATTTACAATGTCCCCCCCCCGCACGGGACAGAGTTTTCTAACGTGGAGAAAAGGTACAAAAAAAGTTGTAACGTGGAAAAAAGGTACAGAAATAAAAAAAAATTGTCTCAGTCGTGAAGGATGCTCCTTCACCGAAAGAGAACACGTAATGGAAGTGCAGCATCTGAAGAACAGGTGGTTTATTTGCTCCCCCACCGAGCAAATAAGGCACAAGGCCGATTTTTAATGTGAGGAGTGAAGGGGAAATGGGGACCAACTCCCCGGGGAGTAGGGGAGCTGGATAGTGACAATTGGTATGAAGAGTTGCCCCTACATTGACCAAGGTATTATCTGTGAGGTCGCCCCCACATAGGGTCTTTGCTTGCAGTATCTGCCGGAACAGATGGTATTTATTTGCTCCCCCACCGAGCAAATTAGGCACAAGGCCGATTTTTAATGTGAGGAGTGAAGGGAGGGGGAAGGGAAAAAAGGGGGACCAGCTCCCGAGAGGTGGGAAATGGGAGCTGGTTAAAGGTCAAGCATGTGGGGTTGCCCCCACATCTGGTCTTTGCTAGTCATAGCTAGTCATAGCTAGTCATAGCTTGCAGTATCTGCCGGAACAGATGGTGTTTATTTGCTCCCCCACTGAGCAAATTAGGCACAAGGCCGTTTTTAATGTGAGGTAAAAACCAGCTCCCCTAAAAGGGGTCACTCTGGTTACCAAAAATAATAATTGTCCCAGTATAGAGGGTTTCCCCTCCATTGGCTGGTACAAATTATCTTAAGTGCAGTATCTGCCGGAACAGATACTACACTTTGATCTTGGCCCGACGGCCAAGTACTTTGAAGATTGTAATGCTGGTTAATGAGCAGGCAAACCAGCTGCTAACATTGTCCTACCTTTTATTGAAACCGACCGAGAGCTCTTTTTAGTATCCTCACTGTTCCCTTAAGTGCAATCGTCTGGATATAGCCGTTATAATTCAAATGTCTATCTGTAATTGAAATGAAATAATGTGTCTTTGTTTTGTTAATTATTGATTGAATATATACATTAATTATTATCGGTAATATTTTATTTACTCTTATTGGGGTTAATAATAATAAATAAAATATTACTGATAATAATTAATGTATATATGCAATCAATAATTAACAAAACAAAGACAAACGTATTTCTACTTGGACATAGATGGCTACCATTTCGGAGTATGTTCATAAAAAAGCTATGCACGAAGTTGAGCAGCGAAATATCTGTTCACATTGTATTAAATATTATAGTCAGGAAGCAGACGACTGGGGGCAAATTCCAAAATTTGTTATTGCAAGGGGGAAGAATTATTATTGTAGAAGGCTATGGAGCTCTACAACGAAAGGTGCCATTTTGCTGTTTGTAAAGTATTTCCATCGAGTACACACAAGTGCTACGAGTTTTGTCAGAGCACACTGCATTGCAATTAGTGATGGGACGATTCCAATATTTTTCTCGATTCCAATGCAATTATAGATTTTGTACTAAACTCCCGATTCCGATAAAATTACGGATTCCCATTCCGATTCTTTCTAAATCTCTAAATTTCTAACTATAAAAGTGTTATTTTGTCTCGATTACTGTGAAAACACATCCTAAATGTGCATATATTTTAGCAGACGTAAAATCAAACCTGCCAGGGGATAAGCTAGAGATCTTAGTCTTGCTGGAAGTTTAAATCAGTAAATATTTATTATTTCTTTTATATTATTATTACAAGCAGTGATGTTTCTTAAACCAAAATAAAATAAAAAAAAGATAATTAAAGGAATCGGTTTTGGCATCGAAAAATAGGCGCGAACTTTTCCGATTCAGATACCGATTCCAATACCCTATAAGTTTCGATTTTTCCGATTCCCGATTCCGATTCTGAAAATCGTCCAAAAACTAATTACAATATTTGCTAAACAGGCAGGGAGATGAACCATTTCGGTGATGGGACAGAGGTAGGAGCTTAGATGCTAGTGCGGAACCTACTAGGTTGGGAACTGTTTTTGTTGATCCAGTTAAGAGGGGCAGAGTAGTCGTATCTACACCAGCCAAAGTGTGATGATAACGCATCATGTATGGACAAATGCTGACAGTATAAAGATAATAATTTTCACACGGTAGAGAGAGCCAATCATTGATTTGAAATTTTATCGTTCATAAATATATCTATTGATCCATCTGTATTTATTTATTTATGTATGTATTCCAAAAACTTTCGAGAGAGGCGACGGATTTTCACGAGACTGGATTCGTATTCAAGCTCGACCCTTCGGACGATAAATATCGAACAATTACCCAAAAACATTAATTCCTTTACCGTCAACTGGGCACTTTTCTACAGGGAGCGGTCGTTTTTTTCGCCGATATTTTCGAAAGTCATCCTATCTTTTCGATTGACTAGCCTTAATTGAAACCTACCTTACTTTCGGTTTGGCGATGGGCGCCAAAGAAAAAAAAAACTCACGTTATTTTCCTCCTTCGCAGTACGGGTTCGAGCCTGCCTGCCTTCTATCACTTTTTTTTTTTTTTTTTTTTGCTCAACACACACCTTCAAGCACGCAGGCAACTCCGGGCAAACAGACTAGTCTATAATATAAATATCACCCGTCTGTTTACATGTATGTATGTGTGTATGTATGTATGTATGCCTAAAACTTTCGACAGAGGCGACGGATTTTCAGGAGATCGGTATCGTCTTGCACGCACGATCCTTCGGACGACAAATATTGAAAAATTGGCTAAAAACATTAATTGCTTCATCCTCAACTGGGCACTTTTTTACAGGGAGGAGTCGCTTTTTTCGACAATATTTTCGAAAGTACTTCCCCTCTTTTCGATTGACTAGCCTTAATTAAAACTTCACCTCTTCCGGGTTGGCGATAGATGCCACGGCAATGACGTCATTTTTTTCACGTTCTTATCCTCCTTCGCCGTACGGTTTGAGCCTGCATCCCTACTAAAACTCCGGGAACCCAAACTAGTCTATATAAATCTCACCTGTTTGAATGTATCGTTTTATGCATGTATATCTGTGTGTGTGTATGTATATATATATATATATATATATATATATATATATATATATATATATATACACACGCATGTGTATATATATATTGTGTATATATATATTGTGTGTATATATATATATGTGTGTGTGTGTGTGTGTGTGTGTGTGTGTGTGTGTGTGTGTGTGTGTGTGTGTGTGTGTGTGTGTGTGTGTGTGTGTGTGTGCCTAAAACTTTTTCTCAGCGGTATCGGACCGGGTTGACACCGGTACCGTCTGATATCTTGGGGGGAATAATATGTGAAAATGAGAAATAAAAGTTTGCAATCGTTCCTTTATTAAATTTAACCAAAACACGCATGTGCGCAAAACCTTCTTTCTTGACTTAGTTTTAATAGAAAAAAAATGGCGTTACTTTGCTCACACGATTGTAGTTATAGTGACAGCGTTTTTATCTTAGGTTGCTGGTCCGCGCCGACGTATTGTACATTTATTTTTCCGATGTTTTTAAAGTTTTAATATGTACACAGGATTATTTATGCCATTTTCCGTTCGCTTATTCTTCATTTTCATTTTTTTTTTATTTTTCCATCACGCTCGCTATTTTAAAAATTGTTTTTTTTCTTTTTCCGATGTTTTTAAAAGAAGATTTCAGATTTAAACATGGTTATTTAGGTCATTTTTTTTCGTTCGCTTATTCTTTATTTTCACTTTTTTTATTTTCCCATCACGCTCGCATTTTTTAAAACTTGTCTTTGTTTTTCCGATGTTTTTAAAGAAGATTTCAGATTTAAACATAGTTATTTATGTCATTTTTTTCGTTCGTTTATTCTTTATTTTCCTTTATTTTCAATTTTGCAACATGTTCTCTGTTTTTTCTTTTGGTTTTGTTTTTCCGATTAAAAAAAAAAGTGTTGGTTGGTTGTTTTTGTTTTACGGCATATCAACCTTTTTCAGGTTATTTAATGCAGAATCTAGTTATTTTGGGAAACGATTTTTAATGGAGTATATTTGTTTGTTTTTTTTAAGTCGGATTCTATTTAACACATAGTTGGGACCCTAACAGGTGCTACCACTTCGGGTCAGAGTGGACCTGAGAGCAATGGCAATTAAAGGGTTGCTCCACACTCCCCAAGGCCCGCAAGCTGGGGCCTCACCATCGGAAGTTTTAACATTTAAACGGGATTTTTCATGCCATGTTTTGGTCAATTTGTCTTTATTTTCCCTGTTTTTATTGTTTTGGTTTACCCCCTTCCCCTACCTCACCACACCCGGGCAACGGCCGGGGATCCCCACTAGAATATCTATAAAAGTAAAAATGCGCGTGAGAGGACAGTTCTTAATGTATATACTCAACGAAATTTTTATCTACAAAATTGAAATTTAGTATATAAGGTATCCAGGCATGTGGAAAACTTTTTCATCTGTTTTCGGAAAAGGGAAAGCTACGAAGTAAAAATTGATAAAATTGGTACTTGCTTGGTGGGGGTTTTATTATTGAGTAAGTTAGAAAACCTTTTTTAAATTCGTGAAAAGCTGGCCTAAGGGTTGTCGTAATTGACTCACTGTCTTTAGTTTTTAGTTTTGATCTCAGCTGGAGTACTTACAAGAAGTGAACTGCTTAGAAAAAAAAACATAATAGTCGCATTCGCATGTCTCAGTTTCTTTTCGTTTTTTGTTTTTTGGTTTTTGGTTTTTACTATATTGGTACAATACAACTATCATTCGAGGATTAGCTCTCATAAGAAATGCGAAATCTGTACATATTAAATGTCATATTTGCGTAATTTACGACACGGGCTACGCCGATCGACCTGCTAGTTTATATTGAAAGATCTCATTACAATGAAACACAAATCTATCTATCTATCTATCTATCTATCTATCTATCTATAAAAGTGAACGTGTCTGTATATCTGTGTGTCTGTGTATCTGTGCGTGTACATTTCCCTACGCAATAACTCTGTCAATTTTAAGTCTAAAGACTCGAAATTTGATATATAGGGTACTTAGTTTTAGAAAAATCTTTGTGATCGGTTTTCAGACAGAAAGTTGGCTGTTAAAGGGTCAAAGTTCAACGATTTGTCTTTTGTGAACTTTACCAAACTGCTCCCACAATTTGGAGTCTAAATACTTGAAATTTTAAATATAGGTTCCTTGGACATGGATCTTACTTAATAACTTGATTTAAACCCACAGCAATAAATTTTAAGTAGTCATAGTAGGGGTCAAACTTTTAAAAAATTGACCTCTGCAGTCTCTACCAAATTACTCAGACAATTTCTGGTCTAAACATTTGAATTTTACATACAGGGTATTCAGAGATAGGGCAAGCATTTTCATCGGTTTGGGTCGCAAATTTTCAGTTACTAACATATAAATGTATGTATGTATGTATGTTTGCATGTGTGCCTAAAACTTTTGACAAAGACGACGGATTTTACCAAGATAAGAATTGTTTGGAAATTCGACCTTTCATACGACACATATCGAAAAATTTGCTAAAAACATTGATATCTTCACCTTAAACTAGGCACTTTTCTACAGGGCGTCGCTTTTTTCGCCGATATTTTTTAAAGTTACCCTCTCCTTTCAATTGTCTAGCCTTAATTTAAACATAAGTCACTTCAGGTTTGGCGGTGGTCGTAACCGCAAAGACATCAGGTTTTTTCCCCCCATTCTTTTCCTCCTTCGCGGTACGGATTCGAGCCTGCCTTCCTACTACCACTTTTTAAAAAATTTTGCTCAACATGCTCATCCAAACACCCGGGCAACGCCGGGCTGAAATGCTAGTATACCTATAAAAGTGAAAGTGTCTGTCTGTGTATATTTCCCTACGAAATATGTCAATTTTCAGTCTACAGACTCGAAATTTGATATACAGATTACTGGGATTTTGAAAAACCTTTGTAATCTGTTTTCGGCCAGAAATTTGGCTGTTAAGGTGTCAAAGTTAAACGATTCGACCTATGTAAACTCTACAAAACTCCTCCGCCAATTTTGGGTTTAAACACTTGAAATTTTACATATAGGATCCTTGGACATGTATCTAACTTAATAACTAAAGTTGAGCCCAAAACACTAAATGTTAAGAGTTCATAATAGACGTCAAAAATTGACTGCTTTTTATTTTTATGCTTAACATACACCTACAAACACCTGGGCAACGTCTGCCTGAAATGCTAGTATATCTAGAAAAGTGAAAGTGTCAATGTGTGTGTATGTGGATGCGTGTGTGTCTGTCTGTCTGTGTACATTTTCCTACATAATAATTCTGCCAATTTTCAGTTTACAGACTCGAAATTTGATATACAAAATTTGTTATCCGTTTCCGGCAGAAATTTGGCTGTTAAGGGATCAAAATTAAACGATTTGACATTTGAGAACTCTACCAAACTCTTCCGCCAATTTTAAGTTTAAACACTTGAAATTTTAGATATACGTTCCTTGGACATGCATCTAACTTAATAACTTGATTTGAGCCCAAAACAATAAATGTTAAGGGGGTCATAATAGAAGTCAAATTAAAAAATAAATTATCTCTGCGCTCTCTACCAAATTAGTCAGACAATTTCTGGTCTAAACATTTGAAATTTACATAACGGGTATTCAGAGATAGAGCAAGCATTTAATCCATTTGGGTCGAAAATTTGAGGTACCAATATATAAATGTATCTATGTATGTATGTTTGCATGTTTGCATAAAACTTTCGAGGGAGGTGACGGATTTACACAAGATCCATTTTGTTTTGAAGCTCGACCCTTCAGACGACAAATTCCGAAAAATTGGCCAAGACGTTAATATCTTTACCTTCAACTGGGCACTTTTCTACAGGGTGAAGTCGCTTTTTTCACCGATGTTTTGAAAGTCATCCCCTCTTTTCGATTATCTAGTCTTAATTTAAACCTACGTCACTTCCGGCCAAAGGGTACTGAGACTTGGGAAAATCTTTGTAATTCGTTTTCAGTCAGAAATTTTTCTGTTAATGGATCAAAGTTAAACGATTTAATTTTTGAGAACTCTATCAAACTCATCCGGCAATTTTGGGTCTAAACATTTGAAATTTTAAATACAGGTTTCTTAGACGCGGATCTACCTTAATAACTTGATTTGAGCCCAAAGCAATAAATGTTAAGCTGTCATAATAGGGGTCGAAATAAAAAAAAATAATTGACCGCTTCGGTCTCTACCAAATTACTCAGACAATTTCTGGTCTAAACATTTGAAATTTTACATAAAGGATATTCAGATATAGGGCAAGCTTTCTCATCGGTTTGGGTCGAAAATTTGAGCTATTAATATATAAATGCATGTATGTATGTATGTATGTTTGCATGCCTGCCTAAAACTTTCGATAGAAGCGACGAATTTTACAAGATTAGTATCGTTTTTAAGCTCTACCTTTCAGACGACGAATATCGAAAAATTGGCTAAAACATTAATATCTTCACCTTCAACTGGGATCTTTTCTCGCCGATATTTTTGAAAGTCATCCTCTCCTTTCGATTGTCTTGCCTTAATTTAAATCTACGCCACTTCCGGTTTGGCAGTGATCCTAACAGCAAACACATCAGTTTTTTCCCCCCGTTCTTTTACTTCTTTGCGGTACGGGGTCGAGCCTGCCTTCCTACAACCACTTTTTTTTTCTCAACATACACCTCCAAACACCCGGGCAATGCCGGGCACCAATGATACTATATCTATAAAAGTTAAAGTGTCTGTCTGTCTGTTAGCGTACCTGTCTGTGTACATTTTCCAACATAATATCTCTGTCAATTTTCTGTCTACAGACTAGGAATTTGATATACAGAGTACTGAGATTTGGGAAAATGTTTGTGATCCGTTTCGTTCACAAATTTTGCTTTTAAGGAGTCAAAGTTAAACGATTTGACCTTTTAGAAATCTCCCAAACTCCTCCGACAATTTTGGGTTTAAACACTTGAAAATTTAGATATAGGTTCCTTGGACATGGATCTAACTTAATAACTTGATTTGAGCCCAAAACAATAAATTTTAAGGGGGTCATAATAGGGATCAAAGTTAAAATAAATTGACCTCTGCAGTCTCTACCAAATTACTCAGAAAATTTCTGGACCAGACATTGGAAATTTTACACAAAGTTTAATCAGAGATAGGGCAAGCTTTCTAATCGGTTTGCGTCGAAAATTTGAGCAATCACTATATAAATGTATGTATGTATGTTTGCGTGTTTGCCTAAAAATATCGACAGAGGCTACAGATTTTCACGAGATTTGTATCGTTTTGAAGCTCTGTCTTTCAGACGACAAATATAAAAAAAACCTGGCTAAAAACATTAATTTCTTCACCTTTAACTGGGCACTTTTCTACAGGGAGGGGTCGCTTTTTTTCGCCGATAGTTTCGAAAGTCATCCGCTCTTTGTGATTGTATAGTCTTAATTAACCTACGTCACTTCCGGTTTGGCGGTAATCGTAACAACAAAAACCTAATGTTTTCCCCCTTTTTCTTTTCCCCCTTCTGCGGTACGGATTCGAGACACCTGCCTACTACCACTTTTTGTGCTCAACATACACCTCCAAACCCCCGGGCAACGCCGGCCTACTAGCCTAGTATACCTATAAAAGTGAAATTGTCTGTGTGTGTATATGTGTGTGTACATTTTCTTACCAAACTACCCTGTTAATTTTTAGTCTATAGACTCGAGATTTTACATAAGGGATATTGAGATTTGGGAAAAGCTTTATAATCCGTTTTGGGCTAGGAATTTGATCAAAAGGGTCATCAAAGTTCAACGATTTGACCATTGAAAACTCTAACAAACTACTCCACCAATTTTAGGTTGTAACACTTGAAATTCTAGATGTAGGTTTCTTGGACATGGATCCAACTTTTTCATTTGCCTCGAGTCCAAAACAATAAACATTAAGATGTCAAAATTGGGATCAAATTAAAAAAAAAAATACAGCTGTGCTTTCTAGCAAATTACTCAGCTATTTTTTTTTAATTTTTACATAAAACGTATTCAGTGATAGGGCAAGCTTTTTAATCCATTTTTGGCCGAAGACTTTGCTGCTAAGGCGTCAAAGTTTTAAAAAATTTGAACTTTGCAAACTTTTCAGCCAATTTTGGGTTTAAAAATTTTAAATTTTACATAAAGGCTATTCGGTCATGCGGCAGGCTTTTTAATCGTTTTTTAAGGAGAAATTTGGCTGCCAATAGGTCAAAGTTTAAAGAGTTTACTTTCGCTGACTCTACCAAACTCCTCCGCCAATTTTTGATCCAAACGGTTTAAATTTTAGATGTAGGTTATCTGGACATTAGTCAAACTTTTTAATATATATACACATAAAGTTATGAACAGTACATAGGGACCGAGCAAAGTCGGGCTGAACTGCTAGAAGGGAAATAACAATATAAACACAAAGATGTGTTTGTAAGACTAACCTAACCATTTTTTAATAATAAAACAGCCACTGTTTCCGGTTTGTTCAGACGGGAGAGCAATCAAGTCAATCTTTAGCTGAGAGAAAAAGAAAACGGGTGATAAAGTTTTGAGAGGTAGTGGTGCTATTGCAAGATAAATGGAAGTTGGTAAAGGTCGAGGAGAAAAAAATGAAAGGTAGTTGTGGACATCTGGACAGATTTCTATCAGCAAAATGGTAACTCATTTCCTCGACTAGCTAAGATGCTAAACTTACTCGAATGGTTGACATCCAGCAATCAGGTGTTGTGTGCTCCATGCTCAGACAAGACATACTACTTCGGCACTTCGGCGATAATCGCAAGAAACAATATTTGTACTAAGGTGGTCTGACCTTGTCAATCACGTAGGATAGGTTTGACGGCAGAGGTTCAATATGAGCCGTCACTTCGGTTATATACTCTCAGAATTAGAGAAATTCGCGGCATAGGAAAGAAGAAAGACCTGGCATCTCTTCTTTGTGTGCTCGGTTTTGAAACTGCGCTGTATGGTATTTAGCGATAGTGAGTTTCCGGTTAATGGACAGATGAGAGAGAACTCAGAGTTGTCGAGATGACTAATTCCACGTGCTCAACACCATTCATAGCGGATTTCCTCCTTCGACCATCCGGACTGCTCGACGGATGGCTAGTTTTTCCCCTAACTAATCTCGTATGCGATCGCTTTTTAGAAAACCGAGAAAGGTCAGTGCACGAAGAAAGATATTGATCGCGATTCTGCATTCTGTGAAGAAACGCGGTTCTCCTCTCATCTACGATGGTCTTCATCGAATAATTTAGAATGGCGTGGGGGAAAAGGAACTGCCGTTATCCGAGTTCCACACACACAGAATCGTTTATCAAATTTCGACTCAGTAAAACCAGTTTCTCAACATTTCGATAACACGTCAAGTTGGAAATTTTCAAGCCACCCTCACATGAACGTTGGTATTGGTTCACAGACGTGTCTGTGAACCGATTCCCAGAGAAGTGAGTATCGGAGGCGCTGGAGGACCGTTAGGTGTTTAGCAAACAGGTTATGTACGAGCTTACGCCTCAACTAACATTTTCCATCGAAATCTTCCTTACGGTCTCTTTACTGCATCATTGTTTATATAGTTACTCCAGGTTCGACTGAGCTTCATTTTTATTGCCCGTTCTTATAATGAGGTCAGCGAATTGAGTATTATGGTATTCGTTCGATGCACCACCCGTGATTTGCAAGGTTCAATACGGATAAGTCGCCGCACTACTATTTTTACTCTATAAATTTTCTCGGAAACTACTGGAACGATCTGGCTCAAATATTTTAAGGACGTTTGGTATAATAAGGTAAAGCGAACGAAGTATTATGGTATATTTCGATGCATGTTAGGGATTAAGAGAGATTAATAAGGATTAGCATTTAATATGAAAAATGAGCACAGATTTAATCATATTCAACCATCACTATGGCATAAAATACTCATAAATGGGCTATAACTTTCATCCGCTTTTAACGGGCTAAAATGTCTAATAAACTGACCACTCATGTTTGCAAGCTGAACATGTCCGTCTTGTTTATTGCTGGCGTTTGCGGGTCCAGGGAAATTCCGTTCCGGCGGCGCACGCCCTAATTCGACCAATGATTTATTACACTGTACGATCAACCGTATAGATCGGCGTGGCTTATCACTAAAGTAACGAGCAATAATCCAGCGATTCTATCTTTTGTTTTCTGTTTCTTCTTAAGTAGTTGGTTTTTTTTTAATGGCGGGTAAGAAAGGGGGCTAGCGCCATTTCGTTGGTTATTTTTCATTGCGGCTGTCGGTCATTTCAAAATGTGAGTGCTAACGTCCATGAAATTGACTGATAGGACGTTCAACAAGTTCTTTTGTTTTTTCTATTTTCTTTTAATTTTTTTTTC
>NC_136496.1:25917650-25980150 GCF_053919585.1 Euprymna scolopes | reverse complement strand
TTTTAGCTACGGACTAGGCATCCTATCGGATGCCAGACATTCACCCACAATCTTATACATTCAAACTTTAAGATCATTTTAAGATTCTAACCGCTACTCCTCGTGCGAGTGTTTGTATTTCTATGGCACTTTTCTTTATTTTTTTAATTCAATTTTCACCCCAAACAAGGCAAAGTGCCACTTTGAAGCAGGCGGCTAAAAATTCATTAGCAGAGCGTGGTTTCGATCCACGGACCTCTGGGTTATGGGCCCAGCACGCTTCCACTGCGCCACTCTGCTGGACTTGGTTTACCGGATATATTTTCCTGGTAGTTTTTGTAGTATTTTTCAGTATTGTAGTATTTTTCAGAATTCCAGTGGCTTCTAAATTGCTGGAATTCTGGCGATCTTCCTTAGATTCCAGTTTCTTAAGAAGTCGTGCATATGACCGTGATATTTTTTCCGTATTTGCTCCGACTATATTTCACAAAGTTTTGGGCACATGACATAAAATTAATTATCGAAATTCCGAAAAATAAAGAAAGTACAAGACAGGAATTTACGAATTTATCTTATTTAACTTAGATTCTGACAGTTTACCAGAATTATATATATATATATATATATATATATATATATATATATATATATATACATATATATATACATATATATGTATATGTATATGTATATATATATGTATATGTATATGTATATATATATATATATGTATATGTGTATATATATATGTATATGTATATATATATATATATATATACATATATATATTATTTTTAAAATGTAATTATTTTTAAAACAGGGTGTCCGTAAAGTTACTATACAGTCTTATTGTATTATTGTATTATATTTGTATTAATAGTTAATATTTATTTTTTTTTACAGGTTTATTTAATCAAGCATGCCACGCAAGCTAACTTTGGAAGAGCGCAAATTTATTTTGAAGCGAAGGCCTCCAATTTGAATATTTGCCATAGAAATTGTTTGCCTTGATGGTTACACTCTTTTCGGATGTAACACGTGCATTTTCTGAGATTTTTATAAACATAGAGGTGTTATTTCTTTTTGTTTCTTTTGTTACAAATAAATATTTTAATACAATATCTTACTGTACTGTTAATATATTACAGGGTGTCTGTATAGTAACTTGTAAGACTGTATAGTAACTTTACGGACACCCTGTATATAAATTATGCTGAAATAAAAGTGCAGATAATCTGTTTTTACTATGAAAATTTATTTGTGAAACAGTGCCCCTCTTGTGCATATTAATTAAATTGTGAACAAAGAAAAATGCAGACCGAAATATTACTTTTTTATATGCAAAATCCAACAAGCAAGCAAGGACGCTCAGACGGTTCGCAGATTTTTTTATAATTATTAATATATCAAATATGGTGCTATATATAATGTATTTTCTTGTTTGGTAAATCCAATGATTTTTTTTTTTATTTCAGAAATATCCCTAGATACTCTAAAATTAATAAGATATATTTTTCTAAATTTTATGCTTATGATTTAGCGAATTTTAGTTAAATGGCTTTATCCCTTCACTGACGTCATAGATGGCCCTTTTAGTAAATTTACGTAACCTTCTGGTGGCATGGAATACAGTTTGAAGACACAACAAAAAGTCCTTTCGTTATGCATAGCGGAGAACAATTACGAAAATCGTCCGAAATTGATTTTATTTTTTCCTAAAGATGTAGAATTATTTTCCATTTTGACACGTAAAATTAAAAAGGAGGATTTCTTGGCGCGGAAATACAGTATTTAAGACAGGTGCTTTGAGACTAAATGGACATCTTCACCGCTACGCTATCAGCACAAGCCTAATAATATAGCTGCAATATACATTGTTAAATTAAACATTTCATAGTAGGCAGAAATTTATTAATCTTTTACCGGGTACGCGCATTAATGCCAGAAAACTGATAGGGGTACATAGTTTTGAAAGCCGATTAATTATAATGTCTTGTAAGTTTCCAATTACGTCTTTTTATTGCATTTGAAAGATTAAAGTCTAAAGTTTATTTCCAATGGGGGAAAAAAAATTTTTACGCGTGAGAAAATGTTATAATGAAAAATGTTTTTAAGGCGACATTTGGAAACTGACATGTTCGGCGAAAATTTGAAGTTATATAAATTCGCGGTAAAAATCCCTTGAAAGATAATCGTTTTCTGGCACTATTTACCAGATGATTATTAACTAATTAAGATACTAATTTAAAAAAAAAACTCTTTGTTTATATAGAAAATATCTTAATTAGATCCCAAAAGCGAGAAGTTATGGCTTCACACAAACGAAACAAATGAAGTCATCTACTATGGGTTCTTCGGAAGCATAACATTTCTAAAAGTCAAAAGGCTGTCTGAAATAAGGTAAGGTAATTCGAAGCAGGCAGGAGGTGCAAAGCCGACTGGTTTCCCTATTTTCCCCCAGCTTTGCATCCGTGCATTTCTATCATGAACGTTTGTATAATTTTTACCATTCTTTAATTTACTTATTTTTGCGTGTTCCTGCTTTTGAATATTTCCCTTTTTTTATTTTTTTAGATGATATGAAAATTATGTTAGGCTGAAGATCCCACGTTCATTCATGCAAAAAAAATATAAGGCTCTTACATATAAACATTAAACTAAAAATGTAATCCTAAAAGAAAACAGGAAATAATTTTTGCAATTATAAGTCTTTTGTGAGAAAATATTAAATAAAAAATTCAATCATATTATCAATAATTCGAGAAATTACATTTTCTTTGAGTTTTATCGATTTCGTTAATATGAACTTTAGGAGCTTTTTTCGTAATAAAGAATAGTTTTTATTGTTACAACTTTTGTCGTAATAAAGAATAGTTTTTATTGTTACAACTTTTGTCGTAATAAAGAATAGTTTTTATTGTTACAACTTTTGTCGTTATAAAGAATAGTTTTTATTGTTACAACTTTTGTCGTTATAAAGAATAGTTTTTATTGTTACAACTTTTGTCGTAATAAAGAATAGTTTTTATTGTTACAACTTTTGTCGTAATAAAGAATAGTTTTTATTGTTACAACTTTTGTCGTAATAAAGAATAGTTTTTATTGTTACAACTTTTGTCGTAATAAAGAATAGTTTTTATTGTTACAACTTTTGTCGTAATAAAGAATAGTTTTTAT
Organism: Euprymna scolopes; assembly: GCF_053919585.1. Lineage (NCBI taxonomy): Eukaryota > Metazoa > Mollusca > Cephalopoda > Sepiida > Sepiolidae > Euprymna > Euprymna scolopes. The sequence continues at coordinate 25,976,994 of NC_136496.1, read as the reverse complement.
TGTTACAACTTTTGTCGTAATAAAGAATAGTTTTTATTGTTACAACTTTTGTCGTAATAAAGAATAGTTTTTATTGTTACAATTTTTGTCGTAATAAAGAATAGTTTTTATTGTTACAATTTTTGTCGTAATAAAGAATAGTTTTTATTGTTACAACTTTTGTCGTAATAAAGAATAGTTTTTATTGTTACAATTTTTGTCGTAATAAAGAATAGTTTTTATTGTTACAATTTTTGTCGTAATAAAGAATAGTTTTTATTGTTACAACTTTTGTCGTAATAAAGAATAGTTTTTATTGTTACAATTTTTGTCGTAATAAAGAATAGTTTTTATTGTTACAATTTTTGTCGTAATAAAGAATAGTTTTTATTGTTACAATTTACGATGCTTTATTTTCATAAAAAACGCAAAAATAAATTAATTCATTTTTTGTTTTTACGACTGAAATCATTTGGGTTTGTATTACTGTACACATAGATTCGAAAAAGTTGTCAAAAAACAAATATATAACAAATAAATGTTATCAAAGGCAAGATAAGTTACTTTTCTACCTAACTGGATATATTTTTCGCGTTTTTTATTCAATGTAACATGTTTATTCAGCTCGAAAAACATACAGTGTTTACCGATGTATTGGAAAATTCAAGATGGCGTCTTACTCCCTCTTTAACACGGTAAGTTTGGGAAAAGGTGTTATAAATAAATAACTGGATAAAATACTGTTAAATACTCGCTCATTATAGGTTACCGTGAGATAGCTTGACATATATTCGGCGGGTTTTTAATAGTATTTTGTCTAGTTTTTTATTTATAACACCTTTTCCCAAACTTACCGTGTTAAAGAGGGAGTTAGACGCCATCTTGAATTTTCCAATACATCGGTAAAACTGTATGTTTTTCGAGCTGAATAAACATGTTACATTGAATAAAAACACGAAAAATATATCTAGTTAGGAAGAAAAGTAACTTATCTTGCCTTTGATAACATTTATTTGTTATATATTTGTTTTTTGACAACTTTTTCGAATCTATGTGTACAGTAATACAAACCCATAACTTTAGTAAAGGTATTTTTTGTTTAAGCAAAATAATAGATTTTTCGCTAAGATTCGCCGTATCAGAACTCATCAGTGTGACTTCTGCGTGTTCAGCAGTGAAGTGGAAGTGTTATTTTTAACTTCATAACAACAGGGGTAGATGAAGCGGGGAAGACAAACAAGTGGAACACGCCTCGCGAGAACGCACGTAAAATGTAAGATTGAAACACATCCAATTGAAGTAACACAAAAAAAATGAAAAACGAAGCCACTATTTTATAGTCGGGTACGAGGAAGCAGAAGTTTCGTTTCGCCTCAGCATCGGTTGGTAACTTCACCGTTCCTCCATTTCTAACGACCAAAATAAATTTTCCTTTTGCTTGTCATTACCCGTCCCGTTCCCCCTGTTCTTTTTAACATTGTTTCCGTAACCTCCACTGGATGATTGACCTCTCACCTTTCAACTCGAAACCGAAGTTTGACTTGCCGGTTTAAGACAACTGCTCAGATAAAAAAAAAAAAGAAGAAGAAGAAAAAAAAAGAAAGAAACGGTTAGTGGAACGCGCAGTTACAGAAAGGAATATTTATTATTTTATAGCGTCGTCAGATTTCAATGGCTGTGTCAATGTTTGGGGAGCAGTGTTTGCTTTAAATCGTGCATTTTCGTATTTCATCGACAGTTTACGCTCACGAAGTGATTTTGTAATTTGGCCACCTTTCGGGGCCAACCAGCGGCGAAATTGCAAGATAAGAAAGGAAATAATACGAGAAATAAAAACAACAGAAACGAATACAAAACGTCAACTTTCTTGATACACTGAGCATCTTTTAATATTCTGGTAAGTCAACGACTTTATACATATTATATTTATATCGGATATATCCACGTAAATACCACAATGACACGAATTAATGTGATTGTATCCACGGGTTTCCATTTCTTTTCTTTCTTTCTTTTTTTTTTACTCTTTTTAATCCTAAACAAGCCATATTGCCACTTTAGCGTGAAATAATTACTATTTATGAGCGTATCTAATAGGGGGCTGTGAGAAGTTGAGCAGCAAGATGACTGTTCACATTACATTTAAACTTGTGCATATCAATACATTCAGGGGAGCAGGAAACATGGAAGGGGTTCCAAAGTCTAGCAATCCGAGGGAGAAACTACACGAGTAGGCTTTCAGCAAGCGAGAGACGTAAACAGTGAAGGGGTGGGATTTTGTTACTTGTTGGGATTGTCGGTAGTATATACGCCGAGACGATATAAATGTCATAAGTTCCCTAGAGCACATTCTGTTAAAATATTTTAAAACGGGCACAGAGATGGAAGCATGGGACGGTGGAATATTCACGAATAACTTCACATTCCTCTGGTCCTAAGAATGTTATCAGGAGCCCCAAAATCAACAGAGATTAAACGATTCCTGTAATGGTCTGGTCCTTGTTGATTTTGGGGTGGGAGCTTAGTTCTATGCAGTTCTAGTAAGCCCACTCTTTCTCTGCTAGGGAAGGGGTTCGTTTGTTGTTAATCGCCAAAGGCGCCCTTACCAGCGAATGCCGACGAGACTGCACAACCACTTTTTGCAGGACAGAATGCACCTCATCGGAGGCGCTTACTTCTCAATGCTACTTTCCGACCCCAGTGTCTAAGTTATTGTAGTGGGAGCCAACTAAACAGCATCGATTCTCCTGTTTAGATAAAAACAAAAAATTAAACTAAATATAGTTCACATTTTGACCCTTCATGCTTAGGATATGTTCTTCAAGATTAATAATGCTGAGTTGATAGTTGATAATGAAACCTGCCGAAATATATAAACATATAGACATAACTAAGTTTCCAACGATAGAGATATTTATTTTGTTTAGTTTTTTTTTTGTATTTTTTTTGTTGACTGTTTCATGTTCTAGCACCACTTCTAGGCTTATTTAATAGGGAAACGCAATATCACACTGGGCTCCAAAAATCCAGACTGGCCCAAACCCCGCCTCGGCGGCACGGGCGACAAGATCAAAGTGTAGTATCTTGTCCGATAGATGTGTAGCAATGACTAGCTATGATTAGCAAAGACCATATGTGGGGGTAACCCCACATATCTGAACTTGGTCAATGTAGGGATCACCCTACAGACCACAGTTACTATCCAGCTCCCATTTCCCACCTCTTGGGAGCTGGATCCCCCTTCCCCCCTCCCTCTCTCTCCACATTAAAAAAACGGCCTTTTGCCTAATTTGCTCAGTGGGGAAGCAAATAAATCAACAGATGGTATTTATTTGCTCCCCCACTGAGCAAATTAGGCACAAGGCCGTTTTTAATGTGAGGTAAAAACCAGCTCCCCTAAAAGTAGGCAAAAAGGGGGCACTCTGGTTACCAAAAATAATAATTGTCCCAGTATAGAGGGTTTCCCCTCCATTGACTGGTACAAATTATCTTAAGTGCAGCATCTGCCGGAACAGATACTACACTTTGATCTTGTCCCGATACTGCAAGCAAAGACAAGATGGTATTTATTTGCTCCCCCACTGAGCAAATTAGGCACAAGGCCGTTTTTAATGTGAGGTAAAAACCAGCTCCCCTAAAAGGGGTCACTCTGGTTACCAAAAATAATAATTGTCCCAGTATAGAGGGTTTCCCCTCCATTGACTGGTACAAATTATCTTAAGTGCAGCATCTGCCGGAACAGATACTACACTTTGATCTTGTCCCGATACTGCAAGCAAAGACAAGATGTGGGGGCAACCCCACATGCTTGACGTTTAACCAGCTCCCATTTCCCACCTCTCGGGAGCTGGTCCCCTTTTTCCCTTACCCCTCCCTTCACTCCTCACATTAAAAATCGGCCTTGTGCCTAATTTGCTCGGTGGGTGAGCAAATAAATACCGACTGGCCCAAACCCCCGCCTCGGCGGCACGGGCGTCAAGATCAAAGTGTAGTATCTGTTCCGACAGATGCTGCAAGCTATGACTAGCAAAGACCATATGTGGGGGTAACCCCACATATCTGACCTTGGTCACTGTAGGAGAAACCCTTCATACCAACAGCTACTAATCCAGCTCCCATTTCCCACCTCTCGGGAGCTGGTCCCCCCTTTCCCTCCCCCCTCCCCTATCTCCACATTAAAAAACGGCCTTGTGCCTAATTTGCTCAGTGGGGAAGCAAATAAATCCAACTGGGCTCCAAAAATCCACAGAGATTAGACCATTCCTGTAATGATCCGGTTCCGGTTGATTTTGCAGTGGGAGTAAAGTTCTGTGCAGTTCTAGGAGGTTCATCCTCAAAGATTTTGCCTTCTCTCTTTGAGAAGGGGTTAGTTTTGTTACATGGAAGGGCTGTCCCCTTCTCATGTAAGCAAGAAGACATACTAGATAAGTGATAATGATAGTAGGATAAGGCTAGAATCGAACCCTGTAGGCAAGTGTTAAAAATGATACATAATGAAATGTTAAAAATTCAGTCCATTGTTAATTCTATTAGAAATAGTAAAATATTGTTAATTCTATTAGAAATAGTAAAATATTGTTAATTCTATTAGAAATAGTTAAATATTGTTAATTCTATTAGAAATAGTTAAATATTGTTAATTCTATTACAAATAGTTAAATATTGTTAATTCTATTAGAAATAGTTGAATAGTGTTAATTCTATTAGAAATAGTTAAATAGTGTTAATTCTATTAGAAATAGTTAAATATTGTTAATTCTATTAGAAATAGTTAAATATTGTTAATTCTATTAGAAATAGTTAAATATTGTTAATTCTATTAGAAATAGTTAAATATTGTTTATTCTGTTAGAAATAGTTAAATATTGTTAATTCTATTAGAAATAGTTAAATATTGTTAATTCTATTAAAAATAGTTAAATTTTTTTTAATTCTATTAGAAATAGTTAAATATTGTTAATTCTATTAGAAATAGTTAAATTGTTAAATTGTTTATGTTACAAAAAAGAGTCGATTGTACATTCTTTTTGTGTGTGTGTATGTATCGTCTACAATATGACTTACTATATTTTGACAGATCTTATAAATATTCTTCATATTCATCTTACGTCCATCTCTCCAGTTAGATAGAAAGACAGACCGAGAATCGACAGATACAGAAATAGATAACGAAATAGATAGATCGACACTTTCTTGTGTTAAACCTTATTACATAACAGTTTATTGCTAATCGCGTGAGACGCCCTAACCGGGGAATGCTGACGGGGTTGTCCAGGCACTTTCTGCAGGTCAGAGTGCCCCTCCTCTGGGGCACTAGCTTCTCAATGCCACTTTCTAACTCTGGTATCACAGTTCTTGCAGTGGGAGAGAACTAAATACCTTGTAGATGATCCATTGGGCGTATACTGCTGCTTATCCCATAGCTGGAGAGCAATTAATTATCTGTACGTTTGTGGGGACTGAATTGACAAATGTTTCCTACGATCGCTAAAAAGCAAATGCGTATAATTGCTACATTCTTTCTCCGCTTCGTTGCTATTTGCTTTCCTCTTCTCTCCTCGCAGCAAGGAAGTTTTCACAGAAACGTATAAACTCCAAATATTCCCCTTTCCAAATCCTCGAATGTAACACGTCTATGTGAAAATAATAAGCCGACGCGAAGTTTAGAAATATCTACAAAACAAACAGCCAACATCTTCAGGCACAGAAGAGATTCCACCAGTCGGCTGTGCACGGTATAACCAAAGAAGATCACCCGAAATGTCCTTTACCACAGGCTAGGGACCACGTCAACTAATTTCTCAATTTACAGCCGAACTGAACAATAATTTAATGACAGAATCGAAACACTGCATAGTCGAGGCAACAAGCATCTCACTAGTAATTAAAGACAGGAAAAGAAAATGGAATTTATTTTTTGATTATTTTAAATAAAACAGTTTTTTTTTTTTTTTTTTTTTTGATTTCCGCTTTCTTTATAGCGGAAGTCTTTCCAAGTCTTGCCGGTGTATAACGGATATGAGTCCCTTATGACTAATACGTAATTCCAGTTCAATTTTAAAATTCTTCACAAACAAATAGTTTTACTTTGAAATATTTTCTATTTTAGAATGGGTCTCTTTATAATAACATGTTTTAATCAAATATATTTTTAGAGTCCTGACTTTGAAAAAAAAAAATTATTTTTAGCCTTCTTTTATATAATACAAAATCGAAGATAACGATCGGAAGAACGACAATATAAAAATATATACTAATATATATATATATATATATATATATATATATATATATATATAGAGAGAGAGAGAGAGAGAGAGAGAGAGACAGAGAGATTTAATCGTATATTATTTAATTGGAATTCATTATTGAGATGAGTATTATTTTATTGTGTTTATTTGCTTCCCCACCAAAGCAAATTAGGCACAAGGCCGTTTTTAATGTGGGGTAAAAACCAGTTCCCCTTAAAGTAGGCAAAAACGGGGCACTCTGGTTACCAAAAATAACAATTGTTCCAATATAGAGGGTTTCCCCTCCATTGACTGGTACAAATTATCTTAAGTGCAGCATCTGCAGAACAGATAGTACACTTTGATCCCGGCCCGAAGGCCAAGAACAACAGGGTATTTATTTGCTCCCCCACCGAGCAAATTAGGCACAAGGCCGATTTTTAATGTGAGGAGTGAAGGGGAAATAGGGACCAACTCCCCGGGGAGTAGGGGAGCTGGATAGTGATAATTGGTATGAAGGGTTGTCCCTACATTGACCAAGGTCTTATATGTGGGGTTTCCCCCACATACGGTCTTTGCTTGCGGTATCTGCCGGAACAGATACTACACTTTGATCCCGGCCCGAAGGCCAAGAACAACAGAAAAAAGGCAAGCCTCTTTTCTATTTAATTTATTTTTTGCAACAGATAAATTAATAAAATAATGCTCATCTCAATAATAAGTTCCAATTAAATAATATATATACCGTTCGGTAGGGACCCGACCATAGAAGGTCAGATAATAAATAAATGTGGATTTATAAGATTAAAAACTCCAATCTTGATCGCCCTTCGAGGCCCATAGCGCAGTGGATATAGACATTGAATCAGTTCCAGGTGAGAATTGTCTTAAGATAGCGGTTTCAATCCTACCCAAAGCCGGCCAAAGGCTTACTTGGTCAAAAACGTGGTGCGATGACAACAACTATGGATGACAGTAATTGCTGAGAATGAAGTCAGGAGATTCGGATAGTTCCTATCCCGTCGCGGTTACCACCTGACGAAGACCAGAGGAATAGTTGGCCGAAACGTCGTGAAAAAAACTAAGAAAAGACGAGGATAATAGTCTGCAATAAATAAATTAATAGATTTAATCGTTTATTCAATATGGAGATTATATCGGCTAGGCGTGTAGGATAATAAACTCTTTATACCATGGTATTTCGAAGCCTAATGCTTCTCATCAGAAAAGATAAATAAGTTATAAAAGTTTTTTTAAAGAAAATATTTCAAATTTAGACTAAGAAATATATATTATGATTATATTTGTTCACAAAGCCATTCAGCGGAAGTGCTGCCAGACAATTTGTTATAATGTCGCTTTTTTAAGCAAATATAAAAATAGACGTTTGGTAAATTTTTACTTGGTTCCCAGTTTAACCTTTTCCTTTAAAATGACGACTTTTATAAGAGTTTCGAGTATGCTGGAAACGAATATCGCGTTTACATTTTTCGAAAACCGAAAATAAGCAGTTTTTCGGATATTAAGCAATGTAATTTCTTATGTTAAAAGTGGTGGCTATTACTGTACGCGTAAGCGCGCATATTTTTGGCATAATTAATATAATTAGTATTCCGTAGCTAGCTATATTATGTACTAAACCAACGATTAACGTATATTGTAGTATTCTATTAAAAAACAAAACCATTCTTAAAAAGAATCATTTCAAAGTTGTTTATGTATAGTGTTAAAATTTAATTAAAATTATGTATTTATTAATCAGAAAGGACTCTTCCGCATTATACACCTGCAAGACTTGACTAAACTTTCGCTATATAGGAGGCGGAAGTCGTAACGAAACTTTTTTTATTTAAAATTAGCTATCTTGTTTTAAATAAAACAAACGTTAATATCCATCAATGAAAAAAATATTAATTAAAATATCCGATATTAATGTTTTTTTCATTATGATCTATTTTTTTTTTTCAGTATAATCTATGTTGTTATGGTCTATTACGCATACAGGTAAGAGTGATCGCTAATGGGTCGGGGGGACAAAAGTTCAATTCTCCAGCGAGCCAAACCATAGAAAAAATGATGCTTGAAATCCTCTTCCTAAACATTCAGCATTGTAAGATGAGGAGGATCAAGATTAAGTGGAGTACTTCATATTATTTGAATTATTCGGACTACTGTTTTCATCTTGAGTGTAACTTGCAAAATGTTTCGATCGATGTAATCTCCGACCTTTTTCATGTGTATCTGGTGGATGAAAATAAAATAAAAAATCGGTCTAAATTCTGTGTAGATTCCCGAGTTCGACAGTAAGATCCCTGACTAGTACCTGGAGAAGGTCGGAGGTTACATCGATCGAAACGTTGTACGAATAGTACTCACAGTCCGAATACTCCAAATAAGACTAGGCATCTGGTCCTGGATATGACCTAAAACGATATCCGATGGTGAGGCCCCACCTTGCGGGTCTTGGAGAGTGTGGAGCCACCCTTTAATTACCATTGCTCCCAAGTCCACTCTGACCTGGAGTGGTAGTACCTGTTAGGGACCCAACTATGGGTTAAATAGAATCCGACTTAAAAAACAAATATACTCCATTAAAAAATCGTTCCTCAAAATAACTAGATTCGGCATTAAATAACCTGGAAAAGGTTGATATGCCGTAAAAAAAACACAACCAACCAACCAACCAACCAACCAACCAATCCTCATCTAAACCTTTTGTAACTTAGTTATAATAATTCTCGAAAAGGAGTAGTACTCTTCACTGCATCTCGGTACAGCAAATAATGAAAAGAGAACCTTCCAATCGCTTCCGGAATTGTCAAATGTAATCTACCTACTACTACTGCTGCTACTACTGCTACTACTACTACTACTACTACTACTACAACATAATAATAATAATAATAATAATAATAATAATAATAATAATAATAATAACACACGTTGTTTATATGTATAAATAGCTATTCAGTTCCGTGTAACATTAAGGGAGGTAAATCAGTATATATTTAAGCGAACGTAAGCATCAATAGCAGCTGACTTGAGAATTAAAATATTCATTATAGAAACAAGATTTTAAAATCGCACTTGATGTTTCTTTGCTAAACATTGTAAGGCGAAGATCAAGTGTAAGTGGGGGTAACATGTGGAAATAAGTTTCGCCTTCGCTTACATCTCGACCGAGTAGCAAATGACCTTGGGTCGCACTCGATAAGGATCGATTACTTTACTTTATTGTATTAGTTAATAAACGCTAATACAAGTATATTTAATCGGTATTTAAAATGATGGCAATTTAGTTACTCGGACGTTTTTTTTTTGTTTTTATTTTCAGAAAAATTATAGTAAGTAAAAATGGAGCAATTCAATTTTTTATCATAGCAAACTATTCTAAAGTGATTTTACTATTCCAAAGATATTCATATTGAAGAAAAAAAAATATATATTCTTCTTTTAAAAAATCAGAATTTAATTGCCTTCAAAAATGTTTTTGATAAATAACTGCAAAAATTTCACAATATCTTAATTAGAGACGTTTCCAATATTTTTTTTTTCCGATTCCGTAGTAAATTTCCGATTCTGATACAGTTATCGATTCCGATTTTTTTCTGTAAATCTCTAAATATTTTACTATACAGTTGTTTGTTTACTCTATTACCGTAAAAAAAAAAAAAAAAAAAAAAAAAAACATGTGTTAAATGAGTAGGCATTTTCCCTAAACGTAAAAATACACTTGTGGGGAATAATTTACTGATTTTAGTTTCACCGCTATTTTAAAATCAATAAATATTTATTCTTTTATCATTACTATTAGCAATGGAAGATTTTGTTCTAAGCAAAATCAAATAAAAAAGATAATCGCTTCGGAATCGAAAAATCGACACACTTTTTTTCGATTCCGATACCTCCAAATGTTCCGATTTTTCCGATGCTCGATACCAATTTATCGTCCCAACAATAATTCTTAATTTAACTTGCATCTTAAATTTTAACTTGTATTTTACATTTAAAAGCTTACTAGCAAGGTAGCCCGACGTTGCCCGGAATTGAATGATGATCAACTAATGTTTCACTCTCCCATATTGTAATTGTCATCGAAATCGATGAAATTGCAATCAGATCGATTGATTGCCTGCTTTTATATGGGATCAATCGCGATGCACCTGGATGAAGCTTTACATGCCTCTTGCAATGACTATTTTCACAATAAATTGTAGTCTACATTGCACTGTAGAGAACCTACTGTTGATTTTATATAACTATTTTTATATATAATGGTTTGAATTTAAGTTTAAAATGCAAAAGTCAGATCTCATGCTTCAATTGTGTTTGAAACAAACATTCATTTCGAACGCGCCCCTGTCATATCAAAGAATCTACTGCTTATTTTATATGTCGGGCGTTTCCTCTTGTGTGGTAATAAAACTTCTTAACTGGACTTGTGGCGTTAGGCTTTGTAAGATATTAAATTTGGTCATAATCGTATGTTTCTTCTTTCATCGGATTATTTCGATTACCGACTATCGATACTTATCGAAGGCATTCAAACATAAAACCTAAGAACACTGTCAGGCGCATAAAATACCACCGTGTGAAATTTAATAAAAATCGATCCAACCGTTTTCGAATCTATAAGGAACGAACTCACAAACACAAAGATACAAATAAACACAAAGTTCTTTTTATATAGATAGATAGATAGATAGATAGATATTCTCTCAGAGTGATATAAAACTACATCAAATCCATTTCATAATATTCCAGACTGAATGCTATATATTATTTGTGGACCAAAAAACATTTTAATGTTAATTATTTTGAAATATAGAACTTAACATTAATTAATTATGTTAAAGTATGGAAGTTTATATTTTACTAGCAAAAGTACCCGTCGTTGACTGGGTTCAAAAACAGCCTACAGAAAATGGACTCTGATTTATGAAAGTATGATAGGTTATGAAAAGGAAGGGTTGTAAAAAGATAGCTTCGAATTTGGGGCTATCAAAACCAAAGCAAAATATGATGAAAGTAAAAATAAAATAGATAAACCCCATAATTTATTATACCATACCTATTCACACAAAAACACTTATCACAATATTCTGTGGATCTATATTAAAAGTCCTTGTTAAACTTTATGACATATTTACATTCTATGGAGGTCAGGTGCTAAATAACACCCCATAATTTTATTATACCATATTGTTTCAAATTGAAACATAATTATCAAATTATACTTACGTAGATAGATATGAAAAGTCTTTATTAAAGTTTGTGCCTATTTCCATTCTATGGAGGCCAGGCGCGAACGCAGACCCCACAATGGTATTATACCATCCCTATTTAAGTTAAAACATACTTATAAAAGTATTCTTATGTACATCTATATCAAAAACACTTGTAAACGTTTTTTTTTTTAAATTTTTAATTTTTTTATTTCCATACTTGGTGGACCAGGCGCGAACGCAGACCCCACAATTTTAATGAACCATTCTTCTGCCAGATCAAACATGGCCATTCCTGTGTCTCACACACACACACACACACACACACACACACACACACACACACACACACACACACATTCAGCTTTATATTATAGATTTGTACATTTAAAAAATGAATTTGATAATATCATTTGTTCATATGGTCAATATTTAAAAAATTAATTTAATTCAATAAATCTTTCGGTAAGTAATGTTTGCTGCTGTGTTCGTTTTGCTGAAGTACGATTAAAATTTCGTACTTGAAAAATTATTATTTTCTATTGTCCACGCTTTTCCTTCACTAGAACTCTTTCGAAAATGAAAACAAGAAAATACTTGCGGTTCGCTAAAGTGCACGACTGCCAAAAATCAAAATAGATCGTAGTATTCCCATAGTTGATCTTCAGTGATAATCTGTTCAAGAAAATGCAAATAAAAAATAATGGCGGTTAGTATTTAAAATGCTATAATACAAAATAAATACGTAATTACCTGAACATTAATTCAATTAAAATAACAGAAAACGTAGAAATAGATGAACATTGGCATTGTATAAAAATGTATGCCTTTAAAAATTTATAAATAATTTTGAAGTCATTATTGAAATGCGTGTGATTTTCAAATTTGTGTTCTTTTTAGAAAATGAACTTTTCTACTTTTATTTTAATCCATTAATTAATGTTTAATTTTGTGTTATTATAGTTTTATTAATTTATTTTAATTCAGCAACTATTCAAATAATTAATATTTAATTTTGTGTCATTATAATTGTATTAATTTAGTTTAATTCAGCAACTACTCAACTAATTAATGTTTAATTTTGTGTTATTATAATTGTATTAATTTATTTTAATTCGGTAATTGCTCAAATAATTCACGTTTAAATGTTATGTTATTAAAATTTTATTAATTTATTTTAATTCAGTAACCGCTCAAATAATTAATATTTAATTTTGTGTTATTATAATTTTATTAATTTATTTTAATTCAGCAACTACTCAAATAATTCATGTTTAATTTTGTGTTATTATAATTTTATTAATTTTATTTTCAGTCAGTAACTGCAGAAATAATTAATGTTTAATCTTGTGTTATTATAATTTTATTTATTTATTTAAAGTCAGTAACTGTTCAAATAATTAATCTTTAATTTTGTCCTATTATAATTTTATTAATTTATTTTAATTCCGTAACTGCTGAAATAATTAATATTTAATTTTGTGTTATTATAATTTTATTAATTTATTTTAATTCAGCAACTAATCAAATAATTAATGTTTAAATGTTGTGTTATTAAAATTTTATTAATTTTACATTAAGTAATAACTTTTCAAATTATTAATGTTTAGTTTTGTGTTATTATAATTTTATTAATTTATTTTAATTCCGTAACTGCTCAAATAATTAATGTTTAATTTTGTGTTATTATAATTTTATTAATTTATTTTAATTCAAAAACTGTTCAAATAATTAATGTTTAATTTTGTGTTATTATAATTGTATTAATTTATTTTAATTCGGTAATTGCTCAAATAATTAATGTTTAAATGTTGTGCTATTAAAATATTATTAATTTTACATTAAGTCAATAACTGTTCAAATAATTAATGTTTAGTTTTGTGTTATTTTAATTTTATTAATTTATTTTAATTCAAAAACTGTCCAAATAATAAATGTTTAACTTTTGTGTTATTATAATTTTATTAATTTATTTTAATTCAAAAATTGTTCAAATAATTAATGTTTAATTTTGTGTTATTATAATTGTATTAATTTATTTTAATTCGGTACCTGCTCAAATAATTAACGTTTAAATGTTGTGCTATTAAAATATTATTAATTTTACATTAAGTCAATAACTGTTCAAATAATTAATGTTTAGTTTTGTGTTATTTTAATTTTATTAATTTATTTTAATTCAAAAATTGTCCAAATAATAAATGTTTAACTTTTGTGTTATTATAATTTTATTAATTTATTTTAATTCGGTACCTGCTCAAATAATTAACGTTTAAATGTTGTGCTATTAAAATATTATTAATTTTACATTAAGTCAATAACTGTTCAAATAATTAATGTTTAGTTTTGTGTTATTTTAATTTTATTAATTTATTTTAATTCAAAAACTGTCCAAATAATAAATGTTTAACTTTTGTGTTATTATAATTTTATTAATTTATTTTAATTCAAAAATTGTTCAAATAATTAATGTTTAATTTTGTGTTATTATAATTGTATTAATTTATTTTAATTCGGTAATTGCTCAAATAATTAATGTTTAAATGTTGTGTTATTAAAATATTATTAATTTTACATTAAGTCAATAACTGTTCAAATAATTAATGTTTAGTTTTGTGTTATTTTAATTTTATTAATTTATTTTAATTCAAAAACTGTCCAAATAATAAATGTTTAACTTTTGTGTTATTATAATTTTATTAATTTTATTTTAAGTCAATAACTGCAGAAATAATTAATGCTTAATTTTGTGTTATTATAATTTTATTTATTTAAAGTCAGTAACTGTTCAAATATTTAGCGTTTAATTTCATGCTATTAAAATTTTATTAATTTTATTTTAAGGCAGTAACTGCAGAAATAATTAATGTTTAATTTTCTGCTATTATAAAATTTTAAATTTAATTTTAAGTAAATAAATGTTCAGATACTGTTTTATTTTTTTTTATTATTATTTTACGCGACACTTTGACATTTTAGGATACAGTCTTTTTAATTGTTTCCACATGAAAGGAGTTTTTATTTTTTAATGAAAAATAAATTACTGTTCAAAAACGCATTAACGCACGGGAGTCAATATTCTTATGCGCTGTTCCATTTAGATTAAAAGTAGGAATCGGCTAAGTAAGTAAAATTATGCTACTTTTGAACTTCAGGTTTGGAGGAGAATCATTTTCATTGTTAAAAAATTCTACTCGAAATAAGGGGGAGACAATCCCAAGAACTGTTAAAGTTTCACATTACATATTTGGCAAAAACAAAAGTGCAATAAACTAAGTAAATAACACAGCTTCTTTTTTAATTTACCACTAAATGAAAATATTAAATAATAAGTTGAGTAATGAAAATCTGTCAAATGTTTATTCAATTTTAGTAATCAGAAACAATACGGACCGTGCTGAAATATTAACGTTATTATACAGAAAACTATTCTTAACACGGATAAGAAACAGCATTCGGCAACTATTCTGTACTTTCACCTAAACAATTTAATAAACAATAGATACCGTAAAAATTGAAGTGCATCCATTTTTAGAGCCATTCCTAAAACAAATGTATGAACATCCTAAATTATCTCCCCTTGTCCCGAGTATAACTCTTGGGAATTGAAAACTTAACGTTATACGCAAGCGTCAAAGTTTGTTTTTAATCAAGAAACAAAATAAGATATGAAATAAATTAAAAAAAATTAACAATTTTAATAAATTTTTAAGTATTTATTCTTCAATAAGTAAATATTAATATAAAATCTCCATCTGCACGTAAAACTAAACGTAAATTCCATGACCAGAGTTTCTTTCCTAGAAACGTCTAGAAACAAAATACCGTGGAACTGCTCGCTAGCTGAGTACAATATGGTCGTATTCAAGTTGAATGCACATAGGTTTTTGTTAACAGTCCTCTTGTATAATTAACCTTACCTTAGTTCCACCACTACTGATCTTTACGATGTCTCATAGTCTAACAAACATCCATTGTGCACAGTCTAGTTAACACTCATTTATCTTTATAATCTCCTGTGTGCCTTGATAAGCGGCGACCTCTTAATGAAAAAAAAAACAAAAAAAAACTAAAAAAACTAAAAAAACCAGTACGTACCTAACAGTCCATGTTTCGAACATTTGATTTTGGATCATTTGTTTTTACATAACGTGGTCGTTTTCAAGTCTAATGTAAATAAACTCTTGTTGAGCCGTCTACATATATAATTAGAATTTACTCCAGTTAAACCATAACTGATCATCACCGAGTTGTCTCATCAACTACCTAATACTTATTAACCATTATCCTTGAGTGGCCTACTGGCCTTGATGAGTAGTGACTTTCAAATAAAAGATAATTAAGTTAACTCAAAAGATCAACGTTATTTTATTTTTGGTTTGAAAAAATGTTTAATTTCTTAAAACATAATTCGTTATTATTTTTATTGTTTTGAGATGACTAGTTTATTTATTTATTACAATATAAAAATGCGAGCATGAAAATTAATATGGTTAAGCTTAAACATGGAAAAGAAAAGGACTAGTTGTTAAAACTGGAAAAGAAAATGAAAAAAGAAAATGACAAGATATTCTAGTAAAAAATATAATAAATTTATAACTTAAAATATTGCAGCATTAAGAATTGATTATATAATGTAATAAATTGAATAAAAAAAACTTAATGCTGCAATATTATAAGTTATAATTTTACTAGAATATCTTGTCCTTTTCTTTTCCAGTTTTAACAACTAATCATTTACTTTTCCATGTTTAAGCTTAACCATATTACGTTTCACACTCGCATTTTTATATTGTAATCCATGAATTTTCCAGGTTTCCAATAAATTTACTTGTTCTTCGTTTAATTTCAGTCTCATCTTTTGCCTCCCCCCCGCCCCATAAACCCATATGTAATAATAATGTACGGCACTCGTCTGCTTTCAATAAAATATCCCCAGTTATCTCCCTTTCATGCTTTTGGTTTGTCTGTTTCACGAGTTACTTCTCTTTTCACGACACTAGTCGCTGAAGCGAAGTTGTTGCTATGGAAACCAATCATAAAAAGCGTCGCTCACAGCTTAACATATTTTTAGGATTTTGATCACCAGAAAATTAATCATAACTTTTATTTTACTAAACGAAAATTGAAAATTTTTACTTAACAATAAAGCTAAGAAGGTGATCTATAAACTGTAATAATTGTTTGAAATTTGGTCGAAAACTGAGTGCAAGGTGAAGCTTTAAAGCAGTTCTAAATGACTAAAACTGTCACTTAACCATATATTCAAGCACTAGTGTATTTGAATTATATATATATATATATATATATATATATATATATATATATATATATATATAGTAATTTATGAAATATGTATGGCGATTAAGCTAAACTGAATATTCCGCGTTTCATCCACTCTAGGACTCTTCAGGCTTAGGCGCATAAGCCTGAAGAGTCCTAGAGTGGATGAAACGCGGAATATTCAGTGTAGCTTAATCGCCATATATATTTTATAAATTACTAACTAGCTCTACCTACGTATTGAGCACTTTTGAAGTAAATACTTAAAGTTTACGCATAAATCTATACTTTCGTATATTAATTTTACGTGAGTAAATTAAGTAGTTATATATATATATATATATATATATATATATATATATATATATAGTCATCCACATACAGTACTGTTTCGCTGTTTCACAGCTCATCAGTGCGGCTAGACAGGCAACTACCTCAAGCCAGGATTGAAACCCGATATATATATATTAGCAAAAGTACCCGTCGATGACTGGGTTCAAAAACAACCTACAGAAAATGGACTCTGATTTATGAAAGTTTATGAAAAGGAAGGGTTGTAAAGAGATAGCTTCGAATTTAGGGGTATCAAAACCAAAGCAAAATATGATGAAAGTAAAAATAAAATAAATAAACCCCATAATTTATTATACCATACCTGTTCACACTGAAACACTTATCACAATATTCTGTGGGTCTATATAAAAAAAAAAAAACTTATTAAACTTTGTGACATATTTCCATTCTATGGAGGTCAGGCGCGAACGGACACCCCATAATTTTACCATAACATATTTCTTCAAACTGAAACACAATTATCAAAGTATACTTACGCAGAAAGATATGAAAAGTCTTTATTAAAGTGTGTGCCTATTTCCATTCTATGGAGGTCAGGCGCGAACGCAGACCCCATAAGTTTATTATACCATCCCTATTTAAGTTAAAACATACTTATCAAAGTATTCTCATGTACATCTATGTCAAACACACTTGTAAACGTTTTTTTTTCAATTTTTCAATTTTTTATTTCCATACTTTGTGGACCAGGCGCGTTCGCAGACCCCACAATTTTAATGAATCATCATTATGCCAGATCAAACATACCCATTCCTGTGTCTCGATAAATCTTCTATGATTATATGTAATCAGTTTTCCATAATAGTTAACCATATAGGAGCCTATTCGTGACCAGACGCACACACAGACGTTCAGCTTTATATATATATATATATATATATATATATATATATATATATATATTTGTAACTATTATTCTCGTCTGCTAGGTGTTGTTTCACAACGTTTCGGCCAACTATTCCTGGCCTTCATCAGGTGGTTAAAAGTAAGTATTTTCTAAAGATAGCGGTTTCAATCCTACCCAAAGTCGACAAGAGTTGGCCAAAACGTGGTGAGACAACAACAACTATGGAAGGCAGTAATTACAAAAGATACAGTTAAGAAACTCAGCATTTCTATTCTGTCGAGGTTTACCACCTGACGAAGGCCAGGGAATAGTTGGCCGAAATATTGTGAAATTACAACTATAAAATGAGGATAATAGCCCGAAAATAAATAAATAAATAAATATATAATTCGTTATTGCTATGGCTTAAAATGATTCTCCATAACAAAGGAATTTTTTCCTTTGATATTAATTTTCGTTTAGTTTTTTTTTTTTCATTAACCCTGCTTAAGTTTTTTTTTTTTTTTTTTTTTTTTACAAAATTATTTTTTCATCACGTGATTCGAGTACTTATGCAAAATAAGGACCGTGCTATCATCGATAGTTTCTGGGGTAGTTTATGTAATACGCCGAAATGCGTTAAAACCTTTCAAATGAAATCACAGACAGGGCTAACGTCATTTAAGAAAATATTTGCTTACTATTTTGAAAAAAAAAAATATTTCTCTTGATTTGAACAAAAAATGGCGCCTGCTAAGATAAAGCCGAGAGACTGATATTTTTAATATGTCGTTATAAATAAAGACATTATTCCGCAGGCAATAGTCTTGTCGAAAATAGTAATATATCCAAAAATCACACATAATTAATCGAGTAGAAAGTTCTTAATAATTAAAAGTAATTTTTTATGTAAAATTGGATAAAATTGCATTTTCTTAGACATTATAAAGTAGACGGTGAAGAGTTTACACACTGAAGGCATAACCCAGAACGAGTACTTTAGATTACTTTTTCATGGTGTGTAATATTTGTTATCTATAGCGGTATACGTTTTTTTTGTTTTTTTTTACTAAAAATACAATAGCATCTTTGCTACTCGGTGAATTTTCGTGGTGTTTTCCTCGTGGCAATTAAGTTCGGAATATTGTTTTGGCTTGAAATAGCATATTTTAAAAAATCTATCTGTTAACTATATCTTAGCAAGCGCCGAGAAAATAATAATAGAAAATGTGTTTTTTAAAAAATCATTAACAAAAAAGCAAAATAGTTTACTGTCATTTTTTTTTTCCTAATAAATAAATATTATCCATAAAACGTATATCACAACGAGTGTTGTTTCTTGATTGGAAATTCAATTGTCTTAGTTTTATGAAAAAAATAGTCGTTGATTTTTTTAATAACAACATAAACACATGTTCCAATTATTTTTTTCAGTGAATTATCTTTTTACTAGATTGGAGGGGGGGGCGAATTTGCCCGGGCATAAAATACGCTTAAATATGATATTTTAATTGGTCCAGATTTCGTAATAATATATTATTATTAGAGCTAAGACAACAGCATATTCTTTTCTATTATTTTGACTCGCGAGTGTATATCCGTTGATATCGTATACGCTTTTATATAGCATGAGGTGGTTCTCAGTTGATTAACTGTGTCTAACTGTGTCGGATATATACTCGAGAGTAAAAACAATGAAAAGAATATGCTGTCGTCGTAGCCCTAATTATTATAGAGTCGTGATTTCAAAGATAAAAAAGAAAAAGTGTTTAAGCGCCATCCGCTAGAATCGAAACCGAAATTGTCAAAGCTGGCGACGTTACCACTGTATCAACGTGGCAAGCATATAACGTTATTAAAATTAAAAATTAAAAATAAACTAAGTAATTGTACAAAATGTTTAATAATTTTTTTTTCAATTTTGACCCATTTTCTACCCCTGTCCGTAAAAAAAAAAAAAAAAAAAAAAACAATAATTCGAGGCCCCTAGCGTCGCTCTACGACTTTTAGTTTCGGCGGAGATAGAGTTTAAAAATATGGAGACCGACCGACCGACAGACAGACAGTCGTTTATATATAAGATTAACAGAAATAACAAAGTTTTCATAGCGTTTGAGAAAAAAAAAAGTGAAGCATGCATGGTCCCCTGTGAATGCACCGTGAACGAGGCATAAAAAAATGACCAAGTTCACCATTACCCCCCCCTCCACCATCTAGCCCCCAAAGTCCCCGGGGGACGTCAAATCCTGGTGAAAATGAACAAACAGTGCGGGTTTAGGCCTTACCATAGTTTTGCATCATGCAAAAAAAAAAAAAAAAAATGACTAAGTCCATCATTTGCCCTCTCCCCCATTCAGCCCCAAAAATCCACAAGCCCTTAACATATTTAAATTTGAGTTCTACACCATGCAAGACTGCTAAATAGACAAACACAGAAAATTTTGGACAAATATGATAAAATAGTCCCAAAAAAGAATGTTTTCATTAGCTCTAAAAGAGCCCCTGGGATACACCAGAGAGTTATCGCGAAGTATAGACAAACAAAATTATATAGAAATAAGTTAGTTACAATTTTTCAGAAAGTTTTATAAAAGTCCAAAAACTTTTTTTTTTTTTAATATGCACAAAAGTGTCAATTTTAGCCATTTTAACCCGAAATGCACCCCTAGGAGGGCAACCGGAGTTTTCCCGGAAAATCCGTTCTGTTGCTTTTTTTTACTCATATCATGTTTAATGTTTGTGAAAAATTTCAAAAAATTCCAAGGCGTAGTTATTTAGAAAAGTGCGGACAAACAGACGAACGGACAAGGGTGAATTTACAGGTCCAGCCTCTTTTTGTCCGGGGAGGGGGGAACCAATAAAAATAATTGTTAGTAATTGTTAGTAAGGTAATATATTTTTTTTTTTATTATTAATATTTATTTATTAATTATTGAATTAAGTCTCGCCAAATCTTTAAATCTTTGGGTTTCTTTGTTATTATAGCAAAATTAAAAAAAATTGAAATATTTAAATTGAATTTGTCATATCAAAATAATGAAAATAATAAAAAAAGTTTTCGAAAACAATAAGCGGAAATTATTTTTTATTATTAATTTAGCAAAAAGATATTCAGGTTTAAGAAAATATTTACCTCCCTTTTGTTATAATTAGAACTCTTTGTTTTTTTTTCTTTTCTTTCTGTTTTTTTTTTTTTTTTTTTTTTTTTTAGCAAAATTTAATATTCACTACTTTGCTTCGGAAACTATTTTCATTAATAATTAATGTTATATCATATCGTTTTTTATAATTTTTGTATATGTTCATATCCGTGACATGACAAGTGAGTAGATATCATTGATGACACTTGAAATTGAGTATTTGACCTTTTGGTCAAGATCAAAGTGTAGTATCTGTTCTTCAGATGTTGCACTTCTATTTCTTGTTCTCTTTCGGTGGAGGAGCAGTCCTTCACGACTAAGACAATTTTTTATTTTTGTACCTTTTCTCCATGTTAAAAAACGACCCTGCTGTCTAACTCTGTCCCGTGGGGAGGCATTGTAAATAGGTAGACTAATAAAGAAGAACCAAATCTTTTAATATAGATGCGTTTTCTAATAATTATAAAAAGCCAGTTTAAAAAGTTTGTGATTTTTATTCAACAGTTTAAATGCTTTCAAATTCATTTTAAATTTGTAAAGTTCATGTAATATGTTTTGACGGGGGTGGGGAGGTCTGTTATTAACAAAATATTAATTTGATGAACTTGTTTATGACTGGACCAAAATGCATTCCGGTGGATTTGATTTTGAAATTAAATTATTCGTTAATTACGATTAGTAAAATAAAATAATTTTATATTTCTAAATTTGGATGGTGATGTTGATCATTTGGTTTATTTGAATGATTAAGACTACTCGACTAACGTGAATTTTATTTCCACGACGTTTCGACCGATGTAGCATCAAATCTTATTCAAGTACATCTTATCGAAGTCGGAAATTTTTCTGTCGAATTGTAATTATTTTTTTTTTTTTTTAGCGGTGCCCTTATTTCTAAACTTAACGAGCGCATCATAAAATACCTTAGTCTAGAAAGATTTCTTTTAACTTTTCTTAAACATACAAAATGAGTGCACGTACGTCTTCTTCTTCTTCTTCTTCTTCTTCTTCTTCTTTAATTATTATTATTATTATTATTATTATTATTATTATTATTATTATTATTATTTTCGTTCTGACACAGGCGATCAAGGTTCGGAATGTATATAGATATATATCTGAGAATCCATACAAGCAAAAGAATATGCTGTTGTCATAGTCCTACTTATTATCGACGACCTTAATTCTTAACATACGGATCACCAGGGCATGAGTATACATCCGAGTTAAAGACTACGTAAGCATTCGAATCCTATATGAGTCGACGCATTAACCTAAGGTATCAACTCATTTCAATGGTCGTTAAGATTTCTTTTTATTAGCTGGGCCGCAATTTATGGTTGTTCGACCACTTCCTAAAAATAAAACAAGATTACCTTTTTTTCACAATGAGTTCACCACTTATAAAGACCCCTTCGTTCAGAAATTAATGGATGCGTTTTAATAATGATAGAGTAACAACAAAACTATAATATGCCGTAAGACTCACAAAAGAAAGAGTATATTATCAGAATCAGCCGATTAGAATCAATACCATTATATGTGTTCCTATATTAGCACGCACACACACACACACACACGCACATACACACACATGCCTATATTAGCAGATCTCGTGTACTTCTCGTGAAAAGAAAGCATAAAGTCAGAACAGATTCGTTAGAAAAATTCAACATCAAAAACAAAAAAGGTATTATTGCTTTCATTGATTCTGTTTTACTACATATAGAAACTTATTTTTTATTATTGATTTTTTAGGTTTTACGGCACATCAAACCTTTTGATTCATGCCACCTTTCCACCGACAACAGCGATTCACAGGTCCTGCTAGTTTCTCTCTATCTATCTATCTATCTATCTATCTATCTATCTCCCTATATATATATATATATATATATATATATATATATATATATATATATATATATATATATATATATATATATATATATCTGTTTCGTAGCAAAAAATCAATCAATTATATCAGTGAATCTAGTTTGTCTTAACTCATCAGAAGATATATTTGAACTTTGGAATATAGACTTTGTCAGTCATTCTTTATATTGCTCTGTAATTACATTGAGCTTCTTAGATAAGGATTGGTTTGTATTATAAGAAAATAAAGTATATTTCCATAGAAATATATATATATATATATATATATATATATATATATATATATATATATATATATACTAGCAAAATTACCCGTCGTTGACTGGGTTCAAAAACAGCCTACAGAAAATGGACTCTGATTTATGAAAGTATGATAGGTTATGAACAGGAAGGGTTGTAAAGAGATAGCTTCGAATTTAGGTGTATCAACACGTAAGCTAAATATGATGAAAGTAAAAATAAAATAGAAAAAACCCATAGTTTATTATACCATACCTGTTCACACAGAAACACTTATCATAATATTCTGTGGATCTATATTAAAAAACCTTGTTAAACTTTGTGACATATTTCCATTCTATGGAGGTCAGGCGCGAACGAACACCCCATAATTTTATTATAGCATATTTCTTCAAACTGAAACATAATTATCAAAGTATACTTACGCAGATAGATATGAAAAGTCTTTATTAAAGTTTGTGCCTATTTCCATTCTATGGAGGTCAGGCGCGAACGCAGACCCCACAATTTTATTATACCATCCCTATTCTTATGTACATCTATATCAAAAACACTTGTAAACGTTTTTTTTTTTTTAATTTTTTAATTTTTTATTTCCATACTTTGTGGACCAGGCGCGGACGCAGACCCCACAATTTGAATGAACCACCGTTCTTCCAAATCAAACATACCCATTCCTGTGTCTCGATACATCTTCTATCATTATATATAATCAGTTTTTTAAAATAGTTGACCATATAGGAGCCTATTCGTGACCACACACACACACACACACACACACACACACACACACACACACACACATTCAGCTTTATATTATATAATATATATATATATATATATATATATATGTATGTGTGTGTGTGTATGTGTGTGTGCGCGCGTGTGTGTGGGGCAAATATGGGAATACTTACAGCGGTATTGATTCTATTCGGCTATATACAAAGTCCCGATATTATACAGTTGTGGATATTCAACAATTACTTAAACATATCCAATAGTAGGTTTTATTGATTTCAGTTAACAACACATATTCTTTTATGATAATAACAAAATTTCTATATAGGTTATGTTTTACGGCATATAATTTTTTTATTTAACTTATTTTTATTATTGATTGGTTATGTTTTACGGCATATCAAACCGTTGGATTCGTGCCCCCTTTCCACTGGGTAACAACGGTCCACGGTTCTTGCTAGTTTCTCTTTCGCTTCATCTTTCTCTCTCTCTCTCTCTCTCTCTCTCTCTCTCTCTCTCTCTCTCTCTCGTTATAAAGTCCCGATATTATACAGTTTTGGATATTCAATAATTATTTAAACATATCCAATAATTGACTCGAATGATTCCATTAAACAACGCATAACACCCCCCCCTTTTTATGGTAATAAAAGAGTTTCTATATTGGTTACCTTTCACGGCGTATCAAAAATGTTGATTTAACTCATGCCAGAAAAAAAAGATAATTATTATTAGAAAGATTTATTGTATTCAACACTTAACGTTGCATACCAGCTTTAACCATCGCTGTTGAATAGGATTCAGGCCATTTTGATTGGTATTCCAGCGTAAGTGGATGCTCAGTGACGCCGGAAATTGAACTCGCTTTGCCGAATAGACAGCATCGGTATTTGTTACACCAGACATTACAACTGATGCGATGGTGAACGTTAAGAATGTAAACTTTTAATCCATATGACCTTTTTTGTTTGAAAACGAGAAAATATGTTTTAATGATATGTTGTAACTTGAGACAGTGTTTTTACCTTCGTTTATAATAAAGAATTGAATATTTGTTTGATAATCTGCTAACGTATTACTTACATGAGGTTAAATGCAAGTTACTGCAAAAGTAAATAAATGGACTGCATTGCTGATAGCATGGTAAAAATATATTTAAACAAAGGAAACGCATACGACGCTAGCTTTCCTGTTGTCAATGATATGCTTGTTGTTGTTGTTGGCGCAGATTATTGGGTTCTTAACAGTATACCACATTTAAATACGACCGTGTTGAAAATCTCCGTATGAATACACTTGCTACGTCAAGTCACACTGAAGAATTGTACATTACGAAACAACTGTCTGTATATGGCTATAATCACGACTTTCGTTCAATCTTGGGACACAGCAGAGTTTGTCTCTGATGTATCGTTATTTTCATGGAAAGTGTTCAACTGAGCTTCAATCTATGGTCCCCCCTCGCCAAACTTTCACAAGAAACACTCGTCTAGCTGTAAACACTATCAATAATTTCCCCCACTCTTTATCTGTGCCTAAACCTAAACGTAGATTCCATGAACAAAGCTTCTTTCTTAGAACTGCTCGCCTGTGGAATTGTCTTCCGTTTTCCTGCTTTCCGGCTGACTACAATATGGATGTGTTCAAGTCTAAAGTAAATAAGTTCTTGATGAGCCGTTCCATATAAGTTATTAAATTTACCAAATTTTCATTACTAATGATTACTATATTGACCAATTTCTACTGTACACTCTTTAACCCTTATCCTTGAGTGGCCTCTGGGCCTTGATAATGTGGTGATGCCTTTGTAAAAAAAAAAAAAAAAAAAAAAAACACTCTAGAGTTGTGCGAGCAGGTGGAATTGTGAAGCAAGGATTCCACAATATCCAGCGACACCTCTCCTAAATCGACATAGCCTGATACCAACGGCAAGCAGAAATCTCGGACGACTAGAAACAATGCCGAGACAAGCAGAGATTATCTCCAATGCTTACCATTTAGTACTGACGTTGCTCAACGTCACTTAACTTCTTTGTCGACGCTTTGTCGACGCGATGTTATATATATATATATATATATATATATATATATATATATATATATATATAAACACAGTGGACATCCGACATACGAGATTAATTCGTTTCCGGATGAAGCTCGTATCTCGAATTAAAATGACACCATTAAGGAGACGTAGTGAAACACGGCACAGTCGACCACCTAGCGGTTGCATCTGGAACCTCGTAGCTTGGATTTTTTCTCGTATGTAGGGGAGGATTTTTGCTCTGAAGCCATCTCGTATATCGAATTTCTCGTAACTCGGGTAGCCTCATATATCGGGGGTCCACACACACACACACACAAAGACACACATATATATATTAGTTATGTTAATCCATCCATGTGAATGACGAGGTTTTCTTCATTTATTTGTTATTTAAGTTATTTCTTATTGTTTTAATTGACTCTGACTTCATTGATGATTGTGAAGCCGGATGCGTGATCTGCACTGCTTTGCACATATGGAGCACAGAAGTACAGAATTTGGATTGTTATATATATATATATATATATATATATATATATATATATATATATATATATATATATATATATGAGCGTAACAAATTAAAAAAAATCAATTATTATTATTATTATTATTATTATTACTTCTGTCCCAATTTTTCGATTTTGTAATCATGCCCATATACCTTTATATTCTTTTAAAGTTGGTGTGCTTTTTTCTTCTGGTGAGGTTAAGGGCAGAATAAATTACAGAATTGACATAATAATTACATAAATGATTCTGCGTTACGAAACAGTTGCTGTCAAGAATTGTGGATGTCAACGTACCTTAAAAAATAAACGGTAAGATGGTCAAGATCTTGAACTCTGAAATGGAGGCTTTTGCTATTTATTTGTTTATTCTCTGTAATTACATGGGACTTCTTAAATTAAATGATTGGTATGAATAGAAGGTGAAATATAATTGAATAAACATATTTCACTATTTATATATGTACATATATTAGCACGCTTACCGGCGTTGCCCGGTCGTAAAATATGCTTTCATATAATATTTTAATTCATGTGGATTTCGTCTTTATTATTACAGAGTCACATCTCTATTAATTATAATACTGTGCTCCAAATATAGTAATGATTTAAAACTTTGAATAAAAAATATGACTTGAGGGCCATCATCTAGAACCGAAACCAGGACATGTAGCTCTCCAGTATTTTTCGATACTACCCGAGCTAACGACAGATAGTACCAAAAAGTTAAACAGTTAACGTAATTGAACGTATAAATGTTGTATGTTTGCGCATGCATAGATGAGCATTTTAATCTGACTTACTCCTGGCATGTTAGAGTTGCTCTATGTTGTTTCCTTAGCAGCTATTTTTACCAGCTAAAATCTAAATAAAATTTATTACACAAATATGAATCCTTTATATATCATGTTTCAAGTCTGTAGACCAGAATATTTTAATAGAGACCGTTGCGCACTGACACGCACACAAACAAGATCACCTTTATATATATAGTAGCAGGTCGCCCAGCGTTATTCGGCACAACATTACTCTAGCAGCCATGCATATAATAACCTTAAAAATTAACGGAGTTACACATATAGAAAAATGGTAGGATCTTTCTACCGCTCCAGAAGATATCTCACTGCTGATGCAATTCTCTATCTATATAAAAGCCAAGTACGTCCAAGGATGGAGTACTGCTACCACATCTGGGCAGGAGCTGCTAAAAACAGTCTATCCTGCATTGACAGAGTGCAAAATAAACTTCGTGGCTTAGTGGGGGATGTCCTTTTCTTTTCCGTGCAACCTCTCTCCCACAAGAGAGATGTTGCGAGCCTGTCTTTGTTTTATCGCTACTTCCATGGCAAGTGCTCGTCTAAGCTCCAATCTTTGCCCCCCACCCTCACAAATCTTTCACGAAAAAGACCCGTCTAGCTGACACCACTGCCAAAAATTTCTCCCACTCTTTATCTGTACCAAAACCAAAACGTAGATTCCATGAACAAAGCTTCTTTCTTAGAAGTGCACGCCTGTGTCTACAACCTGGATGTCTTCAAGTCCAACATAAACAAATTCCTGATGAACCGCCTCCTTAAGTAAGACACTTTATCAAATCTCCAATACTAACGTACTGTACACGCAATAATCTTTATCCCCGAGTGGCTTCCCGGCCTTGATAAATGGTGACCACCTTGTAAAATTATATATATATATATATATATATATATTTACACATGCGTGGAGGATACAAATAAAGTCGACTTACGCCTTTCATGTTTCACTTTTTAATTTTAACCCATTTAACAGCTATTTTTTTCTGCTAAAAACCAAATTGAATTCGTTTCACGGGCTCAAATACCCTATGTATCAAGTTTTAAATATGTAGACTCAAAATTGATATAGTTTCGTAAGGACTGTTTCGAATACACACGAACAAGGTCATTTTTTATACATATTCAAACACCGCCGTGTCTGAATATATGGTTAAATGTCAGTTTTAGTCATTTAGAACCGCTTTAAAGTTTCATCGATCACTGCTTTCCGATCAAATTTCAAGCAATTATTGAGGTTTATAGATCATCTTTTCAGTTATATTGTGAAAAAAATCAATTTTTGTTCAGTAAAACAAAAGTTATGATGAATTTAGTAGTGTTCAAAATCGTAAAAATATGTAAGGAGGTGAGCGACGCTTTTTATGACTGGTTTCAATAACAACCACGTCGCTTCAGCTAGTAGTGTTGCTACTAATTCACTGCTATCGGGAAAATAGAAGTAACAAGTGAAACAGATAAAATGAAAGAATGAAAGGTAGATAATTGGGGGATTTTATTGAAAGCAGACGAGTGCCGTAAATTGTTCTTACATATGTGTTTATGAGGGCAAAAAATATAAAACGGAAATTAAACAAAGAACAAGTGAATTTATTGGAAGCCTGGAAAAATCATGGATTACAATAGAAAAATGCGAGCATGAAAAGTAATATGGTTAAGGTTAAACATGAAAAAGGATTAGTTGTTACAACTGGAAAAGAAAAGGACAAGATATTCTATTAAAAAACAGAATAAATTTATAACTTCAAAAACTGCAGCATTAAGATTTTTTTAAATTCACTTTATAACATTACATAATCAATTCTTAATGCTGCAATACTCTAAGTTATAAATGTATTATATTTTTTACTAGAATATCTTGTCCTTTTCTTTTTCAGTGTTAACAACTAGTCCTTTACTTTTCCATTTTAAGCTTAACCGTATTACTTTTTATTCCCGCATTTTTCACTTATAATATACAGGGTGTCTCAGAAGTTGCATACCATATACTGATC
The DNA here is from genome assembly GCF_053919585.1 of Euprymna scolopes. Classification (NCBI taxonomy): domain Eukaryota; kingdom Metazoa; phylum Mollusca; class Cephalopoda; order Sepiida; family Sepiolidae; genus Euprymna; species Euprymna scolopes. Next base: position 25,947,721 of record NC_136496.1, on the reverse strand, counting down.
TTGGTGGATTGGCTACTCCGCTCACCAGATCTGTCCCTCTTGGCATTTTTGTATTCGGGAACATCTCAAATGTGTACTAGAATTGCCCATCTGTTGAGCTAATGAACACGAAAATAGATATTTTATTTATTTTTATAAAAACCTAGATGATGTGCGACTTTTGGGACACCCTGTATATTTATACACACACGCCCACACGCCCACACGATAAAAAAAAACAAAATAGAAGATAAAGATTAAAGAATAGTAATAAACATATCCTATTCTATCTTCTATATAAATAAAATGAACTCATTTTTTCTTCTATTCTTCTATCTATCTATTCTTCTATCTTCGATCGATATAAATAAAATGAACTCATTTTTTCCCGTCGGATTTGGACCTTAATAGGATTAAAAATCAAGATATTTCATGCAAATATAATATGCACAAACGGCAGAACAATATCTGACGTGTGTTATAGGCTTATTATTTCTCAAATTCCTCGATAATCTTAGATTTCTATACTTTTTCTGCTGAGAAGTCACGGCCAAAATCGGTTAAGATCAATGGAAGTGGTAAAATATTTTCTCTCTAATAAATTTCTCCTCCCCCTGCCACCACTTAACACCGTTTGGGTATCGTTTACAAGGAACAGTTGAGAAGAGAACACCGGTTTGGCTTCGTAGTTCTTTCATGTGAAGTTATTTAAAATCACTAAACTAAGCTGCAGTGCTCTGTGGCGTAGTGGTTAGCGTGCTGGACAATTCACATTATATTTTCACGTTCTCGCCGACCTACCGTAGTCGTTTTTTTTTTTTTTTCTAAACAACTGGAATAGACTTTTCTTGGTGGCCGAACTGTTAACGTTGCAGATGTATTTTTTTGGGGTTTTTTTTCACACTTTATTTTCCTACTTTTACTCATGACTCCGTGTTTGATCCTTCCTACTTACCTACCATAACATTTTTTAAAACTCCCCCCCCGTCCCGGAAACAAACACTCGGGCAACGCCGGTACCCCCGCTAGTATACAATATAACCCGGATATAAGAGACCCAATCTAAGAAAAACGGATATAAGAGAGATTTTCTCTAGTACCAAATTAGAGCTTGTGATGATGTACAGGGTAACCCGAATATAAGAACCTCGGATATAAGTGTATCCCTGATATAAGAGAGCTGTTATACTGTATATATATATATATATATATATATATATATATATATATATATATATATATATATATATATATATATATATATGTGTGTGTGTGTGTGTGTGTGTGTGTGTGTGTGTGTGTGTGTGTGTTTGTATGTGTGTTTATGACTTTGCATCAACTCTTGCTGTATACGATCTTTAAATTCTCTCATACATGCCTTGTGTGCAACGTATCAATTTAACTGAATTTGTTAAACGTGCGAAACCGATAATCACGTGTGTGATCCATCTGCTAATTTTGAATGCCGTTTTATTTTCTCGAACCGAGCAACACCGGATATCCCTTCTTTATAGACGAGATAATCTTCTTCGTAACGGAAACCGAGTCACTGTCTGAGCTGTGACTTTCTGCTTTTTGTCTTATTTGATCTCACTCCGTTTCTCAGAACATATATTTGTAAACGGCAGACCCACTTGAACGGGGAAGATTTTGAAATGGGGTAACGGAGACGAGGGGCTAAAGGCGAGGGGACGCTGTGGGTGTGGACTTAATCCACTCGAGATTATCGTCGAGTCATGTTTTAGACAGGGCTTCCTACAATTTACTTGTTTATTTTGAAATTTAGACAAGATTTCCCACACTGAAACAAACATTCTCGCTAAATCTATCCAGCTTTACTATGCGTTCTTTAAGTAGACTTATTGCCGATTTAAATTATTTCTCATATATAACTAGTAAGGTTACCTGGCGTTGCTAGGAGCATGAATATAACATATTTCCATGAAAATGTCTATCTCTCCACCTCTCTCTATCCATCCCTCTATCTTTTTCTCTGATCTTTTTCCTCCGGCGTTTTACCTCTCTCAATTCTGTATTTCTGATCAACAAACCCTATTCCTTTCTAGCCTTGCATACATACACACAAACATACATACATCTACGCTTTATATAATCTATATATCTATAAAAGTGAACGTGTCTGTGTGTGTCTGTCTGTGTACATTTCCCTACGCAATAACTCTGTCAACTTTCAGTCTACAGACTCGAAATTTGATATACAGGGTACTGAGATTTGGGAAAATCTATGTGAGCGGTTTTCAGCCAGAAATTTGGCGGTTAAGGGGTGGAAATTCAACGATTTGTCCTTTGAGAACTCTACCAAACTCCTACCATAATTTGAAGTCCAAACACTTGAAATTTTATATATAGGTTCCGTGGACATGGATCTTACTTAATAACTCAATTTGAACCCAAAACAATAAATGTTAAGAGGTCATAATAGGGGTCAAAGTTAAAAAAATTGACCTTTTTTTGCTTAGCATACACCTCCAAAAACCCGGGCAACGCCGGGCACCCATGCTAGTACTATATAATACTAGCATGGATAACCTGCGTTGCCCGGGTTAACATGAAGTTCGGTTTTGACGCAACTGCTATATTAAGGTTATTGAGCAACCCTCAGAAATGAACAGAAGTAGATGACAGCTTCCTCACCAGATATTTCGCCAGCCCGCGCATTGGATCCCGCCCCTCAAAAAGAAAATAAATAAAATAAGTAAATAAATAAATAAATGAATCAAGACAATTTTTCTTTCAATCCAAATAGCAGTGAGTGCCCGTGCGACCGCAAAAAAAATAAATAGATAAATAAATAATAAATAAAATAGCCGCGGTAAGCAGGCTCGAACCTGAAACTCGAAAAAAGAAAGAAAAAAAAACGTTTCTGGCAAAGGATTTTGCCCACCGGTCCACGGCGATTTATCACGTCGCGACCGTGAAAAATAACGTTTTTAAACATACTTTCAGTTTGCTAGGCGTGTATGACTTCCGAAAATCTCTTTTTTTTTTTATAATGAAAATCGCTTCAGAACAGACAAAAGCAATTTGATGAAAGAAGGAGTCGATCCTTGGATCAGTATTATTCCTGCCCGATAATAATGTGTCATAGACAGGTACATTTACTGATGACGCAACGCTCAATAGCATGCACGGGAAATAACAAATGTACACAAGTCTAAGACAAAAACAGAATCCTTAGATAATGACTTCCAGGCTGTAGTAGAACAGGGCCGTTAATGGATGGTAACATTTAATGCTACTAAGACTGAACTGCTTTTCCTTTAGCAATTTAAAAAAAATACACCTTAAGCGATCGATATCCATCACAAATAACATCCTATCTGACCATTCTTCCTTCAAACTCCTCGGCTTAACATTCTAGGCAATATGAACTGCAACAAATACACTGAGGATATTGCGAAAGCTGCTGCAAAGAAGGTAGGTCCCTCTATCATGCTAGAAGACTACTAACACCTGAAAGTACCCTGTACCTCTACACAGCTATCATTCACCCATACATGAAGTATTGCTGTTACATCTGGGCTCATGCATCTTCCACTAATCTCTCCTTTTTCCATAGGGGTCAAAAAAGAGTCTTCAATCTAAAAGGTCCCACTTTGTACACTAATCTCCAAACCCTGTCCCATCACCGCAATTTTGCATCCCCGTGCATGTTTATAAGCATTTAAATGGAATGTGCTCTGATGAACTCGTTGCACATGTGCCCCGTCGACAAACCGGCTTAAAAACAAAAGCACACCCATTTACTGTTGAGGTTCCAAAATACCACACAACCTTCTGCTCTAATACTTTCTTACCTCGGACAGTAAGATATTGAAATTCATTTCCAGCCACCTGCTTTCCTGACTGTGCTGATAGGCAGAAGTTTAAATGTAACTTTAAACCAACATGTTCTTAATCTTTCTTAGGCATGGTCGCAAATAATAGCCCTTTACGTTCAAGTGACGATACGCTTTAAGAATGAACGTGAGTAAAAAAAAAAAAAAAACAATTCTCAAAGAAAAGAGATGTCGATTGGTCTTAGTCTTGAAAATTCTAGGACTTTTGGTAGGAGAAAAAACAATTACATATAAGAGAGTCCCACAAGCATTTGGAAAGACGCTACTGGAATATGATGCTGTATTACGATGAACTATAAAATAAAGAATAAATGGATACCATTGTAGAAACCAAGAATGGAGTACTGCTACCACATCTAGGCAAGAGCTGCTAAAAACAGCCTATCCTGCCTTGACAGAGTAAAAAATAGACTTCGTGGCTTAGTGGGGGATGCCCCTTTCTCTTCCCTGCAAACTCTCTCCCACAGATGAGACGTTGCGAGCCTTTCTTTTATGGTTATTTCCATGGCAAGTGCTCGTCTGAGCTCCAATCTCTGGTCCCCCCCTCGGCAATATTTCACGAAAAACACCTGTCTAGCTGAAACCACTGTCAATAGTTTTCCCCACACTTTATCTGTGCCTAAATCCAAACGTAGATTCCATGAACAAAGCTTCTTTCTTAGAAGTGCACGCCTCTAGAACTCTGTTCCGTTTGGCTGTTTCCCACCTGACTACAACTTGGATGTCTTCAAGTCCAACATAAACAAATTCCTGATAAACCGACCCTTAAGTAGGACGCTTTATCAACTCTCCGTTACAAACGATTACTACGATATTATCCCATTGATTACTGTACACGCAATAACCCTTATCCCCGAGTAGTTTCTGGGCCTTGATAAGTGGTGACTACCATGTAAAAAAAAAACAAAAACAAATCAAACTAGCTTGAACTAATATAGCAGAGCTTAGATCAGCCAATTCTAAAGAACACATGCAATAATAATAATAATAATAATAATAATAATAATAATCAACAAGTGTGATCTGTGGAAATTCCACAGCGGTATCTTTCATGTGTAATATATTGCTTCTAGGCATTCTGTAAACGTCCAGCGTGAATGGAAACCCTGCGATATTATTGTAGCCCTTTTGTTCAAACTGTAAAACTATTTATTTAATAAACTGGCTAATGTAGTTTCAGAAGGGATCTGGTTATTACGATTTATCTCCAATATCCTTATAGGAGTCTGTAACATATTTCCATTGAATGGACGCTCATTACGAACGAAAATCATGACGATATCATTATACCATCTTTAGACGGAACAGATACTAACTTTGGGTCCTAGTCAGAAGACGAAGCAAGTATATTTTAGTTTCACGTATAGCCTAAAAGATAAATCATTTGGTTTAATTTATTTTTTTATTTTTTACATTAAGGTGATCGGGAGATCCTATTTATTAAAAGGAGAAGAGAAGGTGATAACATAATACGAACATTAAATTAGCGTATCTGTATACTAATAATATAATGTTCGTAATAGGTTTTGACCTTCTATCGATCCTGGATATGACCTTAAACTATATCCGATAGTGAGGCCGCAGCTTGCGGGCTTTGGGGGAGTGTGGAGCCATTGCTCGGAAGTCCACTTTGACCCGGAGTTGTAGTATCTGTTAGGGTCCCAACTATGGGTTAAATAGAAATCGACTTGAAAATAGAAATCTTTTATTAAAAAAGTTTTTTTCAAAATAACTGGATTTGGCATTAAATAACCTGAAAAGGGTTGATAGGCCATAAAACATCTAACCAACCTTGAACTTCTATCCTCCATTTTAATCAGAGGATCTCTCGGTCGAATAATTTATAATCTGGAAATCGTGACACACGTACGTACGTCAAATGCATTACAATATTAATATATAGATAATAGTACTTTGACAAATTTAGTGTTTTTGTATATTTTATGAATTCGTTCAAGTATGCTTTTGATTATCCTAAATAAGTGTGTTTTTATTGCTTTGAGACCCACACAACATCAGAGTATGATAAAAGTTTGATCTGTCTATTCGCACAAAGCTATAACGAGAGAGGAAGGGGAGTGTGATATCTAGATAGTAATCGTTGCACTAAGATAGATGGACGTGTTATCTAATTTATAAAACTAACTATGTCTGTCTATCTGTCTGTCTGTCTGTCTATCTGTCTGTCTCCATATTACTGTTGGTAAATATATATATATATATATATATATATATATATATATATATATATATATATATATATATATATATATATATGGTTCCTTTTTTACCAATTGTCATAAAATTTTAACCACAGAATAGAATTATAATCTTCTAGAAGCCTGCAAATTTCCATGTGGGTTTGTCCCCTAAAAAGAAAAATTTGAGAATTTCAATATTGAATTTGGCTAATAATAATAATAATAATAATAATAATAATAATAATAATAATAATAATAATAATAATATATATATATATATATATATATATATATATATATATATATATAACTACTTAATTTTCTCACATAAAATTAATATACGAAAGTATAGATTTATGCGAAAACTTTAAGTATTTACTTCAAAAGTGCTCAATACGTAGGTAGAGCTAGTTAGTAATTTATAAAATATATATGCCGATTAAGCTACACTAAATATTCGGAGTTTCATCCACTCTAGGATTCTTTAGGCTTATGCACGAATTCTGTGGTTGTCTGTCGTTTTTATATAATATAAAATAAAAACGATAAACAACAACAGAATTCGCGCATAAGCCTGAAGAGTCCTAGAGTGGATGAAACGCGGAATATTCAGTGTAATCGCCATATATATTTTATATATATATATATATATATATATATATATAGAGAGAGAGAGAGAGAGAGAGATAACACCACTTTTTAATCTGTTTTCAGCTAGAGAGTTCGTTGGAAACGTAATGTTCTGAATTATGCAATGGGCCATGTATGTAACATTTGCACTTAAGGTCGCACATTAAGGAGATCATCCATCATCCAGAACCTATTGTTGGCACTTTTTTTACTGTCATAAATTGTTTCAACCATAGTCATTTATTTTCATGGTTTGTCATATGAATTATAAAATATCTGATATTTCCCTCCAAATCTCTGACCTTGATGAGATGGGGGCTAAAACCTAGTGCTCTATTTTCAAACAATCTGAAATAACAGCAAGGTGAGAATTGTTTCCAAATATTTCTCATATGTTATATCATCCCTCTTTGGTTTTCATACAAAAAGAAATTTCACAAGATGAATTAAATTATTAAAACAGTTTTTTTACATGTAATATGCAAACGTAGATTTCATTTGAATAAATATAAAGATATAGAAATCGTGCGTCAATGTAAACTCTTGTATTTTATATGAAACTAAATTTGATCAATTGTTGTACATTGAAATCAAATGTGTACAAAGAAACAGACACCAATACGCCATTACACACACACACACACACACATATATATATATATATATATATATATATATATATGTATATATATATATATATATATATTTATATATACTAGCAAATGTACCCGTCGTTGACTGGATTCAAAAACAGCCTACAGAAAATAGACTCTGATTTATGAAAGTATGTTAGGTTATGAAAAGGAAGGGTTATAAAGAGATAGCTTCGAATTCCGAAGTATCAAAACCTAAGCAAAATATGATGAAAGTAAAAATAAAATAGATGAACCCCATAATTTATTACACCATACTTGTTCACACTGAAATACTTATCACAATATTCTGTGGATCTATATTAGAAAAAACTTGTTAAACTTTGTGACATATTTCCATTCTATGGAGGTCAGGCGCGAACGAACACCCCCTAATTTTATTATACTATATTCTTCAAACTGAAATATAATTATGAAAGTATACTAACACAGATAGATATGAAAAATCTTTATTAAAGTTTGTGCCTATTTCCATTCTGTGGAGGCCAGGCGCGAACGCAGACACCATAATTGTGTTATACCATGCCTATTTAAGTTAAAACATACTCATCAAACTATTATTATGTACATCAATATCAAAAACACTTATAAACGTTTTTTTTTAATTTTTACATTTTTTATTTCCATACTTTGTGAACCAGGCGCGAAGGCAGACTCCACAATTTTAATGAACCACCCTTCTGCCAGATCAAACATACCCATTCCTGTGTCTCAATACATCTTCTATCATTATATGTAATCAGTTTTTTAAAATAGTCAACCATAAAGAGCCTATTCGTGACCAGACACATACCCAGACATTCAGCTTTATATATATATATATATATATATATATATATATATATATATATATATATATATATATATATATATATATATATATATAATATTCCGAATTTTATTATGTTTATATAATTGAGAAATCGGTAATCTTTCATCTATCAATAAATTTTAAGTCACAATAAAGTGACTTAATTTGTAAGCTTTAAAAATTTGTTCATTAAAAAAGTGCTTTTCCCAACGTCTGAAGACAGGCCGTTCTTATGGATATTTTCAAACAATATAAGGTTTGAAATTGTCTGAATGGTCGCGAAACATTTGTAACGAACAATGAAAGTACACTACTTGTTGCTTACAATCCAACCTTTGTTGTCTTGATTTTGTCAATATATATATATATATATATATATATATATATATATATATATATATATATATATAATGCTCCCTATCTAAGTTGTATATAAACTGCCATTAGCGTATAAAGCGACGCTCTTTGTGTAAAAAGAAATCGAGCACAGGCATTTGGACGATGTCAAAACTGAACATCGTTAGATTCATTACTCACACAACAACAGCCGTATAGCGTAATGGTGAGAAGCCTTGAGTGTCACTTGGGCGGTCAGGTTTCGATCCTGGGTTGAGGCAGTTGCCTGTCTAGCCGCAGAGATTCGCTGTTAAATAGCGAAACAGTACTGTATTTGGGCGATTATATATATATATATATATATATATATATACATATATATATATATATATATATATAATCGCCCATATCTATATCTATATATAAGAGAGAGAAAATTAAAACTGTAAGTTGAACTTTACAATCAAAATTTATTGTTCGACTGAATACTCCAAAAAACAATTTACAAAGTCCTTATCCCGCGGAATTCCAAGAATGCTATTCTTATTATTCTTTTCATCAGAGGAAATAAAGAAATCAGCAAATTATATTTGTAGAAATGCTAGAATTTGCTAGTTAAGGCATTAAGTGAAACCGCAATCTATTGTAGTTATAAATTGCCACATAAAAATGAAAAAATATTGGATATGTAAAAAATTATTATAAAAACAAACCGCACATAATATTTAGCTTGAATAAAACTGCTCTAGATTTGATCCAAAGGGCAGAATAGTTCTTTAGATAGAATGTATTCTAAAATAAGTCCAGCGTGACGATGCATATAATCCGATTGGAAATTTTTCAAAAATCCGATTGGAAAGTTTACAAAACAGCTGAAGTAATGAAAGTTGTTTTTTATTCAGGTAGTGCAGTAGTCCAAAGAGAAGACAGTCCCTGGTCAAATGAGACCTAATAGTAAGTAGAGAGAAATAAAAAATGAGAACCTTCATCATCGGCTTAAAAAGAAAAATGACTTTAACCGGGGGGAGGGGTGCGTATTGAGTTTTTTAAAATTCGGTTGGGATTACATTTTTTATATATAAATACTGTTATTTATATTAGTTTGAAGTTTACCATTGCGTATATCAGGTAAACCTTAGATACCTTTGTTTCCATTAAATTTCTCTCTTATACATAATATATATATATATATATATATATATATATATATATATATATATATATATATATATATATATATATATATAAGAATGTATATGCAAATAAAGGATTTTCCCTTTTAGAAAAACGGTATAGCAATAAAAACACAGGCACCATATATACATTAAATATGTTATGGTTTGGGGAAGAGCGCAACTATTCAAATATAGTATACAGCTAAAATGATTTAAATTGAGATAAAAGAAAACAAGAAAAATAAGAACAGCTTTTTTTTTAGATAGGCATCATCACTTATCAAGGCCAAGAGGCCACTCAAGGATAAGGGTTAAAGAATCTACAGTAGAAATTGGACAATATAGTAATCGTTAGTAATGGAAATTTGGTAAATTTGTTAACTTATATGGAACAGCTCATCAAAAACTTGTTTACGTTAGACTTGAAGACAACCATACTGTGATCAGCTGGAAAGCAAGAAAACGGAAGACTATTCCATAGGCGTGCAGTTCTAAGAAAGAAGCTTTGTTCCTGGAATCTACGTTTAGGTTTAGGCACAGATAAAGGGTGGTGGTAATTATTGATAGTGTTTTCTGCTAGACCGGTGTTTCTTGTGAAAGTTTCGCGAGGGGACACCATAGCTTGGAGCTCAGTGGAGCACCTGCCATGAAAATAATGATAAAGAAGGGACAAACTCGCAACATCTATTTTGTGAGAAAAAGGTTGCAGTACTCTACAGTATGGATCAGTTAGATAGTCTTATCTATCTTCATATTTTGCTCTCTCTCTCTCTCTCTCTCTCATTTCTCTCATATTCTCCCTTTCTTTATCTCCCATCTTACTATCAAGAACAGCATCCACTGAACTGGCTTACTAGAGTGTTCAACCCATATATTCGCCGATATCCCAATCACAGAACATAAATGCTTTATTCACAGTTCAATAATCTAGTATCAACCTTTTTCGAACAAACACATTAACGTTTAAACGATTTTGAAGTCTATTAGCTGAAGCATAGAAGAGATAATGGAGGGGATAAAGAGGAAGAGATAGAGAGAGATAGAGAGAGAGAGAGAGAGAGAGAGAGAGAGAGAGTATTTGTAGGGGAAGGCTTGATCCACTTAAATGATCTCCTCAAGTGGAGCTTAAGATGGAGTTTCCGACAGTTTTAAATATTTTTCGATGAAATTTCCCACGAGCAAATTTTCGTCCATGCATTTGTTCATATTTACCATGTTTTATTCGACTCAGGTTAGGGTTAGGGTTAGGGTTAGGTTGTTGACGTAAGTCGACAAACCGTGCGATTTTATTGTGATGATCCCGTTATAAAACACTTAAGGAATTGAACGTTGAAAACAAACAAATTTTCAAGTTATTTATTTATTTTTATTTCGGTTCGCCCGATACGGAGGCATATTACTATTTGGACGAAGGAAGTATGAAAAAACCTCTTTCTTAGGACTTTACACCTTTACTACTTAATATCTTTCTTGATAATGACTACCCCCGACATATTGTTAGTAAGATAATTTCTAACAAGGACGGGGACTTTAATACTAATAGATTCATAGGCCCTTCCCGGTGTCCGATTTACCTAAAGTTGCCATGGTTGGGTTCAGCAGGTGATAACATCATCAAAAAGATTGTTCACCAGACCCATAATTGTTTCCCCGCCACTTTAGTTCGTCCTGTTTTTACCACTCGCAAATTCTTTTCTTCCTTTCAGAAAGATGTCTTGGCCATCATTCAAAGTAGTTTTGTCGTCTATAAATTTAAGTGTCAGTGTGGAGCTGACTACGTGGGCAGAACGAGCCACAGATTGGAGGTCAGAATTTCCCAACATGTCCCTTTATATATACGACAGGGTAGGTTAGACTCCTCTGCACGATCACGTGTTTCTGCTACCGCGATCGGTGATCACCTGACCAGTTCAAATAAATGTGCGAGTGAGTACACACCGGAGTGGGTCTCTATTTTGCACAAGGCTAGGTCTGTTCAACATCTCGGATTCTTGGAAGCCCTTACAATAAACTGTTGCAGACCTGTTCTTTGCAAACAGATAGACCACATACGTTCGTTGAACGTTTTTAAACAGGCGCCACAAGGTTAGTTTCTACGCGGTATTTTTTTCTTTTTTTTTTCCTCCTCATAGAAATTACTTCATGCCAACATTACTTCATTCCGACATTTACTTCTGAAGACAGTCGGCGAAAAGTACTTCAAGTTTCTTCACCGTTCCGCCTTTTCTTTTTTCTTTCTCCCCCTTTTAGTCGATCTTCTTCCTTTTCAATTTATTTTTCTTACTTTTAGTCGATCCTGTTTCTTTTTACATTATAGTCGATCGTTTTTTATAAGGTTAAAAAAAAAATGCCCAACTTTGCTTTTAAACTATTACAATTCTGTTGTACTTCGAATTTACTATCATACCTCCGGGGACGTTACAACACTGAACTTTTAAAACAGATCAACTCGCTTATTAAGATCAGAGGAAAACTAAATTTTACTAAGTGTAAGATTAATTTCTTACGCCAATGTGATCGTAAATATGTGGTTCCCGGTTATATTGGCAGAAGAATAATGACGATCAAATGTCGTAATTCTTTGCACGTCCAGTGTGCTTTTCTAAGGGACAAAATTGTGTTTTTTCACAATAATCTTGGATACCTACGTTCTAAATTTCTATCTTTATGGTCTGTCGTTTGGAAACATCTAAATTTTTTTGATAAATTGCGTTTCTCTAGATTCCTCTCTAATGGTGATATTTATACTATTAATCGTTTTACTTTTAAATATAATACATTCCTGGAACGGCTCGTCTCTAACAAATTTGGTTCTACGGCGGTTTCTAGTAATCATATCTTTAACCTGTCGTCTCTCGTCCTGTCGGACGTAGACCGGTTCGTGTTGTCTGGTGGGCTGGATTTTTGTATTCCTCCTACTTCTGTTGATAAAATTAAAGTCTTTAGCGAAATTGAAGTTTTCTTTGCCCAGTTAAAAAGCCATTCACCTACTTCCGATGATGACTTATCTAATTATAAAAAACTTGCTCATTGATCTGACAAATCGATTCTGCAACTCCACGATCGAGACCTCTTCTACCTGGCAAAAAAATCACTTTCTACTAGCTAAGGCCCTTAAATCCAATCCAGATATTTATATCTCCCGGCCAGATAAGGGTTCTGGTGTCGTTATCCTTGATCGGACTGACTATTTTTCTAAGTTCGCGACAATACTGGACAACACCAGTAAGTTTATTAAATTAGGTGACCTTTCTTTCGACGATACCCGTAAAATGGAGGTTAAGCTCCAGAAATATTTTCTTCACCTCAAGAAGCTTAATTTTATTCCAAACGAGGTATACCACAAAATTAGACCAGTGGGATCACAAAGACCACGCATGTACGGATTACCGAAAATTCATAAGGTAGACGAGCCACAGATTGGAGGTCAGAATTTCCCAACATATCCCTTTATATATACGGCAGGGTAGGTTAGACTCCTCTGCACGATCACGTGTTTCTGCTACCGCGATCGGTGATCACCTGACCAGTTCAAATAAATGTGCGAGTGAGTACACACCGGAGTGGTTCTCCATTTTGCACAAAGCTAGGTCTGCTCAACATCTCGGATTCTTGTAGGCCCTTACAATAAACTGTTGCAGACCTGTTCTTTGCAAACAGATGAACCACTTACGTTCGTTGAATGTTTTTAAACAGGCGCCACCAGGTTAGTTTCTACGCGTTTTTTTTTCTTTTTTCCCCTCATAGAAATTACTTCATGCCAACATTACTTCATTCCGATATTTACTTCTGAAGACAGTCGGCGAAAAGTACTTCAAGTTTCTTCACCGTTCCGCCTTTTCTTTTTTCTTTCTCCCCCTTTTAGTCGATCTTCTTCCTTTTCAATTTATTTTCTTACTTTTAGTCGATTCTGTTTCTTTTTACATTATAGTCGATCTTTTTTTATAAGGTTTAAAAAAAAGAAAAAAATGCCCCACTTCGCTTTTGAACTATTACAATTCTGTTGTACTTCGAATTTAATATATATATATATATATATATATATATATATATATATATATATTATGTTATCCACATACAGTACTGTTTCACTTTTTCACAGCTCATCAGTGCGGCTAGACAGGCAACTGCCTCAAGCCAGGATCAAAACCCGACCGCCCAAATGACAGTCAATGCAACTTTGTCTGTAAGAGTTTGTTCTTTTAGACTCCAAAACGGCCGAACAGATTTTCTTTACATTTGTAGAACATTAGTGTATAAATCTGGGAAGGATCTTAATTAAGTTTTATTGTTAAAATACCTCCGATAATTACCGATAATTACCGATAATTACCGATAATCGAAACCGTTATTTTAATTAATCTATCATCGATAAAGCCATTTTTTTTCTATGGCGTCGCTTAGAAACAATGATAGAACAACAGGCCGTGAAAACTCCACTGTGGATAAGATGATCCGTGTTTTTTTTTTTGTTTTGTTTTTTGCATGACGTGGTCCGTAGGTTGAACCTCCTGACGTCAGTTTCTTCTTTTTTTTTTCTCATTAACGGCAAAGAATATTGTAAGACCTGAAAATTCAAAACCCGCACGTAAATTTCTAAATTTTTTTTTCTTTCTTTTCGTTAATTGGAAAGAAGTTTATATAAACTACTTTTATAAAAGAAACAGGTTCTCTAGAGTGTAATGAAGAATAATATGTACTTTTGACTAAGTTACTGCATGGAGGCATGTGAAGCTCACCACCCCCCGGGCGATTCACGAATTTCGATGACAATAAAAATATAAGAGTGTGAAACATTCGTTGATCATTATTCAATCCCGGGTAACATCGAGTCTCACTTATTCTTTTAAACATTCATTTTAATTAATTCCTTATTAGTTTTTTTTCGGTTTTCTTATAGGATGATCATCTGATGTTAACTATTACGTGTAATTATATTCATACAGATATTCTACATGATTTATACTTGCGTAATATTTGCGTAAAAGTTTATAGTAAACACAAACCTATTTCTATATATAATTATATATACGTATATGTATTTCTTAAAAAAATATGTCTACCAAACTCTTTCTAGAGTTTTTGGTCTACAGAAACTTCATATCTAGGGTATTACAACTCATGCGAAACATTATAGTTGGGCTTTAGCCGAGGAACATCGGTGACAAAGTGTGAAAATTTAAAAAACAAAATTTGCCAGGTGAAGGTCGAACGGCAGCATTACGAATATGCATGCATAACGAGATTGGTACATGTTTTGTTTTTTTGCCTTGCAGCAAACATATAGTCATAGCTCAGGCATTAACGTCAAAGGAAAAGTAAATCGTGAGCTAAACGTTTTGGTTTCGATTCTCGGTGGTGGCTCACGCGTAATTTCTTTTTAAAACCTTTTAAAATTATTACTATATATTGGGTCCAATATAATATAATACTAAATACGAAATCTGCATTAATCTAAATAACATATTGAAGCATATTTTACGACCGGGCAATGCCGGGTGACCTGCTTATATATATATATATATATATCTTATGTAGGGAGTCCAGCAGTAAGATGTCTGTATATAATACAGTTTAATCGCTGAATGTCAGTACACTTTGTAGGGAATTCCAAAGTCTAAACGTTGGAAGAAATAAACCATTTGAGTAGAATGCTTTTCGCCAAAAAAGGATCTCTGTATTGTTGAGGTGGGATTTTGCTGGCTGTTGGGTAAGTCGGAATATGTATATCGAGGGTTACAAAGTGTTTGTCGGAGCACTTTCTATTTAAATACTTGTAAAATAGGCATAGGGGTGCAGCATTTCGTTAATGGGTTCAGAGATTGGAGTCTGGTTGACAGTGCGGTACCTATTAAGTTGGAAACTCTTTTTTGAACCGTGTTCTGGAGGAAGAGACTAGTAGCAGATACATCAGCCCAAATTTGGCAACAATACTTCCTGCATAGACGAATGGTGGTCTCGAAGCGGGACGACTAACGAGATTTAAACTGCAGAAGTACCAATTTTATTATTAATGTTTTTGTATTGTTAAATGTTTTGCGTTGGTTTGTCGTATAGAAACATGAACTAAGAATGTTTTAAACTGTTAAAAATTTATAAAGAAAGTTTTTTTTTAAACTAAAAAATCGTGCTAAAACGTTTGTAGTATTTTCTTAAGAATCTTGGATTGGATCTGAATTATTGTTTTCTTTAATATAAATCTCATCTGTCTGTTTAAA
Organism: Euprymna scolopes; assembly: GCF_053919585.1. NCBI lineage: Eukaryota > Metazoa > Mollusca > Cephalopoda > Sepiida > Sepiolidae > Euprymna > Euprymna scolopes. The sequence goes on along the minus strand of NC_136496.1, from coordinate 25,931,858 downwards.
TGTATGTATGCATGTATGTATGTATGTATGTTTGTTTTTATGTCTGCCGGGTATCTAGGCTACTATATAAATAAAAATGAACAGTTTGAAACCGCTTCCAACTAGAAATGAAAAATGCAAAAACAAATCGTAAAATGCCGATGAAAAAAAGAGACATGGAATTAAGTTTTGTTTTTATTTGCATATTCTTGGGCGTAAGTTAGGTTCTAGCATGGTAGAGAGAGCCCACCGTCTTCACAGCAACGTTGGCAATGTCGTCGATGTATTTGTTCCAATTCATGTTAACTGTAAACGTTAATTTAAAAGTAAAAAGGGAATGCGTGCGAGAGCTTTATCTTTAGCCATAGCTATTAGCGGCTTAGAATGTTTCTTAATAGTAATTATTAAATGGTAGAAGCTTAGTCTTGCAGTGTTGAATGTTACTATCAATTTATGTCCCGATTTCACTAAAAACTGGTGCTCATCCTTTAAAATTTGCAGTCATTTCCTTAGATATCTGTTTATTCGTTTTCCCCTCGTTTCCATTATAGAACCTGGTGGTATAAATATATGGTCACCTCAGAGACAATTTTATTAAAGAGTTTATGAATGAATATTAGGATTAATAAAAAGGGTATCACATTTTTTTACATGGGGGGGGGTCACCATTTAACAAGGCCCGGAAGCTACTCGGGGAATAAGGGTTATTGCGTGTACAGTAATCAATGGGATAATATCGTAGTACTCGTTAGTATTGGAGATTTGATAAATTGTCTTACTTAAGGGGGCGGTCCATCAGGAATTTGTTTATGTTGGACTTGAAGACATACTACAAGTTGTAGTCAGGTGGGAAACAGGCAAACGGAACAGAGTTCCACAGGCGTGCACTTCTAAGAAATAAGCTTTGTTCATGGAATCTACGTTTTGGATTTAGGCACAGATAAAGAGTGGGGAAAATTATTGACAGTGGTTTAAGCTAGACGGGTGTTTATCGTGAAAGATTGGCGAGGGGGGCAGAGATTGGAGCTCAGACGAGCACTTGGCATGGAAATAACGATAAAACAAAGACAGGCTCGCAACGTCTCTTATGTCGGAGAAAGGTTGCATGGAAGAGAAAAGGGCATCCCCCACTAAGCCACGAAGTCTATTTTGTAATATGTCAATGCGGGAGAGGCTGTTTTTAGCAGCTTCTACCCAGATGTGGCAGCAGTACTCCATCCTTGGCCGTACTTGACTTTTATATAGATAGAGAATTGCATCAGTAGTGGGATATCTTCTGGAGCAGTAGAAGGACCCCATTATTTTCCCAGCGACCTTGGCAACAGACTTGATGTACGTGTTCCACTTCAGATGAGGAGTAAAGGTCAAACACAGAAGCTTGAAACGCCTCGCGTATATTTTTACTATTCTATTAAACAAACCGTGTTTCTGTGTGGCTGTGTGTCTGTGATTTCGTTCTCTACGGACTCAAAAATAGCTGGGCCGATTTTTATAGAATTTCACACGAATGTACTTCATGTGCCTGATGGTGTTCTTAGATGAGTTTTGTGTCGGAATGTCTCCGATAAGTATCGATAATCGAAATAATCCGCTGAAAGAAAGAAACGGACGATTTTCACCAAAGTTAACACCTTACACAGCCTAATATCACAGGTGTATTTGAGAAGTTTTATTACTACCCAAGCTGTATGTTCTATAATATGAAAGGGGCGCGTTCGAAATGAATATTCTGTTTAAAGCACGGTTGCACCATGATACTTGACCGTTTTCATTTTAAACTTAAAGCCATTATCATCGTACACGACATAAGGTCAGACGTAGAAAACCAACAGTGCGTTCTTTGATATGATAGAAGCGTGTTCAAAATAAATGTTTCTGCTTAGAACACTACTGAAGTATGATACTTGACTTTTGCACTTTAATTCAATAAGTTATCTATATATCTATAAAATGAAATCGTGTGTGTGTGTGTGTGTGTGTGTGTGTGTGTCTGTGTCTGTGTACATTTCCTATCAAACTACTCAGTAAATTTTCAGTCTACAGACTCGAGATTTGACATAAGAAGTATAGAGATTTGGAAAAAAAAATTAATTGGTTTTTGGCCAGACATTTGACTGTCAGGGGGTCTAAGTTCAACGATTTGACCTTTGAAAACTCTACTCAACTTATCCGCTAATTTTGGGTGTGAATTTTAGAAATAGGTTACGTGGACATGGATCAAACTTTTTAATTTGATAGGAGCCCAAAACAATAAATGTTAAGGGGTCAAAACTGGTGTTAAATTAAAAAAAGAATTGACCTCTGCGGTCTCTACCAAATTACTTAACCAATTGTTGGTCTTAACATTAGAAATTTTTACAGAAAATGTATTCAAACAAAGGCCAAGCTTTTTAATCGTTTTTTTTTTTTTTTGCAAAAAAAAAATTGCCTGTAAAGGGGTCAAAATACAAAAGTGTTTACCTTTGCAGTCTCTAGCAAACTATTGAGCAAATTTAGGGTCAATACCTTTGAAATTTTACATAAAGCTAGTCAGACACGCAGCAAGCTTATTAATCAGTTTTTCAGTGAGAATTTGGCTGCCAGGAGGTCAAAGTTGAAAGAGTTGACTTTTGCAGACTCTACTAAACTTCTTCGCCAATTTTGGGTCAAAATACTTGAAATTTTAGATTCAGGTTTTATGAATATGAGTCAAACTTTTATATATATATATATATATACATATATATACATACATATATATATATATGATGATTGCAACGTCTTGTCAGACGAGTGCCACTCTCTCAGACATTTAAAATCCATGAGCCCAAATGCCTGAGGGAGTATCTATACAAAGATGATGTTACAGAGTCTTAGCTTTGTACGACAGCTAACTCTCTCTCTCGGTTCAAAATGTTCATATCCAGCAACAAGCAAGAGCAAGATAGCCAGCAACAAATTAAACTGCAGACCAGTTTAATGCGGGTACTGGTCTCCCGCTTTATGGTTTTTTAAATCAGAGATTTGCTTCTCCTAGAAAGGTTGCCTTCACCACGGCTTACGGGAGCCCTCTCCACCCCAATACACACACACACACACACACACACAAATATACACGGTGCTAGTTGGCCGTTGACCCAGAAAAAGAGTTAACTCTCTCTCTCTCTCTCTCTCTCTCTCTCTCTCTCTATATATATATATATATATATATATATATATATATATATATATAAGCACATAATATGATAAATAATACATAGGGCCCAAGCAAAACCGGGCTGAACTGCTAGTATAAATGAATTTTCTGAAATGAACACTAAGTTCTCTACAGTGCAATGTAGACTAAAATGTATTGCAAACTAATTACCGCGAGAAGCATGTAAAGTTTTCTTCCAGTGCACCGTGATGTGTCCGCCAAACAGAGCAGGCAACCAATCGATTGAATTAAAAAAAATGGGCTATTTCATTGATTTCGATGACAATAATAATTTAACATAGCATGTATGGGACGCATGTGAGAAAATTAGAAGCAGCCAGGTATAGGTAACTTGCGAAAATATTAGGAGCAGCAGCCATCTCAGTACATATGCAAATTAAGTAAGTGTGCACACGCTGACGTCACTTGAAAAAGAAGGAGAACAAGGAAAAGACAAAAAGACAGCATTTGATCGAGTGAGAGCAGCAAAGCACGCGCTGGGGAAGATGGAGGTGTGAGTTGGGGGCAATAAAGCGCTGGCTAAGGCCATCGCCAGGGTGCGTGGACAGAGGCTTTTAAATAGCATTTATATACCACAACTTTGTAAACACATGTGTGCGCGAAATGACGTTTGGAAGCTAATGATTTTTTTTTGTGTGAGCAAACCACGAATAAATGCATCTCATTTGAACTTAAATGTCGAGTCGGGTTTTGATTTCTTTCCTTTTTTTATTTGGCTGTTCTTTTGCGACAGTACCAGACAACGTGTGGGTCCGAGTGGTTGAGAGATGGCAACACGATTTTAGGACAACGGCCGAATTACAATAATATGGGAGTGTGAAACATTCGGTAGTCATACTTACATCCCGTCCCGAGCAACGACGGGTCACCTTGCTAATATATATATATATATATATATATATATATATATATATATATATATATATATATATATAACTATTTCATTTATTCACAAATTTACTATACGAAAGTATAGATTTATGCGTAAACTTTAAGTATTTACTTCAAAAGTGCTCAACTAGTAATCCTCAACATGTATAAAAACAAGAAGCAACGACAGAATTCGCGCATAAGCCTGACGAATCCTATAGTTGGATGAAACGCAGAATATTCAGTGTAGCTTAATCGCCATATATATTTTATAAATTACTATATATATATATATATATATATATATATATATATATATATATATATATATATACGTGCGTGTGTGTTGTCTTTACACTTAGTCGACGCATAGCAATGATGTATTAAGCGTCTTAAATCTCACTTAAGTGCACAGTATAGTACACTTAATATTATAAGATTAATCATTCTAAATAAAGTAACTAAAACTATACCGCAAGACAAGATATAGTTCTCACATTAAATAATGCTCGTATTTCCGCCTACTTAACTTTCAAAATGAGTCGACTGCTCATTGGCATTTAAAGACGCCAAACAAAACCAGAATGGGGAAAGAATTACGTTTGTAGTTTTTGTATTTGCTTTCTTTAGTTCGTGTTTTATATGAGACTAGCGGGGGGTACCCGGCGTTGCCCGGGTGTTTAGAGGTGTGTGTGTGCTCGGGCGGGGTGTTAATCAAAACATAAGAATAAGCGAAGTAAATATTTTAAAACTTTAAAAAATCGAAAAAAAAAAAAACACAAAAAAAAACTAACGGAAGGCAAACGAACGATGTTAAATGTAAAAATCGGAAAAACAAAATAAGAAAATGCGAAAAAGAAAACAGAAAAACGAACGTTAAAACATCTTCAAAAAATCTGAAAAATAACCCCCTCCCCAAAAAACCGTGAAAAATGGCTTAAATTACCTCGGGAGGTACCCGGCGTTGCCCGGGTGTTTGGAGGTGTGTGTGCTCGGGTGTGGGGAAGGTGTTTATGAAACCATAAGAATAAGCGAAGTAAAAAAATAGTATCGTAAGGCAAACGAACGATGTTAAATGTAAAAATGGGGAAAACAAAAAAAAAAAAAGAAAAACCGAAAAAGAAAAACGAACGTTAAAAAATCTGAAAAAAAAACAGACGTAAAAATGGCTTAAATAACCCTGTTTCAATATTAAAATTTAAAAAATCGAAAAAAAAAGAAGACATTCCACAATTCGAACCCAAGACCTTTGATAATGAAGCCGCGCTCCAAGCAACTGAGCTAAGACGATATCCAGGAAATTAGATCGTTTTTTTTTATCTTTAAACCAAATCAGATTCCGACGTCATTTGCGCATGCGTAGAACCGAACTCGTCATGAGATGACGGTTTTTACTGACCCCCCTGTAGAAAACTGCTGATTTCAGGGTGAAAAAATTAATGTTTTGGGCCAATTTTTCGATATTTGTCGGGCGAAGGTGGAAGTTTAAAATGATACCGATGTAGCAAAAATCTGTGACCCGTGTCGAAAGGTTTTGCGAGACATACAAACACGCATACATACACACATACATACACACATACATAGATACATACATACATACATACATACATACAAACAAACACACATACATACACACATTTTCGCTTTTATATATAATGATAATAAAATCATGCCTCGATCAGCTTTATCAGGATGACACGCATGGGAGAGCATCATGTTCTATTCATGTCGCATATATATATATATATATATATATATATATATATATATATATATATATATGGGTTGGTTGGTTGTTTTTTTTTTATGGCATATCAACCCTTTTCAGGTTATTTAATGCTGAATCCAAAGATTTTGAAGAAATTTTTTTTAATAGAATATATTTGTTGTTTTCAAGTCGGTTTCTATTTAACCCATAGTTGGAAACCTAACAAGTACTACCACTCCAGGTTAGAGTGGACCTGGGAGAAATTGCAATTAAAGGGTGGCTCCACACTCCCCAAAGCCCGCAAGCTGGGGCCTCACTACTGGATATAGTTTAAGGTCATATCCAGGACCATATATATATATATATATATATATATATATATATATATATATATATATATATATGTGTGTGTGTGTGTGTGTGTGTGTGTGTATGTGTGTGTGTGTCTGTGTCTGTGCGTGTCTGTGTGTGTCTAAATATATATAAATGTGTGTGTATATATGTATATATATGCATATATATGTATATATATATGTATATATATGGATATCTATGTGTGAATATATATGTGTATATATATATGCATATATATGTGTATATATATATGTCTATAAATGCATATATATGTATATATATGTGTGCATATATGTATATATACGTATGTATATGCATATTTATATATACGTATATATATTATACATATTCTCTCTCGCTCTCTCTTTCTGCCTCTCTCTCTCTATATATATATATATATATATATGTATATATATATATATACATATATATATATATATATATATATATATCATGCAAGCACTACCGACAGTTTTAGTCATTTAGAATTGTTTTAAAGCTTCACCGCTCACTCATTTTTTGACCAAATTTCCTAAAACGTTATTGCAATTTCTCATCTATTTTGTGAACAAAATTTTTTTGTCAATTTTCGTTCAGTAAAACAAAAGTTATAATGGATTTACTGGTATTGAAAATCCTAGAAAAACGTAATACGGTGAGCGACGATATTATACCTGGCTTCCATAGCAGGCACGTTGCTTCAGCGACTATTCTGGCTATCAATTCACCACTCTCGCGAAAAGAGATATAACAAGTTAAACAGACAGAATGAAAGAATGAAAGGGAGATAATTGGGGGGTATTGAAAGCTGACGAATGTCGTACATTGTTATTACATGTGCGCATGTTATGTTTATGGGGGCAAAAAAAAAATAAGACTGAAATTAAACAAAGAACAGGTGAATTTACTGAAAGCCTGTAAATATCATGGATTATAATAGATAAATGCGAGCATGAAAAGTTATATAATTAAGCTTAAACATTGAAAAGAAATGACAAGATATTCTAGTAAAAATATAATAAATTTATAACTTAAAATATTAAAGCATTAAGAACATTTTTAAATTCAATTTAACATTATATACGATTGATCTGAGAATCGGCACTTCTAACCCTGCGCTCTCATTCGACACCTGCTGAATATTAGCGAGATTTTTATGCAACCCCAACGTAAACAGGTCCTGTATATGACCTTAAACTATATCTGATGGTGAGGCCCCAGCTTGCGGAGTTCGGGGAATGTGACCCCACCCCTTAATTGCTATTGCTCCCAGATCCACTTTGACCCGGAGTACTTGCTAGGGTCCCAACTATGGGCTAAATAAAAACTGAAAAAACAAACAAACAAACAAACAAATATATCCTATTAAAATATTTTCTTGAAAATCAAGGGGTTTGCCATTAAATAACCTGAAAAGGGTTGATATGCCATAAAACAAAAACAACCCACTCAACCAACCAACTAACCAACCAACTAACCAACCAACCAACCAACGTAGACATTTGCAAATCCCCGAGAGCTCGAATCATGTTTTCCCAATGACCTATGATTTCAAAAGTAACTAGCGAGGGGTACCCGGCGTTACCCGGCTGTTTGGGGGGGGGGGGTAAAAAGTATGAGGATCGAACCGGAACCCTTGAGGCAAAGTTGTAAATTAAAGTGTGAAAAAAAAAGTGCGATGTTAACCATTGCCCCACCGTGAGATGCTAACGGAAACACGTTTGAATTTATTTAATTAGTTGGATTTAGCAGGTGCCCGTTTTAATGAGTTAATGAGGTCAAGTTTGACTGCGGAATAATATTCATTTACTGCCGAACGTTTTTTTTCCCACCCCTAAGATGTTATAGGAAAAAGACTAACCCACATGCGGCGAGCGACAAATATTGAATATTTATCTTCCCGAAATCGAGCAAATTAAATAGACAGGCGAGCTTCGTTGTTAACTGTGAGATATTACGATTAATATGTGATATAAAAAGTTACTTATTTAAAAATGGAAAATTATATGTGCTTTAAAGGAAAATGGAAACAAACAATAAGTTTTTAAAGTTCAAACGGGACAACAAAACTCGATCTGAGGACAATTTATTTTTAAAATTGGTAAATCCCACCCTTGAAATTTATAACACTATATTACATATTCAATTACTTATCTAAACTGTGTTACATCTTTGGCAATTGCGCAATCTCATTATAATAATTAGGTGTGATAGGTGATGACGTACGTACGAATATAAAATGGCTTTGGGTGTTATTATACAGACGAGCGTGACCCATGCATATGAGAATATATATTTAAATATCTCAGATGATTTCATAAAACTGACATTTTCTTTTTCTGGACAATGAAAAACAAAAAAAGTTTTTGGTCAGTAAAACAACATGCGAATATATTATTCAGTATAATGGTTGTCGAAAATGAGCTTACACCAGAAGGAGGTCACTCTCATAGTTCGTGTCCATGTTCGTCAGATCGATCTCTTTTAGTTTGTTTCACCCAATATTTGCAAACAAAGAACGTACATGTTTCTGCTTTTTTAGATGATGATTGCTATTTTTCTATTATTCCGACATCTCATGCATCATCATCATCGTCGTCGTCGTCGTCGTCGACGACGTCATCATCATCATCATCATCATCATCATCATCATCATCATCATCATCATCTCGTATAAATCGTAAGATTCTATTATTAGCATTGCAGTATTGAATGTTATTATCCATTTATGTCCCGGTTTCACTAAAAACTGGAACTCTTCCTTTAAAACTTTGAAGTCATTTCCTTAGATATCTGTTTATTCGTTTTCCCCTCGTGTCTATTATAGAACCTGGTGGCATAAAGATATGGTCACCTCAGAGGCAATTTTATTAAAGAGTTTATGAATGAATATTAGGAATAATAAAAAGGGTATCACATTTTTTTTACATGGGGGGGCACCATTTATCAAGGCCCGGAAGTCACTCGGGGATAAGGGTTATTGCGTGTACAGTAATCAATGGGATAGTATCGTAGTAATCGTTAGTATTGGAGATTTGATAAAGTGTCTTACTTAAGGGGGCGGTTCATCATGAATTTGTTTATGTTGGACTTGAAGACATACAAGTTGTAGTTAGGTGGGAAACAGGTAAACGGACCAGAGTTCCAGAGGCGTGCACTTCTAAGAAAGAAGCTTTGTTTATGGAATTACATTTTGATGTAGGCACAGATAAAGAGTGGGGAAAATTATTGACAGTGGTTTCAGCTAGATGGGTGTTTATCGTGAAAGATTGGCGAGGGGGGCAGAGATTGGAGCTCAGACGAGCACTTGGCATGGAAATAACGATAAAACGAAGACATGCTTGCAACGACTCTTCTGTGGGAGAGAGGTTGCAGGGAAGAGAAAAGGGCATCCCCCACTAAGCCACGAAGTCTATTTTGTAATCTGTCAATGCAGGATAGGCTGTTGTTAGCAGCTCCTACCCAGATGTGGCAGCAGTACTCCATCCTTGGACGTACTTGACTTTTATATAGACAGTCGTCATATCATCATTATTATCTCGTATAAATCGTAAGATTCTATTATTAGCATTCTATTATTAGCATTCTATTATTAGCATTGTTTACCACGATAATTCATCAGTCAGAATTCTTTTCAGGAAGACATCAGGAGAAGGTTACCCAACATCTTAAATGAAAGCGATTTTTATAGAACAAGATGGGATACAAACAATATTACGTTATTTGGTTAAGAGCCAATGAAATGCCTTTATTCGTGGTTCCTATAAAACAACGCATTTCATAACATTTCAAGAGTGTTTACTTACCAAACATGTTAAAAAAAGCGAGGAAACCATAACAAAAGGAGAAAATAATTGATCAGTAGAATTATAAGAACTGAAGTCAGTAGAAGTATAATAGGGTGAGGATGTTAACCAATAAACGCAAAGGAAATGTGAAACAGTTACGTTAAGTTGTAGCGCTGACCGTGACAAAAGATTGGACATACTGCCGACTGTCAACTCGACGGTTGTAGGTTCGATCCACGGCTGGGGAAAGGTATATGTCTAGCCGCACTGATGAGTTGTGATACAACGAAACAGTACTGCATGTGGATTAAAAATAAAAAGCCCCTTGGGTTGAGCACTTTGTAAATATATTTTCACCGGAGGCGTATTTAAGAAACCAAGCGAAGCCAACTATTAATTTGTTTGCAAACAAACTTATGGATTGAGCACTGTAAGCGACGGGCGGGTGTGGATTTAATGCACACTCGAGAAGAAATATTTACAGCACTGATTCGTGGCCTGCTGGTTAGAACAGCCGACTGTCAACTTGATGGTTGTAGGTTCGATCCACAGCTGTCTAGCCGCACTGATGAGTTGTGGTACAACGAAAGGGTACTGTATGTGGATGACACATACACACACACACACACACATATATATATATATATATATATATATAAGGGGATCCAAGAAGAATCAGAAAATTTTTATTAATAAAAAGCTCCACATGTTAGGTGGAGCTTAGATACAAATGGGAAAAGGAAATATAGACATTACCGAGCCGTTTCGTCTCCATTTCCTCAGGAGAATGATAAGAATGTGGTAAAAAAAAATAAATTGCTCTCATCTTTGGTATATTTTATTTTCCACAATCATCCTCATTATTCTTCTAAGGAAGTCCCCTGAAAATGGGGACAAAACGTCGGGAATTTACCAAAAAGGCCACAGGTTTTTCCCTTTTTTTCCTTATACAGGGTAACCCCCCCAAAAAAAAACAAAAACAACAGCTACAAAAAACAGAGGACATTCAATTGTTTTTCCGACCATTTTACAGTCAACAGAGAGAGAAAAAAAAAAAGGCCAAAGACCCTAGTGTTTTGATATGAGGTTTTAAATATAATAAACTAGTTATGACCAAAGTTTCATTTCATTCGGAAAAAACACGAAGAAACGGGGCCTAATTAGAGTGGGGACCCGTTTTTATTTTTGGTCAGCCTATATATATATATATATATATATATATATATATATATATATATATATATCGGCATTTATTTCCAGGCGTCTCGTACTTACACTTGCACTTGCAACTGGTATTTAACAATTTCGACTCAGGAGAGGTGTGGTCGGAGATTGCGCACCTCCTGCCACAAAAATTTCACGAGCAGGCACCCCTTCGTAGGTATCCATAGTCTGTTAAAGACTGAAGGAGCCTATATATATATATTATTTTTGGTGTCTTTTTAATTCAATAGAAATCTTCCTAAATTTGCTGATGAGGAGACCGTGCTTACCAAAAAAACTATGTATAATTGTTCTACGTGACTTCATGTATACCACAAATAAAAAGCACGGATTTCCGAAACGATCGTACAGATAATTGACTTTGTTGTTGTTCCTTCTTATGAAACTGATTTTTAATTTAATTAAAATTTGATTTTTAAATTAAAAAATTTTTTTTTTAATTTTTAAATTATAAATCACATTACTTAATATATATATATACCGGGTGTGTCAAAAACTTATATTTAGTTTGGTTTATGTTTATCTTAACCGAGATATCGACCCCCTCAATCCCCAGCTCTATAACACTAAGCGGGATCCTCATGAGACTCACATTAAAAAGAAACAACATATCTCTCCTCGGATTATGCTACGACATGATTCTTTTTTTTTTTTTTATGCAATGCACCTTACGGAATTTTTAGGCATTTTATTGGTGGATTGTCAACCGGAAGTACGGCCATCTTTTATTTACACATGATACGTCTATTTAAAACATTGGAGCTGATTACACTCTCTTTACAGGCTGTTATAAAGAATTTACAAAAACGTCGGAAGTAGCATTGTTCAGTGTCAAATAGCAAATGCGCCAATCTTGCGCTACAATACTTAACAGTATATTGTTGGAATTCGTGAGGAATCGTTGATAAGCTTAATTGTTTAACACATTCCGTACACATCTTAAACACTTTCTACTAATAGATTTATATTGACTACAATAAATGATGCTTATCCGTATGTCTCCGCAAAAACAAACAAAAATAAGGAACATTAATATGGTGCAGCTACTCGTAAAAGACACGAGATATCGTATACCTAAAATCGCGTGAATTGATTAAGACGTTTTATTTTTAAATTAGTAAATCAAATCTAATTACTGCATTCAAATAGATAGTGCTTCTATTTACATTTTAAATAAACACATCCAGCTTATATATAAAGGGATATATGTCTGTCTGTCTCTCTCTTTCCATATTTTCAAACTCCATCTCCCCCGAAACCAAAACTTGTAGAGCTGCACTAGGGGTTTAAAATTATTGCATTTTTTTAAGGAGCGTTCTTTTATGGGGTTTTAGCCGGTTAAAATAGATTTCAGGGGTCAAAAAATGGGTCAAAATTGTAAAATAAAATCGTTATAAATTTTGTACATACATCTTAGTTTATTTTTTATTTGTTAAAATTTTAATCAGTTCATAACCGTGTCACGTTGGTATAGTGGTCAGTAATACTCTGTTTTCCGTCGATCGAATTTTTGGTCTGTCATGCATTGTTTTATTTATAAGTTAGTAATATTTCGTGTTCAGTCAGTAAGTTAGTTAAACGTAGCTTATAATCTATCGGTTTGTTGGGTTGGCATAGTTTATAGTTGATTGATCTGTCATATTTTGTTTTTGGTTAATCGATCTTACTTTGATTGATTAATCGATCTGGCAATCTGCAATAATTTATTTACGCAGTCTAAGAAAATTTTAAAGGGTACAAAATGGGTCAAAATTGAAAATCGTTATACATTTTGTACATTTATCTTTATTTTTAATCAGTTCATATGCATGTCACATTGGTACAATGGTAACGTCACCAGATTTGAATGCTACAGTTTTGCTTTCGGTTTCGATTCTAGCTGATGGCACCCATTTTTTTTTTACGTTTGAAATCACAACTTTATAATAATACTAGCATTTCAGCCCGGCGTTGTCCGGGTGTTTGGAGGTGTATGCTGAGCAAACAACAAAAAAAAGAGTACATTTTTTTTTAATTTGACCCCTATTATGACCCCTTAAAATTTATAGTTTCGGGCTCAAATCACTTTATTAAGTTAGATCCAGGTTCAAGGAACCTATATCTAAAATTTCAAGTGTCTAGACCCAAAATTGTCGGAGGAGTTTGGTAGAGCTCTTAAAGTTCAAATCGTTGAAATTTGACCCCTTAACAGCCAAATTTCTGGCTGACACCCGTCACATGGATTTTCCCAAATCTCAGTACCCGGTATTTCAAATTTCGAGTCTATAGACTAAAAATTGACAGAGTTATTGCGTAGGGAAATGTACACAGACAGACAGACAGACACGTTCACTTTTATAGATATATAGATATACGAAATGTGGACAAATTAAAATATCATATTTAAGCCAGGCTCCACCCTACAATTCCGCAAGTGTTTAGATAAAAGACTAGTTATTACATCCGTGGTCGTTTGCAAAGAGATTGATATGCCTTGAAACGAACTAGCAAACTGAAAATACGTATAATAATATTTATTATACATATCTTGATTTAAATATTCCCAATAGTTTAGCTGGTGTAACCTCTAATGTTATTTGGGTACGTTTTTTTTTTTTTTCAAAATTGGTAACATACTTATCGTATTTGGGTATCTCCATATTGGCCCCGGGAATCTATATGACATTTGTATTTAAACACCTTATTTGTCCCATATACATGCGACTGGGACCCTTTGTGAATTTCATACTCCCATAGAACTTCCTCCTTTGGAGGAAGTCGGTTAAACATGCATAGGGTTAGTGCCGTATCCATTTCAATTTTACCCTATAGAATAGATTATAAATAGGTCCGTATCCCCCTCCTCAATAAAAACAAAAGAAAGAAAGAAAGAAAGAAAAAATATTTATATACTCGTGATGGAAACCAAAATACTGTGCTAACAAGAATTATATAAATTGATCAAGCAGTTTTAGTTTTATAACGGGAATTATTTCTAATCGATTCATATTGAATTCGCACGCATTGGCTGCATTTAAACTTTATTTCTGAACAGCTGTTTTAAATATCTCACTGAAGATGCAATACTCTACAGATAGAAGAGCCAA